>NC_037288.2:16882504-17199656 GCF_000002775.5 Populus trichocarpa | reverse complement strand
CGATGTCACTCCTCAATGTCTCAGCGGTCTATTGGAACTTCTCCAACAACGCGATCAGTAGCCAGAGCAGTAGACTCGTGCCATTCTCTCCCACTGTCAATGTTGGAGGTAACTTGATTGAATTGAACTGTTCCTAACAATTATTCCAGCAAGGTTCCTAAACAACTGAACTTTGGTAAAGAATAGTAATTTTTTGTATTTCTCGGTTCTCTGTCCTTGTCTTTACAGCTAGCTCGGAATGATACTTCAAATGCAATCAGTCTAGCAGATCATCTTGGAACCTCTATTCGCTATGACGTACCAGATTCGCCGAACTGGCTTTCCGAGGAGATGATCAGGAGAATCTCGACCATATTTTGTGAGCTTGCAGACCCGCCTTTGATCAACCCTGATTATGTTTCCTCCAAAATTTCAATCTCTTCATCACCAAATGAGTTTTCATCACAAGGCCAGGGTGATACATGGAGCCCACAGTATGGGAACTATTCATCCTTCAATTCATCACTTGACAACCCTTTCCACGTTGGAGCCTCCAAGGAATTCAGTGGACCATACTGCTCAATGGTCAAGGTCCAACGAATTTGTAGAGATACTCAAAAGCTGAGATATATTCAACATAAGCTACAAGATTTTAGGTGAGTCCAGTGGCCATAGCAGATAAAATGCACTTTCACCATATGGTCTAATACTATGAGGGGTTAATCCTGTTTCAGGTCACTTGTCTCTCGGCTAGAAGGGGTTAATCCTAGAAAGATGAAACATGATGAGAAGCTAGCTTTTTGGATCAATGTTCACAACGCACTTGTGATGCATGTAAGGTTCTGAAGGTCCAATTATGTTATTGTCAATATTCTACCCTGTTCCTTTTTCTGGTTTTGCTTTTGGTCTATGAGCTAATGCAATCCACTGCATTGTGTTGTCCTACAGGCATATTTAGTATATGGCATTCCACAGAATAATATGAAAAGGATGTCCTTAATACTCAAGGTGAGAAAAACTTCTCTGATCATCTTCAAGGAAGCAAGCATGAATAGCATCATTTAAAAGCTGTTGTATGTTTCAGGCAGCATACAACGTTGGGGGTCATACAGTTAGTGTAGACATGATACAGAATTCTATTCTGGGATGTCGGTTGCTCCGTCCAGGACCGGTAAGTCTGCTTCCCTGAAACTTTCTTTTAACAAGATTGCCTGCTAGCACGATTTGGTTTCAGTTTTAACTAAGGCTGCCTCAATAATGATGGTTATAGCAAGCCTGTTGTCCCTTTTGAATTCAATTCCTTTGCAAGTCCCAATCCATTTGTGATTGGAATATTCAAGGAATGTTATCTTTGACTGAAGCTGAGTTGCTTTTATCTGGATGCAGTGGCTGCGACAGCTATTTTCTACGAAGACAAAATTCAAGAATGGAGATGGAAGGAAAGCTTATTCTATACATCATCCCGAACCTCGCTTATATTTTGCACTTTGTGCAGGAAGTTACTCTGATCCTGCAGTATGTTCCGCTATTCATATCTTGCAGTGCAAAACAATACTGTTTTATATCTCTAAGGAGCTTAGACATCAGACCTTTGATAAAATTATTCGTTGCAAAGTAACACAAACATGAAAAAATTATGTCTCCTATAGCTTTCTATACCTTCTTGTGCTCCTTATTGAAGTGATGAATTGCGATTCTTCAGGTTAGAGCGTACACTCCTAAGAGAGTGTATGAGGATCTGGAAGCTGCGAAGGAAGAATACATCCAATCAACATTCATTGTAAATAAAGAAAAGAAACTTCTTCTTTCGAAGATTGTAGAGTCTTTTGCTAAGGATTTGGAACTTTGCCCTGCTGGTCTGGTGGAAATGATAGAGCATTTACTGCCCAATTATTTGAAGAAAAGAATTCAGGAGTGTCAGTACAGAAAATTTGGCAAGAAAATTGAGTGGATTCCTCACAACTTCTCGTTTCGCTATCTCCTTTCCAAGGAATTAGCCTAGCTATCTCATTTCCATCAGTAAGGGTGGGATTCCGCGTGCTGGAGCTAAGAAGCAGTGCTATTCTTCAACTTATGTCTGCAATATAATGTGGAATGACAGATTATATTCATAACTAAAATCTATGGCACACAAGGTGGTGCCAAGTTGATTTAGACACCAAATTGAAGCGTCTATCTAAGAAGAATGATGATCAAATGGGCTGAAGATAATGAGCTTTGAATCCATCAAACTGAAGGCCAGATCAGAAAAAGTATACTCTAATAGCTTGAGCTTGTATGATCAGCAATCTTCTTAGAGCAGCATTCTTGTGATTTGGCTGTCATTCCACTTCTCTTATCTACATGATGCAAAAGAAGCAAAAGTTAATAGCATGGTTGATTCTACTTTGTGTAATATTTATCCATATTGTGTACCATTTTGAAATAGGAATGTCTGAGCAGAGGGTTTTTTTTTACAAGAAGTATCTTAATACTTTTTCAAATGGCAATTTCACCATCTCTATCCATACTTATTTTATTTTAATTATTATTTTTTTCTTAATTGTGAACTCTTAAATTATTGGAGGAAGGATAATGGAATGAGAAATATGTTGGTTGCAATCTTTGCGGTTGTGCTAGAGCTTGTTTGGAAGTGCAATAGCTTTTGTTTTTAGATATTTTTAAAAGTGTGTTTGTCTTGAAAAAATCAAATTGATGTTTTTTTTTTTATACTTTTTTTCAATAATTTTAATGTGCTGGTGTAAAAAATAAAAAAAAAACCTGAAAAAATTATTTTAATATATTTTCAAGGAAAAACTATTTTGTAAAAATATCTTGTATTACAATACCAAACCCTCACTAATTTATCTTTACTCTCTTGTTTACAACTTCAAAGTTCAAATGGCTTATGTGGCTATGGTACTGTTACACAATTGACTCTCCCTTTTAAGCCTCAATTATTAGAGAATATATCTTGTAATCAATCGGTTGGTTACACATAGCATTGATTTTATTCATATAAAATTTATTTATTATTAATAAGGGTTTTATTTATCGTTAATATTCAATGATGTTTGATTAATGAATCTAGAGTAAATATAAAGTCTGTGAAACAAAAATGCTTTGCATAAGAAATTATGAAGTTGTTATAATTATGAGATTTTATTGTATTAAAACATTGTTCCTAAATATTCTTGCTTAATTTTCTATTAAGATTTTACATTGATTAGAGTTGTTGAGATCGATGCATATTATGTTCCTTTCTTTATGAAAGAAAGTAGTTGCTCTCATAAACTAGGGTATGAGGGATACTTGAAACTAATATGCAGATGCTTGTCAGATGACATGTACATTGAATTGACCTGTGATAAAATTTTATATGGAGAGCTCACTTCTATCTATGAAAAGACTCATGTGATAATTATGTAATTAATTCTTAAACTTAAGATCACTAAGCTATTTTATATAAGAAGTGTTATGTTTTAATCCTGATCACATGTTGTCTTAATCAAGAGTAGATGCTATAAAGTCTAAATCGTAACATTCTTGATGAAGAGATAATAATTGTATTGAGAAACTATTCACTAAAAGGTTTAGTCAAACCACTTATAATTTTTCTAATATTTAAAGGATCATTACAGATTACTTAGACATTATAGTTGATCTTCAAATATAAATCAATCAATTGTTAAATTGATAACAAATTAAATTATTTAATTTATTTAATTCTGTTTTATTTAGGATTATGATTTGGGCCAACTTATTACGAACCTAATGAGTCATATGTATAAAAATCATTAGTCAAAAATTAAAATGGAATGATTAATCAAATGTGAGTTGATTGTAAATAAGTTTTAGAAATTAAAAACTAGAATGTAATTAATATAAGAGATTACAATTCTAGACCTATAAAAAAACCAAGTAGGGACTTGATTCAATAAATTTCTAAAATTATCCTAAAATAATATATGTTATATTATTTGAGGGGTAAATTGATATTTTACCATTTATAGGATTTTTAGGTTTCTCTATAAATATAATTTCATGTCTTTTATTTTCTGTACATGACATTAGATGACAGTATATAAGAGCACAATACAAAAACGTCTAAAACACTAAAGAAATGAGCTAGTACTCAAAGATATAATAATTTGTCTCTTTTAAAGGGTTTAAAAGATTTTTTATTGGTGATTCATATAGATTACTATTAGAGATCAGATATTTAGATGACCTATGATTTGCAACAACTTAATTTCAAAGTAAATATTCAAAGTAAAAAAAAAAACATATGATACTCATATAATTTTTATATAAACCCTAAACAATTTACTTATGATTCCTTGAAACTAAAAAATAAAAAAATTTACATTTCTTGTTTTTTTCCCGTGTGTATGCATTTAGGAAAACCCAACATCAACCACCAATAACTGTCCTTTTTTGACCAAATGCAAAAAACAAAGAGAGAAAAGGTCACAAGATAATATAACGTTACTTGCTAGCTTTATCCGACAGAGAACAAGTTGCCTCCCAGCTAGAATGAAGGGAAAAAGTTTCAAAATTCAGAAAATATGGGATTCTCCAAAGTCTTGGTCAAAATTACAAATGCACTGCTCGAGGACTTGCCCTCGTCAAGAATTTTGGAAAATAAATTAAATGAGAACAAAAACCTTGCTCTCATGTCACATGTGCACTGTGCACCACAGGCCAATTGCAGGGGCACCTTTTCTCTTAGCCACACAACACCCTTTCTTTCTCTCTTTTTCCTTCGAAGCTCCATATCCTTCAAAAAAAAAAAAAAAATTATTTGTTCTATTAGATTTGTTCAACATAAAATATCAATTCCCTACAAAATTGATGTCCTTAGTGAAAAAAAGGCATAATTTTAAAGGAATTCATAAATAAATATAGATGAAAAGACTCAATTACAATTAATGCAGTGTAAGAATCAAAATGGGAATAATTTATTTTGGAATAAATCAAGATTACCTAAATAATTGATAATATTGTTAAAGTTTTGTGAAAACACAATGTATTTGTAGGTTTTTTTCATCAAATATAAATGAATTTTGTTTTTATATTATGTTGAGTTTGAATTGAATGAAGGTTAAAAAAAACCTTATAAACATGTTTGAGAGTGTGGTTATGATCACTTTTCAAAATGCTTTTCATTCATAAAAATATAAAAATAATATATTTTTTTATTTTTTAAAAATTATTTTTGATATCAGCGCATCAAAATAATCTAAAAACAAAAAAAAAATTAATTTAAAGTAAAAAAAATAATAAAAATTTAAATTTTTTTAAAAACACAGTACAAACAGGAAGGGCCCAACTAAAAAATAAAAAAAGATTTCACATGGAAAATAAATGAACGGTTAAGAGAAAAGATAATATAATTTTATAAAGCTAAAGATTTACTTTCTCCATGCAGGATTTTGCCCACCAAAATATCTACTCCTACAAATACTAAAAAAATCTCTTAAACAGCACAAAATGGCCCAAACGCAGCACTGTTTTTTGGCGCTTCTGTTTCCCGTCAAAAGTATGTTTGCTTTTGCCTTCATTTTTTTTAATTTTTTATTCTTTTCATCAAATTAAATTTTTTAATAATTTTAATATTAAAAATAAATTTTAAAAAATAAAAAATATATAATTTTAATATATTTGTAAGATAAAACATATACCACCGTCACGATACAAACCCTATTAAAATCTCAAACACTAATACGATCATATACACTACCAAAATCTCAAGCAACAAAACCCTTGAAAAAACCTCCACAACACAATACAAACACTCAAAACTCCGAAGTCCATTTCTTTTTGCAATGCCGACAAAACCCATTTAGAGAGAAACAAAAATGGAAGATGAGGGAATTGAAGCTGTGTTGGCCAAAGCCATAGACTTGAGATTAAAGATCAGTAATTGCATCCATAGAGCAACCACCACCAGCATTACCAGCAACAAAAAGACTCCATCTTTCGAGGAAGAGGAGCAAGAAAGTGAGGGTCTTGGAGAGAAAGGATGGAAGAAAAAGAGTCCTGAGAATTCAGAATTTCTTGATGGGGTTTCATTGAGTGAAGCAGAGGAAGGAGAGGATGACGAGACCGAGAGGCTTTTGCTCATCCGTGATGCTTTTGAGTCCCTTGAGAGCCAGCTCTCTAACTTGCAGGTTTCTTTTCTTTTTCTATGATTCTAATTTCTATGCTCTTGTTAAAGGTAGGGTTTTTGTTGTAAAAACCGAACTTTGGTGGCACTCAGTGTGTTTTTAAGAAAGAATATAGGAGACCCATTTGTTTGTCTTTGATGAGTAATAAATGAGACTTGTAAATTGGGTTTTTGGTTCACTGTGGAGATCGTGCTTCAAAGTTTATGATTGGGAGTGGGAGTGAGTTCGAGGGTTTGGTTTTTAAGGTCGGGGCTGCTTTACTGTTTGTTTTTGGCTTTTTTTAGCTGAATTGCTGCAAGGAACTTGATTCTTGTGATTATTTGTCTTGAATGATTTTAAACGGTACTTAGCAGTTGGGAGATTTTGTGCTTATGAAAGTAGAGATGTAGCTGCTTCTTTTTTTTTTTTTTTTTGATCATCATGGATTAATTTATATTTGTACATTATGGGAAATTTCCGTACTTAATTTTACAAATTGTGCTTAACTTGGTGTGTGTTTGAGATTTTGGTTTGGAGTATTTTTTAAAATAGCTTTTCGCTCGAAATGGATTAAATTTTTTTTTTCAGATTTTTTTTAAAATATCAACATATCAAAAATCATAAAAAAAAACACACAAAAAAATCCATTTATTACTTTTTTAAGCTAAAAGCACTTTTGAAAAGCATCCAAAAGTAGAAGCAGAAACTCTCCCAACACTCCCTTAGACTTTGCAATGTAATGCAACTAATTGTTTGGGTGGCCTTGTTCTCTTGAATCTATGCTGGGTTCACTTGACCTTGTCCTAAAATCATTTGGGCAAGCACCTATTATTCAAGATTGCGGCAAGCAAAAGATTATTGTCTGAAAGCTTAGCGTGTTTGCAAGTTGCAATGGTTGTTATATATCGAGCTCTAACTGCAATGATTTCAGTGTTCCTGTATGTTTGTAGTGGATGCCCATAACAATGACAATGAGTTGAACTGGTTTAAGACTGATTTTGTTGGTAGAAATTGTTTTTTGCTACTACTTAATAATTGCTGCCTGATCTTGGCAAGAATTCAGTTTCACGTCTGCTAACTCATGGATGCTATCTCATTTGATGGAGTAACTTGTAAACATGTACAGGGGTGTCAATTATGGAAGTATGTTTGTCCTTCATCAGAATGTGCTCTATCTCCACAGGGTTTTCCTGTGCATATTATGAACTAGTAAAAGGGCATGCTACTAAAACTTTGATCGTTGAGACCCTTGTCCATGTTGAAGTGGGTGACAGGCTCACATGGACAGTGATGTTGTAGAGTACTTGTACTATCTGATAAATCAGTTTTGTTGTTTTCTGTTCTGTGAACCTTAAACAATCTTTCATTTCATGAACTGATCATGCATCCTATCGGGGTTCACTTCATCATGCTTTGAAGTGCGATATTCCAATCATTGTTGCACCCTTTGACTTTTCAGCATGCATGCATCCTTTTCTTTTTTCTTTAATGTAATTTCCTTCCTCTAGTGTGCAAGTGTGTGTGCAGATAATGGGTTGGCATGAGGGTTAACTGCAGTATAAATAACTTGTGATTAACAGATAGTGGGCTTTTGAGTCCAAAGTTTCTTGGTCCTGCATATGGGTGTTATCCAAAATCAATATGTAATACTTCTTTATCTAATAGAAGGACATGTATAGAGACAAACTTCTGTGAGATGGAATACACAATGGTTAAGAACTTTTTACTTGTTTTCCTCTGGTGGCCAGGCTCTGCAGCAGCAGCAACATTATGAAAAGGAAGTTGCCCTTAGTGAGATTGAACATAGCCGCAAGATATTATTGGATAAGCTTAAGGAGTACAGAGGGGAAGACTTGGAAGTAATAAAGGAAGCCTCTGCATTTGCTGGGGAAACAGTGGAGCACAACAATGACCTCTTGCTTCCTCCTTATCCCAGCCGCCATCCACAGTCCCTGGTTTTAAACAGTCGATATCTGTATCACTTTCCTTCCACACGCAATTCCAATGGAATAATCGCTGGTGAAGCGAAGAGGCATCTGGATGAGCCAGAAGGCAATCAAGCACAAACTGCATCCAAAAACTCAAGAAAAGGATTGGGACATTTCATAAGTGCAGCAGCCAAGACCGTGATTACCCTTGTTGGAGTAATTTCAGTGTTAAGCTTGGCAGGTTTTGGACCAAGCATTGGGAAAAAAGGTGCTCCTCTTAAGGTTTTGGGCTTGTTTCAGCAACCAGCACTTGAAGAGAGGAAAGAAGCCGTTCAATGCCCACCTGGGAGAATTCTTGTGCTGGAAGATGGTGAAGCCCGGTGTGTTGTGAAAGGAAGGGTGGCAGTTCCTTTTAATTCATTGGTAGGAAAGCCTGATGTAAACTATGGGAGTGGTTAGTTTCATCTGGTGTCTATCTTTATTCTCTCTTTTTGAAAGTTTTGTAGATTAATTGTCTAGCGTTTGTACAGTACCTTTTTCATTATAAAGTGAAGAAAGAGTTTGCGTCACTGGTCTACAGTGTTAATGATCCTTATTGCATTCAATAATTGGAAATCCTGTATTCCAGATCAGAGAAGCTACGTTATTAGATCCTAATTGAAATTGTTTGCTTAACAAATTATACAAAAACTCTGTTCGTTGCAGTCCTTGTCTTTTTTTTTTCTTTTTTTTAATGTTCAAATTTATTGCGTTTATCCTGAGGGCTTGCTAGCATCAGCTAACAGTATCGAATGTGGTTTCTCTCTGAATGCCATGGCCTCCTCGATTGAGCCTTGGAAGCATGAACTGCAGAAAATCTTGACCCCTGGATGGACTGGTTTTTCTTTGAATACCATTAACATGGGGCCATTATTGGTTCTACAACTCTAGCAGCGATACTAAGATTAGTTTCAGTCTATAACTCTTTCCTCATATTCTACTTTCCTTGGCCTTTTCTCTGAATCCAGATTCTTGTTCCAGCTTGGTACATGTCCAAGTTAAAAGAAAAACTCAAAATAATCAGCGAGTCCAAATCATGTTTGCCTTCTTTCAACAAATCCTTTGTCCCAGGTTATGCATTCTACTGGAATGACACCACCAGATATAAAAAATAAAGTTGGCCCCACCACAACCTGAAAGGTTCATATATAAATTTCTTTGGTTCCGGCCATCTGGAAAAGCCAAAGTTTTTCTATTAATAACAGAGCCTAACTGGTGAGGCTGCTTTCCATAGATCCTATGCCAGTGCTTCAAAATTTCGACTGTTTATTTTCACTGTTACAAAGTATTTCTTCCCTTGTTCTTCTTTGTCACTGTTACAAATTCACCAGACGACGAGTCTAAATAACATCAGCACTCCTACTTCAAGGGCTGCTATGATCCTCTCTAATGGTTAGTATCTTTTGCTTTCCATCACATTTTCTTGACTTGTTTAATTTATATTGTAAAAAACTAAACTAAAACTTACAGCTACAGGCATCAAGAAATGTGACATAAGAGATGTCTCTAAGCATTATGTAATGCAAAAATCTGGTCTAAGATTTTTGCATCAGCAATCCATGGAGTTATCATGGGTCAGGAGGGAGGGATCACTACATGGGTTTGTATGCAGAACTCCAAAATATTCTAGAAGTAGCTTTCTTTTACCCTTTTTTAATACCCTGTCTTTGTGGTATTCATTTTATTATATGCCAATATGCAAAGGTGTGGAGAGGAGCAGAAGATTAGAAGTGCATTTAGTGAAGAGCAGGAAGCTCTGGTGGTCAAATAATGGAATTCCATGAAGAAGAATGCTGGAGAATTGGGCCTGGAGTTATTATTAATTTTTTTTTTGAAGTGATCATTAATCTTGATAATAGAACTAATTATATTCTTAAAATTTTGATGAAGTTCTTCTGGTAACTTTAATTTCCAAGTGGGTTTGAGATCTGATCTTGAGTGAACGTTGAATGCCATTGTTTTGATTTTGCATAATCTTTGAGATTGCACCATCTGCAAAGAAGCTGTTCTTATTAATATAGACTAACAGCCTAGCCTAGCCCCTGGTTTTTGGACATTTGGTTGCTGGTCACTGCTGCAAATTATTAATATAGACTAACAAGAATGGCTTTCAAAAGCCACGAAGGGTAACTATCATCTTCTCTGGTTTTGGCTATATAGATGAACAACTATCCGAGATGTGCACAAACAACCGAACCCATTTATCAAATCAACAACCAGTCACATTCTAAATCAGTTGGCCACTATGAGTACCTTGGAGTTCAAGGCTTTCAAAGAAAGAGCAAGAAGCACTTGTTGTTAAGTCATGGAGTGTAATGAAGAAGAATGCTTCAGAATTGGGTCTTAAATTCTTCTTAAAGTAAGTCGGTCTTGTCCCTTTTTATATTTTCCTTTGCACTGACAAGTTCAGGTCATGTAGTTTATGTTGGTGTAGTTTATAAATGAATAAAGAGAAAAATAAATTTATCCCACGTTGGAAAGAAATACTATTTTCCAAGTGTTTATAAATGTAAGTTTCTATTGTGTAGTATATTAAGTGAAAGCCATGGTGAAAAGACTCTCATAGTGGGTTTTCTAATGTTATTATATGGACATTTATAATATTAAAAGATGACACTTGACACTTATAATATCAAAAGATTTTGGTGTGATTATTTGTCTCTACGTAGATAACATGTTAATATTTAGTACAAATATGATGGAATAGTTGAAACCAAAAGGTATCTCACTTCTATAGATACAATTTTAGGTATCAATGTTAAAAAACATAGTAGTGGCTATGCACTTAATCAGTCACTTTATATTGAGAAAATGCTTGATAAGTTTAAGCATCTCAATATAAAGAAGGCTAATATTCCCAACTGTAGTATGAAGTTAAATTATTATTGTGATAAAATGGTAGCACAACTAGAATATACTAGTGCCATTAAAAGTTTTATATATGTTATGTATTGTACAAGACCAGATATAACTTTTGCTATATGCAAGTTAGCAAGATACAAGCAAGCAGAATACAAATCATTGAAAGACTATATTGCAAGAGTCTTTGGTTATCTAAAAAGAACAATTGATTTAGGCTTGTTTTATTCTGATTTTCCAGCTGTGATGAAAGGATATTGTGATTAAGTTGAATAACTAGTTCGAGTGATAATAAATCCATATCAGGATGAATTTTCTCACTTGGAAGAGGTGTAATATCTTGGGCAACTAAGAAACAAACGTGCATCTCTCATTTTATAATGAAATCAGAATTTATTACTATGGCTGTTGCAAGTAAAGAAGCAAAATGACTAAGAAATATGTTATTAGATATTAAGTTGTGGCCACAACCTTTGTCAGCTATTTCTTTATACGACGATAGTGAAACAACTATGTCTCGAGCTTATAATAACATTTACAACGGTAAGTCAAGACATATAAGCATTTGATATGGATATATTCGAGAGTTGATTACAAATGAGGCAATCATCATTGTCTATGTGAAGTATGTGAATAATTTAGCAGATCCGCTCAAAAAAGGACTATTTAGAGACATGGTACAAAAAACAACTAATGGAATGGGGTTGATACCCGTTACTAAAGATACCGGTAATATATAGAAACCCAACTTCGGATCAGTAAGAAGCTTATCTCTAAGTTTAATGGGTAATAACAAGTTATTGTTTAGTATCTGTTGGACACTGATAATTAATTTTAGATCCTATTCTGATAGTATTCAGTGTGTTCTATTATGTAAAGGAGGATGAGTGTAGGCTTTTAATGAAATTTAAAATTCGTGTTTAATGTAATAGAGACATATATAATTCTACCTATAGAAATATAAAAGTGGTGCCGCTTTTGACAAGAGTTAGGATTTTCTCTTGTAAATATTCATGAAAATAAGATTTTAGCACATGACCATAATAGTGCTAAACAGTTGTAAACCTCTTTAAGAGTTTGGATAGTGTTATGTGTGTAGTATCTTTTATTCTATAATAAAAGTTTTGGTTTAATCTGCGGACACCAATAACTTTAATAGGATTCAAGTTCTAACACTAATTGAAGGTTTAAATTGCAAAATACCTTTTGGAAGCATAATTTTATCAAGTGAAAAGACATTCATTACAAACTAGTGGAGGATTGTTGGTGTAGTTTGTAAATGAATAAAGAAGAAAAAAATAATATCTATTCCACATTGGAAAGAAACACTCTCTCCTAAATGTTTATAAGTGTGAGTTTCTATTATGTAGTAAATTAAGTGAAAGTCATGATGAAAGGACTCTCCTAGTAGGCTTCCTAATGTTATTATATGGACATTTATAATATCAAAAAATAGCACTAGGGCACTTGAAACTTGACACTTAATATGTCAGTAAGATTAATTTATTTTTGAATTAATTTCTTTAATTTTCATAATTAATTTTGACATTTGTGACTGTTGAGATAAAACTGAATAACATCTATTCAATTTAATTTAAAATATAACTGTTTCTTTAACAATCATATAGTTTCATTTACTGTCATAATATTAAAGGATATAATGTTTCATTATAATATTTTCAAGTTTATTAAAACTTATTACTACACATAAAACAATTGACAATAAAAAATGAATTTTCTTTTCTTTGTCTAATCTTTTCATTCTTATAGAGGTTTAGAGGGGTTAGTTGTATTCTGGAAGTGTTGTCTTTATGTGGGACAAATAAACACCTTAAAGACAGTGTTTTCATGCCTCTAAGCCAACTCCTTATTTATTTCCATCTTAAACTATTTATCCAGCAACTTATAGTATGAGTTGCTTACTATAGCATTGATTGGTAATTTGCAAGATATTTGAGATCGCACTATCAACACAAAAATTATTCTCGTTCTTGAGAGACTCAAATGTTCCTGTTTAGTAAATTTCAAAACTCGTGCCCTCATGCTATGTCAGTCTTTACCAAGGTAATGATAAATCCATGTTTTGTACTATGTTGTTATTCTTTTCCTTCACCAAGTCTCAAATTCATGCTTTACTGGCAAAAATCTGCACTACAATGTTTTGTACTGTGTGATATTGCAGACTTGTGAATCAACAATCCAACTAAGAAAAGCTGGGAAAGTAACAGTAAGAGAGTCTAGCTTGAAAAAATAAAGAGCCATCCACTTTAAATATGGTGTAGTTGATGAACACTTTAAGGTATAATTGTTTAATCATCAACCATCTATCAAATTAAAATAAATTGGCAACAATCACAGTTTTTTTTGGTATGGTAACAAATCTACCCGCTTAAAAAATTATTATATCTAATTCAAGATTTTTTGTTTAGCAATATATCTAATTCAAGAATTAAACTAGTGTTTATAAGTCATACTTTATTTAACTTTGCCTATGTAAATGTTGACAGAATGGTTAGAATCCCAAATACCTTTCTTTTCAAAAGGTATGGATTATATATAGGCAAACTGCTAGTTATACAAGGAAACTTAAATCTATATATACTAATTATCTAGAGTGATCTAGGAAGTTATACATAGTAAGCAAAATCTTGTTTCCTATTTATGAGAGTATATACATTCTATATTAATAGCTATTAACAAGGCATAATTTATGGCTTTCTATTTACATACCCCTTCAAATTAATGTGGGTTATCCATAAGCATCGATTTGTCTAAAAGAAAATTATGTCATTGTCGTGTAAGAGCCTTGGTAAAAATATCTGCTACTTGAAGATTACTAAATACATGAGGAAGAGAGATAGTCCGAGCTTCAAATGCCTCACGGATGAAATGGCAATCAACCTTGATATGTTTAGTGCGTTCATGGGAGATGGGATTAACTAAAATGTGAATGACACTAGTATTATCCACATACAAAGAAGTAGGGCCACATGGAGAGAAGCCAAGTTCAGCCAGTAGCCCTTGAAGCCAATATATCTCAGCGTAAGCTTGGGATATGGCCCTATATTTAGATTTAGTAGAGGACTTATAAACACGGTCATGTTTCTTGCTTTTCCAAAAAATAAAAGCTGGACCAAGAAACATACACCAACCCGAAGTAGAACATCAAGTGTTACTACAACCAGTATAATTGGCATCACTATATGCTACAAGATCAAATGAAGTACCAGAAGGGTATAAAAGTCCCTGTAAAGTTGTACCATGGATATAGTTCGTCGCCAATGATTCAACGAACTGCAACCATATGAAGGTGCCGAGGAGAAGTCATAAACTAACTAACCTGTTGGACTGCATAAGAAATATCAAGTCTAGTAATTGTAAGATAAACCAAGCTTTCAACCAGCATTCAATAGGCTACGGGTTCTGATAACAAGTCACTTTCTTCTTCGCATAGCTTGAGATTTATTTCCATAGGAGTATCAAGAGGATAAGAGTCCTGGAGACTAGCAATAACAACCAAATCCTGGGCATACTTGTGCTGTGACAGAAAAATACCATGTGAACCAGTAGTAATTTCCAAACCAAGAAAATATATAAGAGATCCCAAATCTTTCATGTGAAAAGAGTCTTGTAAATACTGTTTTAATTGAGAGATCATAACCGAATCAGTACCTTTGATGATTATATCATCAACATACACCAAAAGAATGACAACATCAATCTTAGTTTTGCGAAGAAATAATGATGCATCATACTTGCTTTTAAGAAAAGCAAACTTGAGTAGAGTAGAAGTAAATTTCTCATACCATGCACGAGGAGTCTGTTTGAGACCATACAAAGAGCGACGCAACTTGCACACTACTAAAGTAGGGGTGGAAAGTAAATATGCAGGAGGACACATATAAACATTTTCCTTGAGATCCCCGTGAAGAAAAACATTCTTCATATTCATTTAGTGTAAACCATAATTTCAAGAAGTGGCAATAACTAACATTGTGCGAATGGTGGTCATTTTGTCCACTAGAGCAAAAGTTTCCTCATAATTTACTCCATATTCTTGATTATTTCTAAGTGTTACTAAGTGAGTTTTATACTTGTCCAAATTACCATCAGACTTAACCTTAATAGAATAGACCCACTTACATCCAAGTGGAGTTACATGCCCGCAAGACAATCCACCCTTTCCCAAGTCATATTAGCCTCAAGAGCATATAGTTCCTCATGCATGGCCTGCTGCCAGCATTTTTCTTTGACTGCTTGTAAGTAACCAGTAGGAATAGTAATAGAAGATAGAGTGGTAAACAATTAAGAAAGTTGTACCAGAAATAAAGAATGCATGGAGAGAAGCATATGATCAGGTAGTTGCGACTATTAAAACAGAAATGAAGCCCTCTTCCTAGATTTCTTCAATGAATTGAACTTTGCAATAATGTATATAATTAATTAGTACATTAAGCATGTATGCTTATGCTAACCTTTGTTTACCAATCCATATGTTTAGGAACATGATGTAGGAGCTTTTTCTAGGAAAATAAATATTTTTTTAGTTTATTTTATTTTATTTTATTTTATTTTTTTATTTTTTATTATTATGTTTTTCTAATTTTCTCTCTTATTTAAAGAGAATAGTTTTTTCTATTTTATTTTTTCTATTTAGTATTGTTAGAGTTTTCTAGTTTTTTCAATATAAAAGGTTATAACTTTTTCACAAGTGAAGACATGGATGATATAAAATTAAAATTTTAAAAATCTTCCTATAATTATAAAGTTCTTGGTACTTGAGCGTTTTGATCTGGAACAAACTATGTTATTCTTTGCTCTAGCTTGTATGAGTTAGTATCAAAGCTTAATTATTCATGGTGGTTTTGGATGGAGGTCGTTAAGAATGTGTACAAGAGCCTAACTATTCTTTGTAGTTAGTTAAGCTGTGTTATTGAATAATCATGAATGAAATAGGTCGCATAACATTATGTATTTATGTAGGAGGGGGTGAAGAGGTTCCCATTGAAAAAAAATAATCCAAGAGCTAGCATGTTATTCTTGTCTATGTCAGCTACTATTATTAGAAATCCTAGTGGTAGGATCCACGGTGATATTTTAACTTGAGGTTGTAATAAGCTTTTAAAAAGTGAAAATATAAGTAAAATAAAATAAATATTTTAAAAATCTTATTATAATTATAATGTTTTTAATTTTTAAAGATTTTAACTTGTAATAAATATTGTTATTCTTGACTCTTGCCCGCTTAAAATATTTTCCCTGCTATTATTAGGTTTTTTTCCCCTGCTTGGCTGCTGGCAATGGTTGAATAAATTTATGGTCTTATTTTCTTAACGGTGTGAGGAATCCATAAAGTTATAAAATCCTTTCTCAAAAACAAATTATAATAAAATAAAACCCATATACTGTTGGAAGACCGTTTTATCACTACATACAGGTGTTAATTACCTTCAAATAGCTAGCAAACGCCACCGTTTTCTCTTATCCTACCCTTCCAAACTCTCATAAGAGTTATAATCTTGGCAGATATTCTTTTTTAAGAGGTGGGCCCGCGAATGAAATTTTTTCAAAGACTTTAGGGTTGATGCAGAGAAAATCGAAACCATAGGAGCTGAAATGGGACAATCCTGAAGTGTAAGGACTAAAATAGAACTTAGCCTTGCTTTCTTTGATGAATGGACGTGGGGTGGGGTATATTGATAATATAGACACTAATCTGCGACTTGATGGGACGTCTGGACGTTGGAGGTATGTGCCGTGCTCTTTCTTACCAGCTGCTTATTAGAGACCCCACACGTGATAATCATTATTTTCCGACAATATCCTCTGTCCGGCGGAGCAGTTTGTAACTGTATTATAAACGGTGCTTTTTTCAAATTTTGATTTTTTTATATTTAAAATTAATTTTTTAAATATTTTTAGATGAGGTAATGTTAAAAATATTTTTTTAAAATAAAAAATAATATTTTATTATATTTCTAAATGAAAAAACATTTTATTCTAAAACACCGTAATATAATTATCGACAATAAATTAAAAGACAAATGATCAATTTTTTATTATTATTGTTGAACGCGCATAAAGGTTTGGCCAAAGCTAACTCAATTCATGGGTTTTATAATTAATTTACAAGTAGGTTTAGAGGGTGTTTGAAAGCATGATAATAATTGTTTTTTAAAGTGTTTTTCGCTTGAAAATGTATCAAAATAATATATTTTTTTATTTTTTACAAATTATTTTTGACATCAACACATTAAAATAATCTGAAAACACAAAAAAAAAATTAGCTTGAAGCAAAAAAATAAAAAATTCTCAAAATTTTTTAAAATACTTTTGAAAAACAAAAACCCTAAATATTAAAGACTATATGATATTTGATATAAACAAATCTTAATTGAACCACGTATATCACACCAAGAAATCCCATGAATAAATTTGGAATCCGATAGTATTAAAGAATAATTTCAATCCAATAGTTTGAGATATTATGTGAGATTTCAAGATATGATTTATATTGTTCTCTAACACATCCTCTCAAATGAAAAGCATTTTGTGCTTGAAATTTGCACAGACTCATATTATCTTGTATTTAATGTTTATTAAATAAATAAAAATAATAAGATTTGAACTCGTGACTGCTTAGTCATCAAGATAGTGATATCATATTAAAAAATCATCTTAACCTAATAATTTAAGATTTTTTTAACAAAATTTTAAAATAAAATTTATATTATTTTCTAATAAATCATTTTAGATTTTTATATAAAAAAACACGTACAATCTCCATAGTGGATCTGTCTGTACGAAGAGCAAAAAGGCCTAAAGATGAGGCTGATGTTATATTTTATTCCTGCATAACTTCGACAACTATTTCAACGGTTCAGACGATATCGAAAGTTGGTCTGGCCTAGCATTGCAGTCTAATCATAGAAGATGAAAAACACCGTAACTACTGTCTCTTACACACTAAAATTGATCAAAGAAAGCAATAGTCCTTAAAAGAATACATTGTTCCGTTAATTCTGGGATTTTAGTACCAAGTTCGCTGATTGGTCCGTCTTGGCAGAAACTTTGGACCAATTATGTCGATGCGAATCGGAATCTTACAGCACCGTTGATCACTGGCCAGAATTTTAGTGCCACATCTATCCAAATACGGTAATGTTTTTTCTGCGTAAGCCCCATGTCCGATTGAGCAAGAGATGCGTTAGCTTTACTAGCAAGGGCGCATAATTCTTGCAGGGATAACGGGGTTTTTGACTTGGATAGTGGCATGAGGAAATAAAGCTGACCCACTTGAAGCTCCTCATCATCTGGCACTTGGGGCAGCCGACGATCAATGTACATGGATTCTGAACTGCAGAGGAAGCTGTTGGGGTTCAGGGAGAGTACGTTGCTGGCTTTGATTGGCTCTCTGAATTCCTGTAGCCTTCCATCTATGTGAACTATTTTGGCCGGAGATGTCCGGTTTAGACCACCACCGGCAACCTTTTCCTTGTACTGAGGCGATGCACAATTGCCCATATATATCTTTTGAGAGAGGAGGAGAACGAGAGAGCAGAAAGATTATTTTTGGTTTTTTAGAGCTGAAGAGAGTAGAATGATGAAATGGGTTGTTGTTCACGGAGGGAATAAAGAAGTGATTTATATAGGGAGAGAAAAATCACGGACAAGAATATTATATGGTCAAGATTGACTCTTTAATAGTATTTTTTTTAAAGCACGTGCATGTAAAACCTGAAATTGTTCAATTTAAAATTTTTAATAAAATATTATATTTTAAATTATTGTGAGTGTTAAGAATTAAATTTTATGTACAATTTAATCTCTAAAAATAATATAAAAATAAATAAGATAGCAACCACTCCGATTTACTATACTAAATAAGAGAAATAATTATAATGTGAGAAGTACAGCCAGTACTTATCGCAATCACATAAAAAGTTAATAAGGGATGCTTATGTACCTTTAATTTTACTGCACCGAGTCGTCCAATAATAGCTTGTCACTCTCGAGTCTCGCCCGCAATGAGGTGACTCGGCTGAAATTATTTAGACCACAATCACTAACGAGCGAAACCTCGAGGCCTCGAGTGGAGATGCTTGCGCTGACGTTCGTCCTTTCACGTTTCATTGCTTTTTGGGAGGGGGGGGTGGGGAACCCTAGGCGTGGAGTTTTCTGTCTCAATTTATTAGCGATCTTTCGCAAAATGTCGTCTTCCTATCACTCACTCATTGTTTTCTAGTGTTGGCAATATCATCCCATTGTTTTCTTTTGCTTAAGCTCTATCTGTGCCTGTTTTTTTTTTTTTTTTTTAATTATTATTATAACGTTATCTGTGCCTGTTTATGCATATGCTATTTATGTGCTTGTTAATGACAAACAGATCAACCATATTTAAGATCTAAGGAAAATTATTGTTTTTTTTTGTATCTCACATCTTAATATAGTTTGAAACTTCTATAAAAAAAATCTATTGGACTTGATTACTTAGATTAGCTTTTAATGTTAATCATGGAATTTTATTTTTTTATTTTTTCACAATAAAAAATATTTTTCAAGTTAGCTTGCTTATTGATCAAGACTAAATTTCCATCTCAAATAATTTTAAAGATACCCTTTCAATATTTAGAGAAATTTAATAATTTTTATTGAATAGTGATAAACCAATATATTTTTTTAAAAAATTAATTTTTAGTATAAGTTCTTATTTAAAAGGTTCAAAGGCAAGGTGATAACTTAAGAATAGGTGATGGAACTCACGTCAATACCCAACATCCCTAGACTTGACAAAATATCAAGCCTTAATAACATGGGTCCAGCTCGCTTTCAAGGCCAACGCCCTTGGATGTGGCTACAAGCCAAGTCCACGTGAGTATAAATCTAGTGAATTGCCTGATCCAACGTCCTTAGATTTATCTATATACTGAGCCCAAGTGTATATAGGTCTGACAAACTTTCAGATCCGATAGCCTTGGGCTCAACTATGTGCTGAGCCCAATAAATTATCAAACTCAACATCCTCGGGTTCAACAACATTATAAGCCCAAACAAACATAGATTTGACGAGGTGCCAAACCCAACATCTTTGGGTTTAGTTACGTGTCAAGCCCAAGTAGACAAGGGTTTGACAATCATTATAGGCCTCATATTAGGCCATAAGGCCATGGTTTTTTTTTTTTTTTATTATTCTTATAACATTTAACATAAAATATTAGTGCTAGGGATATTCGTCTCCCTACACTTATAAGTGTATAAAAAATATTTTAAATGCCTCCCATATTTCCCTCTCATTAATATTGTTTAAGGGATATCAATAACTAATGCTATTAAGAGGATATGACTCTCCGGTTCCTTCACTCCAGCAAAAACAACAAACTTTAGTGGCTATAAATACCCCCTTGAACCACTAAGGTAAATGGTTCACAATTTTCATTCTCTACTGCATACATTTATTTTCATAGCATTTCCTTAAAATATCATTGCATTCTTTCTATAAAAGTGATATTTTACAGGTATATGGTCATCCATTTCATACTACACCTATTTTGGCTATTTTGGTTAAGGAGAGTGGAGTAATTACAAGATTCAAGTGATTAACCGATTTACCCACCTAAGAGAGTCTTGTTCCTAAACGCCTTGGAATTTTTTAAGACATCATCAATTAGCCTTGTCTGTGGGAACCTGATAAAAAAGTCATTAGCTATTTTTCTAGAATTGGTTTTTGATATCCCAATCACTATCAATAGCAAATAATCAAGACACTTCTAGGATGGGATGTGTCTCGAACCTCCTTATAATTGTTGGTACATATGCTCCTTTAGAGCTTCTAAAACTCTTCAATTAGGTCCAACTCCTTACTGAGGCAATGCTAGCCATTCAAGGGCAAAATCAGGCCCATCAACCCCAACAAGTCTCATAATGAGGTAGCACCCCCAGTCCCAGCTTCTTAACCACAAGTTGTCCTCTCGACTAGTAGACAATAATACTACCCAGAGGAGGCTATGATGTTATACACAAAATCCTCCCTACAACTTTTAAGGGGTCAACACAAGCCTAATACAACAACTTGAATCCGAGATCTATCATAGGTTTTAGTGATCTTTGTGTTAAACATGTATCATGTTTTAACATCAATATACCAGCCAAAAGGAGCTCCACAAAACTCTTTGAAATTACTTAATTAGGATGATGATGTACTTTTTTGTTTCGTTGTTAATGGTATTAATGAAGTTTCTTTAGTAGGGAATACTACTATAATGATAAAAAAAAAAAAATGTTCAAAGTCAGCTTGGAAGACATGATTTCTGCAGATATTGGATGAGTACTATTTAGGAGAGAATCAAAAGGCTATGTAGCAATTTGATAACTCTAAGTCATAGTATGATTTTCTTCTACTTGCACATGGGTTTGGTGAGATAAGCAAATATAGGTTATGCTAGAGTCAATAATAAGGTTGGTTGTCCAAGTCATTTAGTTGCTTATTATAACTCAAAAGAAAATGAATAAGGCATTAGGGCTAATTTAGATTTCTTAGAAGAATCTCACTTGACCACGACAATCAGAAATGAAGTTTGTTGATGTAGAATTACCTAGTACTATAATGCTAGAGTCAATAATAGAAGATTTAAATTTGGATATTTGGTGCTAAGAAAGTTATAGGCTATGGATAATGAAGAAAGTAAGGGCAAACTAGCTCCAAAATAAAATGGTATTGTTAAAGTCACAAGGGTGGTAAAGGCAAACACTTACCATCTACAAGATATGGAAGGGAATATTGTCTCTTATGCCTAGCACTATGATCATTAAAAAATTTACCATAGTTAATGAGAATATGAATGTATGTTTCTAATATATGAATGACTTATTTAAAATAATAATACATTTTCATTTTCTTTAAGTGATACCTAAAGGCCTCTCATCAATTCTCTAGGGATGGATCTCGGATTCCCTATCTTTTAGTGTAGTCTTGGACTTGCATAATCTCTAGGTGATTCCTAAAGGCCTCTCGCAAAATCATTAGGGTTTGATCTTGGATCCCTTATGCGTTAGTGTAGTCTCGAGCTGACACAATCTCTATGTGTTGTCTAAGGGTCTTTCACCAATTCTTCAAGGGTTAATCTAAGATCCCCTACTCTTAAATGAAATCTTGAATTAACACAATCTTGAAATGATGCCTAAAGGTTTCTCACCAATTCTCCAAGGGTTAATCTCGGATCCCTAACTCTTCAAAACAGTCTCTAACTAACACAATCTTCAAGTGATGCCCAATGACTTCTCACCAGTTTTTTAGGGGTTGATCTAGATTCCCCCATTATTCAGTATAATATTGGACTGACACAATCTCTAAGTGATGTCTAAAAGCCTCTCACCAATTCTCTAGGGGTTGTTTTAGGATCCCTCACTCTTTATTATAGTATCAGACTGGTATAATCTTAAAGTGACCCCTAAGAGCCTCTCATCAATTATCTAAGGGTTGATCTAGGATCCTCCAATAGTGTAGTTTCAAACTAATGCATTCTCCTAGCGATGCTCAAAGGCCTCTCACCAATTTGCTAGGGATACTCTCATCAGACAATCAGATTAAAGGAATAAGAACTCCTAATTAAGGGTATACCTAGAACCTAGATTTCCTTTTGGAACTTAGTATGTAAACTTTACTTTAGTTGTTAAACCCATTTAGATTAAACAAGTTTAACAAAATATTATTCTCAAAGAAAATATCATGAAAATGAATAAAATAAAATTTTTTATAAAATTTCAATATTCACTACATAATACAAAACCCCACAAGACCAGGGTTGTTTACAAAGCCAAGGGTAATTGGGAGGCGAAGGCTTAAACATTGAGGTCAAGCTCCTCAGTAAGGTATTTTCCATGTTGAGCAGATACAACCCTAATAAGGAATATATCAACGAAATCAAGCGTAAGGAATATATGGAAAACAACACTGAAGAGTAGGGGATCCGAGATTAATCCCTAGTGAGTAGAAGATCCAAAATCATACGTAGAGATAATATAAGGCCCTAGAGCCCCACTAGAGAGCCGTGTCAGTCCTAGATTGCATTGAAGAGTATGAGATCCAAGATTAACCCATGGTATATTGGTGAGAGACCTTTAGGCATCACTTGAAGATCTGTAGATAGAAAATGTATATTAGAGATACATTGTTTTTATTTTTAAAAAATAAACTTACATTCCCATTAAGGATTGTGCATCCTAAGGTGATTTGAGTGACAAGTATGAGAAAGGTTATTAGGAGAAACATGCATTAAAGGTGGTAAGTGTTTTCCTTAACTATTATGATAACTTTAAATGGGAGATCCCATTTGATTAAAGGGAGTAATTAATCTTTAAGATACATCAAACACTTATAGGTTGGTCCTTCATGGTTTTTCCTCAAGCTTTAATTTCTAATAGGAGAATTATTTTGCTTAGAAGGTCCTTCATGCTGGTTGTCCTTGTAAAAACAAGGAGGCCCATGTCATAGCATCCTAGCATCTTCCACCCGTATATGATTTTTCATGATTTGCTTCACTTTGAGCAAGCTTCTGTCTTGTAAGACATGTAGTTTTCTCTAGATGACATGTTCCCTTACCCATCTTAGCAAGGCCTATAAGGCTACTAGCTCAAGAAACTCTTCCACCTTGAGCATTTCCTCATTGAACATGCCACTAGCTTGGCGCAGAGGTTACTGAACCCTTCGGTGGAGCTTGACTCTAAATTATTGTACCAAGCATGCTTAAACCGTAGAAGGTTGTAGGGAGGATTTTTTATACTGAGTCATTGTCTTGGATGATCAACTCTAATTACAACGCACATTTTGCACACGCTCTCCCAGGTCAGTCAGGCCATCATAGTTGTCAAAACTTTTTTCTATGGAAATATAGTCCTTATGAAGTCGAGTGTTTAATACTTGTTTGGACAAGGAAGAACCTCTCACATGATAAGAGTTGTAGAAATGTATAGACCATCTTTTAGTCATTTGTTAGGATTTTAGGAGCACGGGGAATTTGGCGTGGAACGATGGCTATAATAACTAATGTCTATCCTATGGTAGTTAGAGGGAGTATGTTTGGAGTACCGGCTATGTGTTTGAGAATCATAATGGCATGAGCGACCCTTTGAGAGACTTTCATGAATGTTATTATGTCTAATCTTCTCTAGGTAATATAATCATTTATGGGCACTTGGTATGGTCAATGGCCACGACGCTAGGGCGTTGTATGTTGGTGAGGGTGTTAAAACTTGTTGACGGTGGCAAGGTCTAATTTTGCCATTGGGTTGCCAACACGTCATGAGTGAGGACTACACCTAACTAGTGAGTTGTTAAAAGTTTGGATGGGCAAAAGTGCTCGTGATGACGAGTAGATTTATCACGTGTCTTGACCTATATATGTCTTGGTTATTTTCATGGAATGACTTGGAAATGTCAAAAACAAGTTTTAAAAAGAAACTTATAGATTTGTTTTTAGTTCCCCATAGATAGTGCTAATTGATGAGGTCCTAAAATCCAGTAGGCTAATAAATAAGGTTTATTTGATGGATAATCAATTAATCATATATGTGGATAGTAACTAGTGATGCGTGGTAAACTAGCTAGTACCTGCGGAAGATCCCCTTTAATGGATGTTGAGACTCTTAGATGCATAAGTTAATAGCTTCATAAAGTGTGAAAGTGCAATGATATTTTAGAGTAATATGCTTTTAAAGTATGTATGCTAAAAATATTAAGAATAAAAATATTGTGAATATTGAACTTGATAGATTCAAGGGGTATTTATAGCTCATGAATCTTGTCCTTTTGTGGAGATGAGGGGTTGAATAGTTATTTCATCCCCTATAAGTTAATGTGGCATTTTGAGATGTATTCCACTCAAAATAATATGTATTGGATCATTATAAAATATAAAAGGACTCGTGTAGGTCTAAAAAAATTGTCGAGAGACTTGTGTGGGGTCCTGGAAAAAATCCCAATGGAGTGTTGGGCTCGGGGCGCATTCCTAAGTTTATGGAGGTGTTGAGGGCATGCCCAACAAGGCATTAGGTGTGTGCCTAACACCCAAAAATTAATTGGGTCCACGCGTTACGTCTGGACCCAATGGGTGTTGGGCATGCACACCCAGCACCCAAAATTAATTGGGTATAATTATTATGTTGGGACTCAATAATAGGTGTTGGGCACACACCCAGCTTCCAAATTAATTGGGTCTAGGTGTTACGCTTGGACCCAATAATGGGTGATGGGTGTTCGCCCAACACCCTATTGTATATGGGCTCAGAAAACGCTTAGATCCAAGGGCAATTGGGCCTACGCAACAACCTGGACTCGTTTCATTTTGCAGAGTTTTTTGGACTTGTTAAATTTAAGATTTTTAGAGGGTTTTGAGTCTATTAAATTTGAGTTTATCAAATAGTTTAGATATACTCATATTAGTTTAATTAAGCTTATTGAGAGAAATTTTTATATTTATTGAATTATACACACACGCACGCACACACAAATAGATAAGTAATGAAGGACTTTAAAGTACCTATCAGAGAGGCTGACTGATTACGTTTGAGAACGCAGTTATGACCATGTTTTTTTATAAAAACAAAATTAAATTTTTTTTTAATATTTTTTATCGTTTTGATGTGATGATATTAAAAATAATTTTTTAAAAAATATATAAAAAATATATTATTTTGATGCATTTTTGAGCAAAATACTTTTAAAAATAACCAAATACCCTAACTTCATTGGTCAAAATAATTAAGGTCATTTCTTTATAGCTTTTGCTCTCTCACCTATTTGGCCATCTCACTTTATTATTATAACAAAAGTTAAATGGTCTGGGAAAATCACAGTAGATTAAAAGACATTTCATTGTAGATTGTAATAGTAGTTTTACTTTTAATTTCTCATCTTATCTTTTCATATTTTTTTGGTTGTTTATGTTTTTTCTTTCTTTTCTCTCTTTCCTGATAACTAAACTGTTTTTTTTTGTTCGTCAAATCAGGCATGTCTGCTAGATCCAAGAGCCTATAATTTTTTTTAAAAAAATCAATTAGAATTTCTATTTGAGATATTTCAAAAATAATTTAAAAGTTTTTTTCAAGACTTTTAGATCTAATATAACTGCTAGCTTCAAAATACTTAAAACATTCTTTATAACAGTGTTTTTAACATTTGAAAATAAAAAAATATCAACCCGCTGTAAGATGCCGTTTGGTAACGTGGTTGCGGGTGAGGTTCACCCGCAACCATGTTAATAAGCGTTTGGTAATCAAAATAAAAGCACTTTCAGTGGGTAGGACCCACATGGCACCGCTGGTTTAGAAGAAGCAGCATTTTGTTGCTTCTCGTCTGGGAAAAACAGTTTTTTCAATCGA
This sequence comes from Populus trichocarpa, assembly GCF_000002775.5. Classification (NCBI taxonomy): domain Eukaryota; kingdom Viridiplantae; phylum Streptophyta; class Magnoliopsida; order Malpighiales; family Salicaceae; genus Populus; species Populus trichocarpa. The sequence continues at coordinate 17,173,348 of NC_037288.2, read as the reverse complement.
CATCTCATATTTGTCTTGCACTTCTGGTTTGTGGGACCGTAATGTTAAAAGGCAGTGGTTTGTGTGCTTTATCATGCACGAAAATAAAACTTGCTCCACTGTAGCTGTTCACTAAAGTGAACAGTTTTTTTCTTTTTTTTTTAATTTCAAAAAACCAGTGCGAGTGAATTAATTCACTTGCACTGTTCACATGAAAAGTTTCACTGTTTTTTTTTTTTTTTGAAAAACCAATGCAGTTAAGTGATTTCACTCGTACTATTCACGTGAACGTGAACAATATTTTTGAATTTGTTTTTTAAAAAAAATTAGTTTAAGGTGAATTAAATTTACTCGTATTGTAATCTCAATTTTTATAAATGATAATATTTTACCTAATTTTATTGCACGCTCAAAAAATTTTAGAAAACTGTAGTTCTTGTCGAATGAATTTTGTACGTAATGAAATTGTAATTTTTTTTTTAAAAATTGAGTTTTACTCGAAAAACTAGTATTTAATATTATTTAATAACACTACATAAATTAGAAGGATATCGCATGATGACGTAACATTTGTGTAATTTGATCGCAATTCCAATTATGTTCTTGCTAGGTCCGACCCAGTTAAAAAAAAATCAGTTTTTATTTTTATTTTAATTGTGTTTTATTCAAAATATTAGAAGGAAATCGCTTGATGACGTAACAAAAACTTCAGTTTTTGTTGTTGCGCGCTTAAGAAACCATGGAAAATATAGTCCTTATTTGATAGATTTATTTCGTATGTGATGACATTGCACATAGTTTAATGGAATAATAAAAAATATTTAATATCAATATTATTTATTTCATGATGTAATAACAGTAGTTAAATCTACAATATTTAAATTAAAAATTATATATATATATATATATATATATATATATATATATATATATTATAACCTCAATTTGAATATAACCTCAATTTGAAAATCATTTTTTTAACCAAACACATTAAACTACTTTTTGTTCAACCTCAATTTCAACAACAGTTTTAACCAAATACCTATTTTTTTCAAACCAACCTCAACTAAAAGTACTTTTTATAAAACAACTTTTTTAAAACCACAACCACAACAGTAACCACAATACCAAATACGCTCTAAAACGCGTTAACATGTGCTAGTGCTGTCTCAATCTAGTTTGGCATGATGCACTTAGTTTGAAGTGACCTAAAACAAGTCTGGTGTATCCCACTTAATTTGGATTATTATAACCATGATGAAGCTAAGCAAACTCTTTTGTCTTCACTTCATCATATCTTCCTTGCATCTTCACGGTAATGCCTATCCTAGTCTGCCTGTTGATACGAGGAAATTTCATTCGTTGTCCCCATATAATTAATGCATATGCACGAAGCATGGAATCCTCAATTGTTTTTCAACCCCATCTCCTCATTAATTTGACATAAATTCCTGCTTTTGGGTATCTGAACTTCAAAGGAAACTGTCCCGTAATTTCCTAGCATGCTCTGCCGATCCCTTCGATCTTGTACCGGCAGAAGCAGCTAGCCCCACAGTACCTTGGCTGTTTCAGAGGAAACTGTCCCGTAATTTCCTAGCATGCTGTGCCGATCACTTCGATCTTGTACCTTGTCTATATCACGTTTCTACACTTCAAAGGAAACTGTCCCGTGCCGTGCCGATCCAGAAGCCGCTAGTCGTACAGTACAATGGTTATAGCATGTTTAGATAAAACTATTACATGATAGTTATATTACCCGCGGGAGATTTTGCGGTTCAATTTTTTTATATAAAAAATATTAAAAAAATTAAGATTTAAAAGTATTAAATTTTTTTACAAAGTTATACCCAAGAGTCTTGGATTTAACTGCAACGCCTAACTCAAGAGTAATATTTATAATATTAATAATAATATTAAACTTACATAACCCAAGTTTAAGTGAGTCTAACTACAATACCAGACCCAATAGTCTTGGATGTGGGTCTGGCTACAAGGTCGTGTCATAAAAGTGTGATAATTAAATAGATTACAAAGAAAAAAAACTAATAGGAAGAAAAAAACTAATGAAGAAAAAGAAAAAGACATATGAATTAACTGGGTTAACCCTTCAAACCAGGTTAACCCTTCAAACCTTAGATTCATGTCGTGAAAGTTTGATAACTAAATAAAAAACAAATTGACGGGTTAACCCATAATTAACAGGGCTAACCCGTCAAACCAAGTTACCCCGTCAAATCCGGGATCCGTGTCATGAAAGTTTGATAACTAAATAGAAAAAAATTAAACATTAACAAACTAAATTAAATTAAAAAATTAATTAAAAAGGAAAAAAAACAAAAAAAAAACATCAACCTTTTCACCGTGGACTGCAGTGTGCAGTCCACGGTCAAAGGCATAAAAGGGCAAAAAAAAGAAAAGAAAAAAAAAATTAAAGGCATAAGTCAATAACTAAAAAGAAAAAAAATTAATATTGATGAAGTAAATTAAATAAAAAAAATATTAAATAAAAAGAAAAAATAAAAGAAAAAACTTATAAGAAGAAAAAAACTAATGAAGAAAAAGAAAAAAAATCTAAATTAACTAGGTTAACCCGTCAAATCTGAGATCCGTGTCATGAAAGTCTGATAACTAAATAGAAAAAAAATTTAATATCAACAAACTAAATAAAAAAAATTAATTAAAAAGAAAAACAAAAGGCATCAGCCTTTTCACTGTGGACTGCAATGTGCAGTCCATAGTGAAAGGCATAAAAAAAAGCAAAAAAAGAAAAAAACTAAAGGCATTAGCCTTTTCACTGTGGACTGCATATAATATTAAAAGATGAAATCGAAAGAACAAAACTAATGAGGAAAAAGAAAAAAAATCTGAATCAACTAGGTTAACCCGCCAAACTTGGGATTCGTGTCATGAAAGTGAGATAACTAAATAGAAAAAAGATTTAATATTAATGAACTAAATTAAAAATAAAAAGATTAATTAAAAAGGAAAAAGCAAAGAGAAAAAAAAACATACATGAAGAAAAAAACTAAGGAAGAAAAAGAAAAAAAATCTGAATCAATTGGGTTAACCAGTCAAACTAGGTTAATACATCAAACTTGGGATCCGTGTCATGAAAGTCTGATAATTAAACAGAAAAAATTTAATATTAAGAAACTAAATTAAAAAAAATTAATTACAAAAAAGACAAGAAAAGAAACTAAAGGCATCAACTTTTTCACTGTGGACTGCACTGTGTAGTCCACAGTTAAAGGCTTAAAAAGAAAAAGAAAAAAAAACAAAGGCATAAGCCACGGGTTAATTTTTTTTATTGCATAAAAAATATCAAAAAAGGCTAAGATTTAAAAGTGTTAGGTCTTTCTACAAAGATATACCCAATAGTCTTTGGTCTAGCTGTAACGCTTGACCCAAGAGTAATATTTATAATACTAATAATAATATTAAACTTACATGACTCAAGTTTAAGTGAGTCTAACTGCAACATCGGACCCAAGAGCCTTGGATGTAGATTTGGCTGCAAGGTTGTGTCATAAAAGTGTGATAATTAAATAAATTAATTAAAAAGAAAAAAAACCAACGGGAAGAAATAAACTAATGAAGAAAAAGAAAAAAAATCTGAATTAACTAGGTTAACCCTTCAAACCAGGTTAACTCGTCAAACCTGTGATTCGCGTCATGAAAGTTTGATAACTAAATAGAAAAAAAAATTGATGGGTTAACCTAGAATTAACTGGGTAACCCGTCAAACCAGGTTAACATGTCAAGGCCGGGATACGTGTCCTGAAAGTCTGATAATTAAATAGAAAGAAATTTAACATTAACAAACTAAACTAAATGAAAAAAAAAATTAAAAAGAAAAAAAAATTTCAGGTTAACTCCTCAAACCAGGTTAACCCGTCAAACCCGGGATTCGTGTCATGAAAGTCTGATAACTAAAAAAAAAATTTAACATTAACAAAAAAATTAAACAAAAAAAATCATTAAAGAATAAAACACAAAGAAAAAAGCAAAAAAAAAAAAAAAACCCATAAAGGCATAAAAAATGAAAAAAAAATTAAAAACAAAAAAGAAGAAGAAGATAGCTCAGTGTTTTACTGTGGACTGCACTGTGCAGTGCACAGTGAAACATTGAACAGTTTTAGTATATGTTAGAAAGAAATTTAACATTAATAAACTAAACTAAACTAAACGAAAAAAATTAATTAAAAAGAAAAAAAGTAAAAAATAAAATTCCGGGTTAACTCGTCAAACCAGGTTAACCTAGGATCCCTGTCATGAAAGTCTGATAACTAAATAAAAAAAATTTAATATTAACAAACAAAATTAAAAAATTTATTAAAGAAAAAAACACAAAAAAAAAACCATAAAGATATAAAAAACGAATTTTTTTAATAAAAAAAACAGCCCATCATTTCATTGTAAAATGTACTATACAATGCTCAGTGTTTTGAAACATTGAATAGATTTAATATATGTTATAATAAATAATAATTGAGTCCTCTCCCAAGGAAACCACATGCGTTGTCTAAACATCTAATTAAGAAAGCACTCCTGGGAAAATAAACTGTAAGTGTGTTTCTGATCGGGAAAGGCTTACGTCCACAATTAAAGTGGTTGCAACAAGAAATTTATTCCATGGACCGAATTTATATGGATCAAAACTATTCGAATAATTGATCAAATGGTGTGCAGTATGATTATGGATACAAGCAGCTCATTCTATCTAGTTGAAATAGCCACTCTACTAGAGAGAAAAGGCATCGAAGTTGGCAGATTAAAAGATCCTTCAAGTTTGCCCTTATCCATCCAGATAATTTTTTCACTAAATTTAAAAATTTCAAATAAAAATATTAATGGAATTTTTATATTAATATATTACGGTAAATTTTACTGATAGAATTTTTCATCCATATATTTATCGGTAAATATAAATAGATTTTTTTATCGATATATAAAAAAATAAGAAATTATAAATAATATTACAGTGAGCCAATCAAAGTTTTGATTTCAATAATAATTTAAAGATAAAAATAACTAATTAATTATGTGTCTTGATGCTTATTTAATTAATATACCAATCAAATAAAATAGAATAAGCGATAAGTTCTAATATTCTAAATAATAAAATATAAAATAATCATACAATATTAAACTTCTAAATTAATAAGTAATAACCAATTTCCATTAGGGCAATGTATATATATTTCAATAGTAATTTGTTTTTTATATATACTAAGTGCATATATGAGTTTAGTGATCTTAAACATTAGTTATTAATTAGAAATTAGTGAAAGGGCGAAGCACGTACTTTGTTTTCTTGGATTTTTTTTTACGACTATGTTTGTCTCCGATCAATTTAATTCCGGCGGAAAAAACAATGGCATATGCCCTGCAGACAAAATTTAGTTCGGCTGCCTCAAATTAATGGATCATAACATTGAAATGGAACTATTTATTGAACAATATCCTTAATTTCTCCTACGTACTCTAAGCTATCCTTAAATTTTCCACCCACCATTTGCCTAGTTTTTTCTTGTTGCTAACTGTGTGGTAATGGAAACTTGTTTCGATAGGGACAGAGGAGAGGCCCCCATGCCTGTTTTAATCCCATTAACATTAATTAATTCATAGACTTCCAAATGAGATCAGAGCAAATATATATATTATATGTACCCAACAAAGTATAAGCGACTGCTAGCATTCATGAATGCTTCTTAATCATTCAATATTAAATTAGCCACAGATCAATTCATTGCCTTGTGAGGGTATTTTTGAGAGTCGGGTAGTGATTGTTTTTCAAAGTGTTTTTAACTCGAAAATGCATTAAAATAATATTTTTTTTATTTTTTAAAAATTATTTTTAATATCAGCATATCAAAATAAACTGAAAACACCAAAAATAAATTAATTTGAAGTAAAACAAACTAAATTTATTTTAAAATACTTTTAAAATATAAAAATAAACAAATTCTTACATTACTTGATCGTCCCTTGTAATTCAATGACAAATTCATAACCTACTTCACTTTTACGTAGCTATCTAGGGCTGTTTAACGTCTTCTTTATTCTTGAAACATAATGCAGTCCTTTTGGCCTTCTTTAAAAATCAATGGAAGCAAGGAATTAATCCAGGTTAATTAAGGTATTTTAAAAATAAAAAAATAAAAAATAATTAAATTTTAACTAGATTGATCAAGTTATATATTAATCTATTAAGATAATTAAATTGATTTTTTAATGATATCCGGATTAAGTTGGTCAGGATCTAAATTAACCTACTAGATATCGGGTTTAATATTAATGCTTACGTTTTAACTATAGGCATTTCATTTTAACTATATGCTAAAATCGACATGTATGGACAATATATAACATGGATAATTTATCATAGACAAAAATCAGTATATAAGCATTTTGATCCTACACATGAACTTAAGTAGAACTAAACCTTTATTTGATACTTTAGATTGATGATGCTGCATTATACTGACAATCACCATTTTCCTCGGCTAAATACACAGCCCTAGTTTTTTTTTCTTCTAAACTATGGGCACCAAAAGATTAGCTGCTAGTTTTACAATCGGTTGGAGCATCGGTGATCATCAAACTCTAAATCCCATAAACTGATCAATGTTAAATGATCTTTAAAAATCGTAAACTATATATTAACTCCTAATTTAATACTTAAAAGGGATATATAACATGATTAAAATCATTATCAGATCTTGTTGCTCCGACTTTAAATTAAGAGGAGAGAAAATAATTACGTTAATTCAAGAAACTTAACATGCATATTTACCAATGAGTAAAATGCACCCCTCACTTACTCCTCCAAGATAGCACTCAATCTTGGAGTCAATCTAGTCGTTGATTTCCTTTCTCTGCCACCACTCTTCCCTCTTCTCTCCGCAACAAATCCTCCGCCATCACTGTGGGTGCCTGCCGCCACCATCGGACTAGTCTCATCACTAGGGCTCTTGCTACTCCACTCAATCGCGGGATCCACTTTCTTTATCCAACACCAACAAAATCCGCCCCTGGTACTCATCTTCAGGGCTGAATTTGCCTTCACTGCCAAGGCAGCCATCTGTTCAGTGCTAAGAGGATTGTTTAACCAACTTGATGGCAACGCGAAGTAAAGACGGCCTAACTGAAGATGTTCGTTTTCATTGATCGCTGGAACATATTCATCAAATTCCATGTCGTCTGCTTTGCATACAAAACACTTAGGGTTTCTTCGTACTATCTGCGAAACCCTGATTGAGTATGAAAATTCTTCGAGTTTGCCATCTTCAAAGATCAGCTTTGCTGTGACCACTGAGGTGGATTCACATGAATTACAAGTATTTCCCATCAGTTTTTTTTTCTTTCTGGTATTGAGTTCAATTCATGGACGTTGTTCTAGGCGTGAGGGTCAAAGATATAAGTATGCTTGATTAGGAGACGACCGAGTTTATCTGGGGAATTAAGTAATAAATATAATCGCAATCATAGTGACTGGTTATGAATCCAAAAAGGGTGGCTGACAAATTAATCCATTTGTTAATTATTTTAATCAGATATCATTTGGTATCTTTTATTTATTCTTATCTTTTTGTAACTTTCCATTTGGATATTTCCTCCTAATTATAATTGCTTTGATCCGATCACTAAGCATGTGTTGAACTTTTTGTGAAAGTAACACCTTATCCTCTTAAGTTCATTTCACTCTATTCAAACTCAAGGAGCAGGAGTAGCTTTGGTGATGATGATTAAAAAATATTCCTTAACCTTAAATTTAATATTTTAGAAAGATTACTCTCTAAAATACACAGAAACGAGATACAATGTCTCTTACTGTTTTTTTTTTTTTAAAAAAAAAAAAAACTCTCTATTTATGGAATGCTCCTACAATTTAGACTGAGACAAAACCAGGCCCGTTTGATTTCCCTATACCTAACAAATAAAGAATTCGTGTGTATACTTTTCTCTAAACTAGAATTAATGAGATTTGCTAACAAATAAAGCATTAAAGTTGCAAGCTAGTTCTACATGATTTAAGACCTCTTTGAGAAATATGCAGGGTGAATCAAACAATTAGGGTAAACGTTGGGTTCAGTCTTCATCTATCGAGATGACGGGCTTCTATCTTTAGCCTCAGATTTAGTTCTTGAGTTTGTTATCCATGCACCAGTTCTGTCATAGATAATTAAAAAGGCTTTTGACTTACACTCTTAGGACGTGTTAATTTTTTCAGTTAAATACACTTTTCAAATTATTATTTTTTTAATGATTTTGATGTATTTAATACAAAAATATATATTAATTTAATATATTTTAAATTAAAAAATATTGCGGTTGGCTGAGCTTACAAACAATGCCTTACTCTTACACCGATCCAACCTACAACTTTAAGCTTGGTTTTGTCTTGTTCCGGGCCTGTAGTGGCCTGTTTAGAGATCCAATGTTGAAATTGGGCTGACTGTTTTCTAGAATCGAGGACCATTTTTAAAGTCGCATATGTGCGGTGTCGCGGCGATCGTCCTCCACACTCAATATGTGTATATCTATCTGGCAAATATGGGGAGACAATGAATTCTTGTCTTTTTATCAGTGGAAAAAATAGAATGCGAGTCGTCACCTAGTATTCTGGTCACTAGGAACCCTAACTGGTCTCAGAGATCATGTACAGAGACTGGTTGCGTAAAGGGAAGGTATTAGCACCACAAATACGCCCTACCTAAAGTAAGCTACATTGTTTTATTTGTCTGATCAAAATCTAAGGTTTGGTCGCGTTTTCTAATTGTTGGTCCTGTCTGTCTAAGATTCAAGAAAAGCTCTCCTCAATAAGGAGGTTCTTATCTTAATGGGGTAAAACCTAACCGTTCTAGCGTCAAATAAAAAAACTACATTTTTAATATCGGGAGTACGTTTTACGTATAAATTCATAATCCCGGATATTAATAGAAAAAAAAATAATTTTTTTGGATTTTTTTGAAATATTGGCCAAGTTCTCGTGACTTTAATAAACTGGTTATTACAGCCAAAATGCATGTTAAAACTTTTTTTTTTTGAAGTTTTCTTTGTTGTATGAAAATAGAATATGAGTTTTTTAGCTTTGAGAGATTTGGTCGTATGCATGAAAACAAAAACATTTTTTTTTAATGTTTTAACGAAAACTGGGTATTTTAATACTGGATGTGTATTTTTACGATATAAAAATACAGACCGATATTAATCAAAATGGCGTACAAAAATACGCGGAAAAATCGCAATTTTTGAAAATATTTTTTTTAAAATGGAACTGGGTCGGACCCGGCCAGATTATGTGAGCTGGGCCTATATCGGCCCAGCTACAAGGCTGGACTCAGCCCAGTCGCGTGGGCTGGGCTGATGTTCCAGCCCAAAATGAACAAAAGGGTGGATTGCTGGTTACTGTGCTGAGCACAGTAACCAGTGAATTATAATTAGGTGGTTATTGTGCTCTACACAGTAACCACCTAATTATATTTCATTTTGCATGCAAACGAAAACGAACCAACAAAGGGGAAGGAAGGTTACCTGGAATGGTGAGGCAGTGTTGTTAGTGGTGATGGCGGAGGCTAACGGCGGCGGTCAGGCGGTGTGCTCGCAGTGGATGGCAATGCTAGACGGCGGTTCTGCCCTTTCTTTGTTCTGTGTTTCTTCTTCTTCCCGTTTCTGTCTCCTACTCCTCTGTCTCTTCGTCCTTTTTTTTTCTTTTTTGACGAGGGCTCAAGGTGGAGTTGCTGCGGTGGCGATGGGGAGGAACAGAAATGGGGGAGTCGCGGCACAGTGGTTGTGACCACCAGTGCTGCGGTTTTCCTTCTTTTTCACCCGTTTTGCAGCAGGGGAAGGAAGATGGCAGCTGCTGTGCTGCTCCTCCTTCTTCTCTGTTGTCTTCCCTTTCTCTCCTCTCTTTTTCTTTTTCTTTCTTTTTCCTTCCTGCTCTTTCACTCCCCTGTCTTTTTCTTTCGGTTTCACCTCTTTTTCTCTCCAAAACTGTCGGTCTCTCTCTCTCGGTCTCCCTCACTTTCTCTTTCAAAAAATCCTTCCAGCTCTCCTGTTTTACGCCCTTTTTTCTTCTGTTTTTTTCGAGCTTTCCCCCCTTGAATCTGTCGTTTGCTTCTCCTTCTCCAAAATTTTGCCCCCCTACTTGATGGTTCCTCCTCTGGTATTTATAAGCAGAGGAGGAGAGGGTCACCTTACCCCTGTCATGGCGCAGGGTAAGGTGGGTGATGGGAGCTGCTGGCAGGGCATGGTTTCCTGTTTTCTTCATCATGGCGGCATGGGCTTATAGGTATGGGTTTTGTGCAAGTGGGAGGGGAAAGAGAGAGGGGAAGAATAGTGGGAAAAATTTTCAAAAATCTTCTTCTACCCTATCTCTGCATTCGCAGGGGAGAAGGAGAACAGTGCCGTTCAAAACGGCACTGTTTCGGGTTTTTTTTTTTAAGAAAAGAAAAATGTAATTTGAAAGAACCAAAAAATGAGTTTTGACACTTAAGACAAGTTAATTGCTTGCCTCAATCTTAAGCTTGGTTTTCTCTTGTTATTCAAACAAGACATGTAAAATCTTCATTGGCAGACTTCTAATTATTATCTATTTGATTGACAACTCGAGGATTCACTAAGCTTGATTTCCTCAGCATTTTTGTCAAGTGTTTTTCAATTTTTCAACGTTATATCTATAAAAATAAACAGAAAAAATAGCTCTTTAAGAAGATATATAAAGATGAGACAAAATTTAATCACATGATAAGAGACACATGGAACCTTTTGTTAGTAAATGATATAATAGAGATTTAATTTAAAGAACAGGGAATAGAGAACAGGGAACAAAAGAACTGAGGTGGAAAAATAAAGAACAAGGAGTAAAAACAAAACGGTCTAAGGTTACTATCATCCCTCTAGTTTTATTTATAGAAAAAATCAAACACTACATAAGATAAGAATAAAAAAACAACCATCATCTCCTTTATCTAAGGAGATGTATATAACTAACTAGACTTATCCTAGATAAGTTTAAATCTAAGGATTCAAACGACATTTGTTGATAAATAATAAAAGAAACATTGTAGAATAAACTTAAGCTTTGGTGCCATCACTTCAACACTCCTCCTTGGTTTCAAAGTTGCACATTCCTATCCTCTCCCTTAGAGCTTCAAAATTGTCTTTAGCTAAAGGCTTGGTAAACAAGTTTGCTAATTGTTCTTTTGTAGTGCAGTAGATCAACTATAATTCCCCTTCTTGCTAGAAATGTCTAATAGCATGGAACTTGATCTTTATATGTTTGGTCGTGTCATGAAAAATAAAATTTTTTAAAATAGCTATTGTTGATGTGTTATCACAGAACAATTATGTGGGATTTTGTTGATTAAAGTTCAGATCATTTAGCATTTTCCTTAGCCATATCAATTGCTTTGCTGCCACATGTGTTGTTATATATTCTGCCTTTACAGTGGAATGTGCAAACACTGATTGCTTCTTTGAGTTCTAACAGAAAATGCTTTTTCTTATAGTAAAGCAATAGCCTGAGGTGCTCATCATTTCTTCATCACTTCTAGCCCAATCATTGTCAGAAAAACCAACAAGTTTAACATAACTACATTTCACAAAATGCATGCCAAACTCTAAGGTCCCTTTCAGATATCTCAAAACTCCCTTGGCTGCAACAAAATGGATTTGACTTGGACCTTGCATGAACCTAGAAAGGTAATTGATAGCAAACATAGTGTTCGGACATGTAGCAATTAAATACAACAAGCTGTCAACTAAACTTTTATAGGCTTTACCATTAGTTTTGGGTGCCCCATCCTCCTTTATTAGCTTTTGTCCTAGTACTATAGGTGTACTTTAGTAGCTTTATAGTAAACCTTCTTTGACATAGAAAGCTCAGACTAAGTCACTTCCATGCCTAAGAAGTATGACAACAAACCAAGTTCATTAATCTCAAACTGATCCTTCATATTTTAAACTCCTCTACTAGCTGCTCCTTATCTCCTGCAATCAATAAATCATCTACATACATTGACACAATTAAAGTATGTTTATCAACATTCTTCACATACAAAGTTACTTCATTCATGCTTCTTTCAAAGCCTAAACTCAATAGATAACTATCCAATCTGCTGTACCAGGCTCTAGGAGCCTGTTTAAGTCCATACAAAGCCTTCTTTAGCAAATATACTTTGTTTGATGTAATCTCCTTTTCAAAGCCATTGGGTTGTTCAACATATATTTCTTCGTTTAGAACACCATTTAAAAATACAGACTTGAAATCCAATTGAAAAATATACCAATTATTTTGTGCTGTTAAAGCAAGCAAGAGCTTTATTGTATCAAGCTTTGATACTGGAGCAAATGTGTCAATGAAGTCAATACTTGGTTCTTGTGCATACCCTTTTACTACAAGCTTTGCTTTGTGCTTGTTGATATTCTCATCTGCATTAAATTTGGTTTTGAAGATCCATTTCACTCCTATTACCTTCTTGTGAACTGGTTTGTCAACCAGCATCCATGTTTCATTCTTTTTTATCATTGTGAGCTCCTTCTTCATTGCTGTTACCCACACTTTTGAGTTAATTGTTTCTTTAAAATCTATTGGTTCTGCTTCAGCAACATTGCACCTGTTGTAAATATCAATTAAAGACCTTGTTCCCCTTACTGGTTTGTCATCGACAACATCATCATTTTCTGTAGCATCTAGTTTAATTTCTTGCTCCTGTTTTCTCTATTCTATTGATGTAGTTTCCCAGTTTCATGTAACATTGCCTGCAACTTTTACATCTCTAGCAATCACAACTTCATTATATTTCAGATCATAGATTTTATAGGCCTTAGATTTAGTGTTATAGCTTATAAGAATTCCTATATCAGTCTTTTGATCAAATTTTCTCCTTTTAACTCCAGGTTTCAAAATATAACAAAGGTTGCTAAACACTTTTAAATTATCAATGTTGGGTTTACACCATACCAGATTTTATAAGGAGTTTTGTCTCCCAAAACTCTTGTGGTTATACAATTTAGTAGGTAGGATGTTGTGTTTACTGCCTTTACCCTGAATTTTAATGGCATTTTCTTCTCATATAGCAAACATCTTGCCATTTCCATCGATGTTCGATTTCTCCTCTTACTGACTCCATTCTGCTGTGGAGTGTAAGGTACTATTAGCTGATGTTTGATCCCTTTTTTTGCCAAGTATCCCTCAAATTATCGAGAGGTATACTCACCTTCATTGTTAGACCTCAATATCTTCAGTTTGTTTCCTGTTTCTAGTTCAACTGTTGCTTTAAACTTTACAAACTTAGCAAACATATCAGTCTTAGATTTAAGAAAATAAACCCAGCAAAACCTATTATAGTCATCAACAACTAGAAGAAAGTATTTTGAACCATTCAAAGATTCATTATGCATCGGGCCACACACGTCTGTGTATATCATTTGGAGCTTTGACAATGCTCTAAATGCATTGTCAGGAAAAACAACTCTAGTATGCTTTTCTAATTGACAGGCTTCACAAATATCATCTTGTTCTTGTATATCTGGTAAACCATAGGTCATTTACAAATCAGCCATCCTTTTTAAAGTTGCATAATTGAAATGCCTCAATCATTTGTGCCAAAAAACAGAATCAGACACAAGTGTTAGCACTCAAACAAACTTCTTTCCAATTAACATTAAAACTTCTATTCACCATTTTAGCTGACAGCAGTAGTATTCCTTTTTTATCTCTAATGTCACACATTCCATCATTAAAAGATAATGAGTAGCCAGATTCAAGTAGTTGTCCCACACTCACTAAATTTTGATTAATCTTGGGTACATAAAGCATATTTTTTAGAGTTTTTGTACCTGATATTGTTTCAACTTCAATCGCACCTTTTCCTTCAACCTTCATATATTCTCAATTCCCAACTCTGACTTTGAACAAGAAGCTTGTGTCCAAATCCTTGACTAATCTCAAATCTGCAGTCATGTGATTAGTGCAGCCATTATCAATAAGCCATGATGAATTGTTTACCTTTGTTGTGTTGCATATCTATTCTAATGTAACCATGAATAAATGATATTTCTTGGCTTCTGAATTTTCTGCAATATAAGCTTGTTTCACTGCTTCTGGTTTGTTTTTGCAGAACCTTTGGATGTGACCAAATTGCTTGCAACTTCTGTATTGTGCATTTTTAAGCCAACACCAAGCTTTTAGATGATTTGTTTTCTGATAAAATTTGCAAGAAGGGAAGTGCTCTCTTATTTCTTTCCCTCTAATAATATTGTTCTGACGCTAGTTATTTGATTGCCAACCTTTCCTTTTTTTTCTCTTTTTCCTTTTTAATGTTCATGTAAAAAATTTAGCCTGACTTTTCTCTTTGAAAACTGCAACAAGAGCTTCTTTACTTGTTCCTTCTTCTCTGTAAGCTTGCCTATGCTCTACTGCTTGTAATGCATTAACTAATTCTTGAAAACTCATTTCTGAAAAATCTTTTGAATCTTCCAGGGAGCAAATCTTATGCTCAAATTTCTCCAGTAGACTTACCAGAACCTTCTTCACTACTCTTGAATCTAGAAAGTCTTCCCTCAAAAGTCTCACTTGATTCACAAGTTTTGAAATTTGAGAAGAGAAGTCTTTGATAGTATCAGTTTTAATCATCTTCAGTCCTTCAAACTGTCTTCTGAGATTCAAGACTTGCATCTTTCTTGACTTCTCATCTCCATGAAATTCTGCTTTTAGTTTATCCCACGTTTTTTTTTTGCAGATTTACAAGCCATAATTATGGTGAAGATCTCTTCACTCACAGCATTATAAAGACATGTAAGAGCTTTGAATCGCTTTGCCTTTTCTTCATTAAAAAATTTCATCTGTGCGATCGTAGGATTGTTTCTTAGTGGAGTTTGTTGCTTATTACTCTCCAATATTTCCCACAAGTCAAAAGCTTTAAGATAAGTTTCCATTTTAACAGCCCACACACAATAATTCTGCCTTGTGAACACTGATGTTTTTGCTGGAAAATTTGCAAAATCCATTGCTTTAAAAAACTCACTTAATCTCCCGTGTTTCACACACAATCCCTTCAAAGAAAAATGCTTTGATTTAACCTCACTAATCTCTCGTGTTTTCACTCACAACTAATCTTTTGTATTTCACTCACAACCCTTCTAAGATCAAGAAAACGCTCTGATACCAAATGTTAGTAAATGATATATGTAGGGCTTTAATTTAAAGAACAAGGAATAGAGAATAGGGAACAAAAAAATAGAGGTGGAAAAATAAAAAACAAGGAGCAGAAACAAAACGGTCTAAGGTTACTGTCATCCCTCTAGTTTTATTTATAGAAGAAATCAAACACTACGGAAGATAAGAATAAAAAAAACAATCATCATCTCCTTTATCTAAGGAGATATATATATATATATATATATATATATATATATATATATATATATATATATAACTAACTAAACTTTTCCTAGATAAGTTTAAATCTAAGGATTCAAATGACATTTGCTGATAAATAATAAAAGAAACATTGGAGAATAAACTCTAGCTTTGGTGCCATCACTTTAACACCTTTATCCATAATACGAAACTTCAACATTCTCAACAAAGATAGAAGGAAAAACATCATAATCTAAGCACGCAGCATGCTCTACCAAGCTTTTGAAATCATAGAACCAATCACCCCTGCTATAAGAGTTGTTGGATCACCTAGCACAGCCGATATAACAAACTGCAGGGCTAGTGCAGCCATTTCCCAACCTATCTTGGCCTTACTTTTTCTCTTGTTATGAATAAGGAGTGTATTTTTCAAGCTAGGAATCCTCGAATGAAATTTCCTAGCACTCTTTTCACCTATGTACCCTTGCCAATTCTCCATGAGCATGTCCTTAACACATGCCACATGCAGATTATATTTCTTGCACGAAGACCTGTAAGTCCAACTCCTGCCTTTACGTCCACATTTGAGACAAGATGCACTCACCTTCCTATACAAATACAGCTTAATCTCCCCGTCGTTAAGAACCATGGGCAATTTTGCACAACAAGGATGAAGATCAAATCCACAATCTTTGCAATGGTAAACGAAGCCCGTGACATCCCTTTCGCATGCATTACAAAAGCGAGGCTTGTCACCGGGAGGCCTCGAGAAGAATTGGAAGGAACATTTGGTGTAGAAAGAGTGAAAGATTGTGGGAGCAGGGATGGCACAATGCATATGGAGATCAAAATCACACATGGTGCATTTGTAGCGCGATCCAATTCCTACTTCCTTGCAGCCATCACACTTGAATGGAAATTCTGAGTACTCAAACTTCAGCTTGTGTTGTGGGTGGCTAAAGTGAGATATCTCAGTATATTTCATGTTTTTTTTTTCTTTGCTGCCTCGAACAAGGTACCTAAGCAACCATTATATAGAGCTAAGAATTATGGGTTTCTGTTTGAGAGATTAGATTCCATGGAGACTGTGGTTAAGGGTTTCTAATTAGATCGAGTTGTGTGGGTTTTGGCTTGTAATTGACGCAAGGAATTATGCTTAGTGATATGGTGATGATGGTTACATGAATATGAGTATGCATAAGAATTACCATTTCAGAAGGGCAAGGGCAGACATAACGCATATATTTGAGCATTTAGGCATATATTTGGATGGTGTCCCACTTAAGAATATATACGAGTTTTCACTTTCCGCATATGCTTCCAATCCACTAATGCTGAAACTTGACAAAGATCAGAAGACTTGAGAATATGATTTGAGAAAACATATTGAATAATGTGTTCCAGCGGATAAATCTGTGTCCAAACTAAACTTCCAAGGAATATTTGAAGAACTTGGAACTTTGAATTTACTGCAATATTAGGTATATAATTATTAAGGGGTTATTAGATGCGGTCTGCATATCTAGAGAGGGATCATGCACACACCAAGAAACCTCGGAATTCCAGAAGAATAAGGATTTGGCATCTTAAAAAGTTGATTGGATGAGATTACCAAAATAATTAATCAGCAAAGATTTAACTTTTTAATCACAAGCAAAGCATCCCAAAGTGTAGCATTAATTTAAATTATTTATGACCTTTTCTTCTAAACAGATGATAAGCATGTTCATGCTAATCAAACATATGGAAGATTAGAAGCATGTGGGTCTGGCCTTAGCACAACTATTGAATTCATAAAGAGAAGATGGCTGAGATCGTGAATTTCATCTGCATTTATCACTCTATATATTGATAGAAATGTTGACAAAGGAGAACAGATTCCTATATCCTGATGTTTATTGTCTTATAACGTCCAAGTTGCTCATAAATTTGGTGGCAATTCATGCATATTGATAGTGTATTTTATCCATTTGATTACGTAAACAGTATACACTTGTCATCTTCATTAATCCTGATCATTTGATTACGTAATGCTTAATTCAAGGGCGTGAGACTTGCTTGGAAATTACAGGTCTTAAATTGCGGCTAAGAATGAATATAAATCAAGGAGTTTGTGGTTCAATAAACTTGGGAAACCATCATCAAAGATACAACTAGCTAGAGGATCAGTCAACAGCACTGACTGAGTCTCAGATGATCAGTCACTACAAGAATGAAATAATTAATGTGAAGATTCTCCTAGTTCCCTTCTTTTGTATTTCTTTCGTTAGCTTAGCACAGAGAAACAAGTGGAATATGAGAATAAATGCAAGTGATGTCTGGGAGGTAATTGTTCAGAGCCAGTTGCTTTGTGCGGTTGTACTTGCAGGAACTGAGAGCGGACAATAATGAATATGATTCCTTCATCATCCAAAAGCATTTTTCTTTCAGTCTTTGTTAGTACAGTGATGGGTATCGTATATACTTACCTGTGGCTGTGTTGATCCCTTTCTATTATCCATAATTGCTCCAAGTTTTTCTCTTGAGCGGTCATTGTCTTTGAGTGTCTAAAATGGTGTTGCTGATGGTAAAGAGTTCAGAGTCCTTGTTCTGGTCAGATTTGGAGGAAGCCATTGATTGTTGAACATCTTGCATTTTACTCTTATTCTCATACGTTGTTCGAGATTTATGAAGATTCTTTCTTTAGAAAGATTTCTTATGGTTTATAAAAGGTGAAATCATTAGCTAATTGAATGCTCATTTCTTCCGACATATCTAGCGTTGATTTTTTTATTTATTTTTTTTTTTAGAATCTCCTATCTTGCGTTGATGGATAGTAAGATGATAATTATTGACGCGGAATATAATTATATAAATTATATTTTAAGATTTTATTTAATAATTGAAGTTTTTAAATTAAGATAATTTGTTAACATAATATTAAAATTTCAATCTCATTATTCCTATTAAAAAAATCAAGTATAATCACTTGAGAAATATAATAATTTAAATTTTTAAATTAAAATAATTATTTGATTTATGAAACCTCTTATACATCTGTGTTATATTTTCTGAACATGTCTTTATTCTCATTTCAAATCCACTGGGAACAAGTGAGTATTAATTAACTTCCCTGTTTATAAAACTATAATTTGTTAAAAAAAAAACAAATTCCGGCTTCCAGCATAGCCTACGGTAGTCGATGCTTTCCCTGCAATGCCACCACTCCTCAAACGCTTCCTCCACCATCCACCTCTACCACCACCACCACCAACCTACTCTCTCCCCTTCTCCACCACCACGTCTCCACCACCCAACCATCACTCCCCTCTAACCACTGCTATCATTTCCCTCCTCACTCACCACCGTTCCAAATCCCGCTGGTCCCACCTCCGCTCTCTCCTTACTACCACCACCAGCACCCCCCTCGCCCCTGGTCATTTTTCCCTAATCACCCTCAAATTAAAATCAAATCCCCATCTTGCCCTCAGCTTCTTTCACTTCACCCTCCACAACTCCTCTCTTTGCTCTCACAATCTCCGCTCCTATGCCACCATCATTCATATCCTCTCCCGGGCCCGCCTGAAGGCCCATGCCCAGGAAATTATTCGGGCCGGACTCCGGTCGCAGATTTTGTTTAATAATGATGAGGATGCCTTTGCTGAGCAGACAGGACTGAGCAGGGTGGAACAGGATTGTGAAGGACACAGGGGCCCCAGGTACCACCTGCTAAAAGAAGTGAGATTTTTTGAAGTTTTAGTGAAAAGTTATAGAGAGTGTGATTCAGCTCCATTTGTGTTTGATTTGTTGATAAAATCTTGTTTAGAATTGAAAAAGATAGATGGGTCTATTGAGATTGTGAAGATGTTAAGGTCTAAAGGGATTAGTCCATCAATTAGTACTTGTAATGCTTTGATTAGTGAGGTTTCAAGGTGTAAAGGGTCGTTTGTTGGTTATGGGGTTTTTAAGGAGGTTTTTGGATTGGAAAGTTGTGAACTTGGGGAGAAAATGAGAAGGGGTTTTAGAGTTAGGCCTAATGTGCATAGTTTTAATGAATTAATGGTGGGGTTTTATAGAAATGGTGAAGTGGAGATGGTTGAGGAGATTTGGAGTGAAATGGAGAGATTTGGCTGCGTTGCAAATGGGTTTAGCTATGGTGTTTTAATGGCTGTTTTTTGTGAGGGAGGGAGGTTAAGTGAAGCAGAGAGGTTATGGGACGAAATGAGAGTGAAAGGAATAATGCCTGATGTTGTTGCTTATAATACTATCATTGGTGGGTTTTGTAAGGCTGGAGAGGTTGAGAAAGCTGAGGGTCTTTTTAGGGAAATGGGATTGAGTGGAATCGAGAGTAGTTGTGTTACTTTTGAGCATCTTATTGAGGGGTATTGTAGAATTGGGGATGTTAATTCGGCTATTCTTGTGTATAAGGATATGCGTAGGAGAGACTTTAGGCTTGAAGCTTTGACAATGGAGGTGTTGATTGGAGGGCTTTGTGAGCAGAAAAGAGTTTTTGAAGCTTTGAAGATTATGAGGAGTGCAATGAGAGATGTTAGTTTTCATCCGAATGGGAAGAGTTATGAATTATTGATTAACGGATTGTGTGAGGATGGGAAAATGGAAGAAGCATTGAAGCTTCAATCAGAGATGGTGGGGAAAGGGTTTGACCCAAATTCAGCAATTTATGGTGCTTTTATTGAAGGGTATGTGAAATTGGGAAATGAGGAAATGGCAGCTATGTTGAGGAAGGAAATGTCTGTAGCTCAAAAGCAGCAGCAAGAGGATAATGTTACCGATTGATTAGTTGCGAGCCTTCCCCTTGGTTTTTGTGTTCACCTTCAAAAGCTTGAGAAATGTGGTATGTTTTTGTTAAAAAATAAATGTTTGTGATCAGCTTTTACTGCAGGATCGATTAGTTTAATCATTTTTCCTCAATTTCTTTCCTTTACTGGACAAGACAGGTGTTCGGATCCTTGAAAGCTTTTAGCACTGTGAATGCGCTGCCTCCCTTCCCCCATCGAATAAAATGTCGTCTTGTAGGAATTGAGTGTTTTTTCTGATGATGGGAGTAAGACAGTTAAAATGGCATCAAGATGAGCAGATTATGGTGTGCTGCAACCTAGGAAATCCATTAGTTCTGCACCTAGTTAAAGCAATTACTGGATAAAGAAAGAACAACCGAGGGTTTGTCTATCTACTTGGTGACTTCTTTCTGTTGATGCAACGTCCCCTGTCCATTTGTGATGGATATGAACTACCAGAAAGTGGCACTTGAGAATTGATAGGATGTATTTTATGCTGGCTGTAAAGATTATCAATCCATATCCTTCAGCGGCCTGAATCATTTTGCTGGAGATGGTATGTTTGCCGCATATAACTTTTGAGATTTTATGTTCAGATTGGTGCTAGCCTAGCTGCACATAAGCATAGCAAGCTTAAGCTAGCTTCCTCGACAAATTATTGTACTTATTTTGTCTGCCTCGAGCAGCAATAAAATCACCAGATTTTTCTGAGAAAGAAAAAATGGTTTTTCTTCTCGTGAATGTACTAGTTAGAATAAGTTGATGCCTGATCATGTAAATATTGTAGTTTGACAGGTCTTCGAAGCAGTGATAGAAAATGGCATTACAAAAAAAAAACATATTCTGATCCGAGTTAGTACGGAGATGCAGGATTCTATTGTCATTGAACTTATGCTGCTTACTTCGTTACTGAACTTTTCAGAACTGTTAGCTTATGTTATAGAATTTCACGTTAATACTTCCAATTACCTAATTGTAGGTGGATGTTATATGAGCGAGATATATTTTACCAGTAGACAGGCCACGGTAACTTCAGTTACTCCTAGCAAGTACCACAACAGAGATTTGAGTGAAGTGAGTGTTGAGTTTGTCGAAGTTCAGAATTGATTACAGGGGCCCTTCGGTTTTAAATCAGGAAACAGGAGTAATTCTGGAGGAGACCCACATTGAAAGCTTTGGACAGAAAGGCCAGAGTACAATTTTTCTATGTTTATGCATATCAAGTACAAAACATTCCTGATCTTTTATCAAGTTACATTAAACCTTATTATGTACAGTTCCTCAAATAAATCAACAAATTTGTAACCATGTGGTTTTAGATCCACCTTTTTCACAACTTTGAGCATGTAAACGTACAGAACTTGGATTTTTTATATATATATCATTAACAATCTTACACCAATCACAAAAAATTTCTTTTGAACAGTGAGTGAAAAATCACAAAGACGGGAGTAACCAAAGATTGAAAAGAGATGAAGCCACAGACAGAAACCAAGACAAGAAAGCCATGGCAGCCGATATTTGATACCTGCTGCAAAACTTTGGAGGGCAATAGGATCCATCAGAGTGGAGCAGGAGATCCACGACACTAGCTGTTGAGCATGCTGCAGCTAATGTTAGAGTTGATAAGACCTGCCGTGTATCATGATGGAATTTGTCACAAGGAGTTCCAATAAATGCATCAATTAGTTTTGGACAAATCGCAGATGGAACATACCCAATCTCCAAGGACAATAATCAGAAGTATTCCCGGTTGTCGAACAGGACATTTGACCAGAACAGAGTATCCATCAACTATTGCCAGTGTGAAACTCCATGGAATAGTCAAACCCATGATTGTAACCAAGTAGCTGAAAAACAAGCATGCTAAAAAATTGAAAACATTGAAGCAGTGTTTGCTAAAAGCAGAAAAAACCATGTAGGGCCTCTGATGATTCAATATGCTGATCAAATGGAATTGTTGCAAGTAAAATCATCCGTTGTTTGATCAAAATATTTACTCCTTTCTTAAGAAGGTGATGGTTAAAGTCTTCCAAGTTTTGGACAAAAAGCTGGGCCAAACTAGCACATGGTTTCCAATGGTTTAGAAAGGAGGAAACATACCACATGGAGCCAACAACCACCAGGCCAAACTAACTCTTACAGACGGAATGGATCACATTGCTGTATTATGTGTCATCACACACATTGTACTGCATTTCATTTAAGGGGTATGGGAAGAACATGACGTTTAGAGGGAGAAGGTGAACCTTTGAAAAAAGAAGGTGAATGAGCAATAAAACTGAAACAATTTGGACAAGGAAATGCAAGAGATCTAATAGGGGGAGTACACAGACTCTAATTTAAAATTAAATTTAACTCGGATGGAATATTGTCAACGATACCAGCCAGAATGCAGTCCCAGGAAGTTGGTTGTGCAAACAGAAGATTCATCAGCAAGAGCACACCTAACGGAAGAAGATTTATTTCCATGCTAGGAAAGCTAAGAGCAGAAATTAAAATTTTGAGGGAATAATCAATCCATTTTAGTTCATCGAATTAAATTTCTCAAAGCTCTTGATTGGGTTCAGGAAAACAAAGAGTGATAAGGATACCAAGATTGCAGACCTCATGCTACAGAATCTTGATACCAGCTTGAGAAAATCTCCATAAAACCCAAATCAGAAAATCTCATTAGCTTTTAAATTTCCAACCTATTGATCCTTGAAAGGCCAATGTTGAACAGCAACATTTGATACAAACTAAGAAGAAGGGGAATTCAAGTAACTTCGATTTGTTGAGTGGATAAATTCTATTTTCAGGATTATTTTGAAAATCCGACAGCACTAAAACAAAAGATTTTCCTGGTCTACTTTCTAGACAATTACAATGAAACCAATTATTCTCTTCTTTCTACCAACAAACAAATCAGCAACCAAAACCTAAGAGGTCGTGTAAAATCTGAGGCAAGGATATTTTCATTATTGGTCTAAGGATGTTGCTTTGGCTCACGATCGATCCAAACTGACAAATGAATTAATTTAGGAATTACTGTAATCTGTCTCCTCCAATTTGGTTTTTGATTGTGTCATAGAAACTGAAAATGTAACATTTGTATTGCAATAGAACAAAATAAAAACTGAACACGCTAGATCAACTTTCACGAATGAGATGAAAATAAAGAAGCAAGATTACCAGAAAGCAGTGTAGGTGTAGAATTCAACACCCAGAGACATGAAAAGAAGAGAAGCGGAAGAGAAGATGGTCTGGCCCAATCTCAAAGAGAAGCTGGCACTCGTCCCTACTGAACCAGGTACAACATCCATGGCCTTGTTGCATGGGATCTTCCTCTTGAACTGCCTTCTTTTGAAGTCTTATCTTGTTATTATCCCTTCAATTCTCAACCATAGCCACCTCCATCCCAGTATACTTTCCATCTAAATCAATCCAAATGTCTCTAATATTTGTGTGTGTTATGCCAAGAATTGATCATCATCCTTGGCCTTTTCTTGCCTAACTAAGAAATTGCCAACGGCGGAGATGGAAGAATTTGTGTGCAAGGAAACGTTATACGGCAATTATTTTATTTTATTTTATTTTAGTTAGTTAATTAAGAAGAAAGACGGAATAGTGTAATGGAGATGATGGTTGTGCAAGGAAACGTTATACGGCAATTAACCTTCCTTTTTCTTTTAATTCTCTATTATATTACGAGATTGTGTTTGTTTTCACAAACTGGTTCTCAACATATTATTTTTTAAATTTTTTTATGTTTATTTGTTATTAAAAAAATTAATTAATAAAAAATAATTTCCAGTCAACAGAAAACACTTTTCAATTAAAAAAAAATTTAGTTTGGTTTTCAGAAAAATATTTTTCTTTTATTTTGGATGGAAAACACTTTCCAGAAATTATGAAAATATTAGAAATATCATATTATTTACTGATTATATCAAATATGATCCTCAAACTTTTGATTGCTTTATATATTTTGTTTTGAATATTTGTTTTTCAATTTTATCCCTTAGAATTTAATTTTTATATTAATTTTGATCTTTATTTTTATAATTGTTATTTGACTTTCCCTTATCATTTTTTAATTGAAATTTTTTATCTATCAAATTTGGTCCTCATTCTTTTGATTGTTACTTATTTTATTTGAAATAATTTATGAACTGTTAATTATTATTATTTTAATTTCTTCATCTTTCAATTTTTTATTTTTTAGATTTGATCTTTATTATTTTGATTATTATTTATTTTATTTGAGATAATTTATGAAATTATATTTTTTTTAATTTCATTCTCATTCAACTTTTTAATTTGTAAGATTTGTTCCTCATTATTTTAATAAACTTGAAAAAAATAAAACATTAATAAGTTATTTTACAGCTCATTTTCCATGATATAACCAAACATTGGAAAGTGTTTTCCAATTTATTTTCATTATTACACTATCAAACATCGAAAAATAATTCACTTTTCTAAAATTTATTTTCCCAAAGAAAACTACTCTCCAGCAAATAAACGGGGTCTAAATCAGAGTTGATAATACATAGACTTTCCTCAAGTGAGCCGATACATCAAGTCCATTTTTCTTTGTCCAAGAAAATGCCACCACAAAAGTCATTGGAAAATATATTTTTTTTTAATAATTATAAATGTCTAAGCTAACTTACGTATATCTCAACTAATTCCTCGAAACCTCGAAATTAACAATTTGATAAGGTTCTAGTGGCTCTGAAATTTATGATACTCGAACTAATAACTTCTGAAAAGCAAATCAAGGATTTAATCAGTTAACTTACACCCCTCAGAATTCATTATAAAAGATTCTTCTTGTTGCTGGGAGTGATTGGTGCTGGATTTGGAAAATGGTTTGATTATGAGAGCAATTAGCATAAAAGTAAGCTGCTCGAGGAACAAGAATGGCACCAGTCACTTCAATTTTCATGGTTTTGGAGAGGGGGGATTTACTCTTAAGAAACTCGATGCCTCTAAATTCTTCATATAATTGGAAGCTGGCATAATTTCTACACAATCTTTATCCACACCGAATTAAAGTCGAAGAATTTGATACAATGTTACACTTTTCCGTTTTCTAGATAGGGTTGTTGATGAATTCGAACAACTAGTAAGTGAATGTGACAGAGAATACATTTCAAAATAAAATTTTCATCGCATGCACTCAACAGTTGACTATAAAATTGGATCAATATAATATTTTTTATTTTTTTAAAATTTATTTTTAATATTAAAACGATTTAAAAATACAAAAATAAATTATTTTTTTAAAAAAAATAATTTATAAAAATAATAAAACTATAGTTGAACCGCAATGAAAGAACTACAAATGAAACAGATTGCTAGTGAACCGTACTCGAAGACAAAAATAGGAAACAGTGAGATACCATGGAAGCGTGCTTTTGAGAGTTTGGTATTTTCTCTTTTCATTGAAGAATTGCATTGCAAAGCAAAAGGGTGGTAAAGTACAAAAGTAAAACAGCTCAAATCACGTTGGCTCGACGCAATGGTGGATAAAGCTTGCCCTTGTGACTTGGCATAGCCTGTCGACAACAAGTTATAGGTTGTTTCCATGTTGTCATTTTACAATGGCCGGCATACTTTCTTCCTCATGCGGTCCTTTTGAAATCCAGTCCTGTGCTCGACCTGCCTCAAGACCCAATAACCCGGATTATAAATTTTTTCAGGTCATTAGATTTTAACCGAGTCATTCAAGTCAATATCATTTTAGTAAAAAATAAAAATAATAGTCAATAAGTTACAATCACAACCAGATTTTTGACTAGATTTAACTGAATCACCAGGTCACCCCAAGTTGCGACTTCCCCTATCTTTTCTTAAACCCAACCCCAAGTCCCGAGTTCACCAGCCAGGTCGAGCCGGTTTTAAAACTATACTTTTAAGAGTAAAGAGTGATAAAAAAAATCCAGTATTAATTAATTTTCAAAAATTTTTTCATTTAATGCATTATATTAATATTTTTTATTTTTAAAAAATTATTTTTTTATATTATCACATCAAAACAAAACAAAACAATATAAAAACATAAAAAACAACTAATTTTAAAAAAAATCAAATTTTTAACCAATTCAGTTACCTTCTTAACGTTGAAACCAATTATCTA
Organism: Populus trichocarpa; assembly: GCF_000002775.5. Classification (NCBI taxonomy): domain Eukaryota; kingdom Viridiplantae; phylum Streptophyta; class Magnoliopsida; order Malpighiales; family Salicaceae; genus Populus; species Populus trichocarpa. The sequence goes on along the minus strand of NC_037288.2, from coordinate 17,147,097 downwards.
TGCAAAATTGATTATGAGCCAGCGGTTGCTGCCTGTCTCGTTGGGGAGAAATGAAATGTTACTGTAAACTTTCTAGTTGCATTTGTCATTCCTTCGCAGTTTCCAATTCCTCTTGCTTTCAAATTTTTATTTCAAAGATCATCTAAATGCAACAAAGGCGACGCGGCCCTTATCGACATCGACTGAATAGAAACATGCATGAAGGTTAAACCTGCAAAATCCCCTCCCTCCTCCCACCCCAACCCGCCCCGGCGCCCATCCCTTCTTCCCCCTTCAGTAAAAGAAAAATCATCTACACTGCCAGGAGGAAATAACTACCGTGGAATACCCCGAGTGGTACCACAGAAAACACCATTCAGAAATAACACAGAAATAAATTCTTTCTATGCTACTAAAATGAAACCAAAGTACATTCCATGGATTAAATCCTTAATCAGCCATTATATAGTATCAAAGTATGAATCTCCAAAATCATAAGCAGCTAGAAATGATGACCTAATGTAAGGACAAGCTAACCTCACATACTTTCATCTGAAGGAAAAAGAATGATAATAGATAGAAGGTCAGACACTCATCTTCATCTCAAAAGAATTCGTCTCCTCCAGGACCACTGCAGTAGCAGAAAGTAGATTAAATAACTATATTTAAGAGCTGTAAATAAAATCAGAGACAGGAAATTTTTTTCTAAAAAAAAAAAACAGTTCGTTACACTGGTACCATAGAAATAAGACATCAAGTTTATTAATGGTTTCTAGCAATTTAAAGCTCATCTAATGATGCACAAAAGAAAACTCCAAAAATAATGAGAATAAAAGCTAGCCAAATGCTGTGCATCAAGGAATGGTGACGAATTAGCAACTTAAAACAAGCCAGTGAACTTGAGTAGCATCACCATTCAGAAGTCTGAATCAACTAATGGCCACTTGGCCAGAGGAATGTATCTGACACTCTCATAGATGAAAAATGGGTTTCAAACAACAAAAAATGCTTCTCAGAGTGCTTCATAGAAACATATTCTCTGATCTTCGGATGCACAATAATACGCATCAAATTAAATTAACACCAATGAGCAAAGATCATCATTGCTAAATAGACAAGAAATCTCAAAGAACCTGATGTATGTGTGCGCACGCACAACCACGTGCAACACTCCAGCACAAAAAAAAAAAATTGAAAGATGGCTACAACACAACAAAAACATTTCCTGGACAGTTCAAAAAAATGAAGAAACAAATAATAAGGAACTTGAGCAAATGCAAGTAAAAAAAGTGGACAAAATAAAAAAGTAGAAAGAACAGAAATTTACTAAAAGTTAATTTACAACCCACCAAATTGGATGCCTAAAAACAACCTGAAGCTTCCTGGTATTCTGGACAACTAGTTAGTAAGTAATTAATCAATTCTTACAGCACTTTACATGCTAACCAGGCAATACACTAAAAGTTAATTCTGCAACCACCAAAAATAGTATAAATAACTCGGATGTGAGGGCAATTTCTAGTGAACACATAATGTGCAATCAGTGCCAGAAATTGTCCCTAACATTTACTTATACTTGTCAAGGAAAAAAGGTCTATTGAGCAAGCCAGCTCTGAGATTGATTGTCAGCACCATACAACTTGAAACATTTGCACATAACAAATCCACAACCCTCAAGACACAAAAGTATCAGGTCTTTAATATTCAAGAATAAAAACGCAAAAATTTCTAAATGACCAGAATGAACAAACTAGGACCCAGGAGGTTCAGGACAATAACACCACATTGGTGTGTGCAACAATTTGACAATTAAAAAAGATAACCCAAGCCAGTAAACTTCATAAACTTCGTTTTTTTCACATGAAGAATTTATCTGACATCAAAACCCAATGAAATCCTCCTCATTGAGCTTAACCATCATATTCAATTTCAAATGGAACCAAGCCCCCCACTACGAACATTCCATCATTTCACTTTGAACACCTTTTTTTATGATCAACAATGTCTAATTTTCTAATGACTCACAATTCACTGTTTCTTCCTGTAAATACCTGGGGAATAACACAATTGATACCCACAACTCCATCTTTCTCTACTCTCTACTCTCTACTTCACCCACTCATCACCATAAGCTTCTTAAACCAAACCCAAGGAAGAAAAGGAAGAAGTTTCCCTTCGTTGTTCTAAACTCACATTGGCCCTTAATTTGACATTTACGGATTCTAAGCATCCGTGCATTTCAAAACTTCAACTCAAATTATTTCCATCATCCATCACGCCACATTTGCAGCACAGAGTTACATGCTTACTCAAAAATAAAAGCACCAGTTTCACTTCCCTTAACAAGAAAACTCACAATTTCAGGCTCTAAGCATTCCATGTGATTGGTCTGCACCTTTATTTACAGAACAACAATTTCTCAAGATCACGAATAGAGAAAAACCCCTTCATAAACTGACCCATCTTTTAAAGTCAAAAGGGTTTTATTCTGAATGACAAAATAAACTCCTACCGGGAAACAGAAAATGAAACAAATAACCATCTCCCAAAACTTTCCAAGAACCCAAAAACTAAACAAAAATCGATTTCCGGCAGTCCTAAAAATCTACAAAAAAAAAAAAAACACCTCCCAGAACAGTAAAATAAGCCACGAAAAGAAGAAGAAAGTTAGAAAATTTAATTACCTTTAGAAAGAAAGAAAGAATGGATCTAGAACTCGAGCTTGAGCTCATCTTTTTCATCGGAGAGGTAATGAAGAACATAAGGAGTGACACGGAGCACAACAACCCAGGCACCAAACATGGCCACGTGTGATTTCAACTGCTTCAAAGCCTCTGCTTTGTCTGGTTTTCTCATAAACATTCCTGGAAACATTGTCTCTTTCTATTTTCCTTTTGGTTTTGCTATGGGTTTTTGTTTTCGCTTTGTCTAAAACCCTAGATGCTGCAGTTTTTATTTTCTTTGAGGGATTGGGGATTTTGGGTTTTAGGGTATTTTCACACACGTGCGGTTGACTTAACACATGTGCGGTCAATCCGTGCTTTAAAACGGGTCCAATATTCTTTTTGAAAAACATATATATATATAGATTTTTACTGTGTGTTTTTATACATAATAAAATCTAAAACATTATAATTAAAAAAATTTATTCATCCATCTAATCAAATAAATAAAAAATTATTTATTCAACAGAAAAAATTAAGAAGCCTAATCCTTACCTAGTTAAAGTTAACTTCTTAATCTTGTAACTCAATTCATGCACTCAATTGGATTAAGTAATTTCTTTATAATTTTTTTTATCTAAAATAGATGTTTATAAAATTAAAAATTAACTAAATATCAAGGCAATTGAAAAAATAAAAATTAAATCAAAATAAATTATATTATCTAATTCATAATCAAATATTAAGTAATGAAATTAAAAAAATAAATAAGAAATTTTTTATAAAAATCCAATTATAATGGATAAAAAAAATAAAGCTTAATCTCTCATGCTAGGAAGCATCAGCCTGAAGTATGCTTTATTTTTTAAATTATTTTAAAGGTAAGATAATATCACTTGTCCTTTAATTATTTGGAAAAAAAATAGTAAGCAACACGTTACCTGTCTTACCCAGATTTTGGCGACCTCTAGTCACTAAAAAATTAGGCTGGTTTGTTTCAAACCAAGAAAAACTCATTTTTAATCATATTTTAACTTGAAAAAAAAAACACTCTAAAAACCTTATAGAACATATTCATAACTTTTAATAACTAAAAATTTAGCTCTAGAATCCACAATCAACCTGAAATCAAAAACAATTTAAGGTTCAGGTCTATTATCTCAAGCAAGTTTAAGAGAAAAAAACATCTTGGACGAACTCTTACCATAAAAAAAATTCTTTAACACAAATTATTTATTTTTATAATCATAATCGATCTCAATCAAAACTTTCCATAACATCTGAAGTTTCGAATACATTTATTCTCACTTTTAATAAATAATCATGTATGTAAAAATTTGGGATTTATTTTAAGGCAACAACTACAAATTAACTTCTTTTTTTTTATAGCACCAATTAGCAATTAACTTGTTGTTCCACCGATTTAGCAGTCTTGAACGTTATTTGTTTATTAATTTTGTGAATAGCAGCCTCGAACTTTAGCTAGCTACTAGCCTGCTTGTAGTCAATGATACCGACCAGAGTCGTTGTGGGCTAAGCAATTGGCCCATGCAGTCGTTGTGGGCTAACAAAATTGAATACCGAATCGCCTTTGACTTCAAGTAAAGGGCCTAGTTTGAATAAATTTGAAAAGTAGAGGGACAAAAATGATTATAAAATACTAATTGGCCCATGCAGGTTTCGAACCTGCGACCTTCGCGTTATTAGCACGACGCTCTAACCAACTGAGCTAATAGGCCATTCGTTGATTAGTGTTACGTTTCATATTATTAATACGTAACTACAATTGTCTGAAATGACTTCATCCTTCTAAGTTCCAAGAATATATATAGGCAAACATTTTGAATTTGAGTTCTTGGCTCCGAGCCTCTATTCAATGTCTTGCACTGAACTTTTTATTCTTTATTTACAGTGACTCTGCACTCAAGGACGACGGCAAGTCAATGATTCCAAGGTACTATTTCATTGATCATTAATTAACTTGGTCACTGTAATATATTATAGATATATAGATACATGGATGAATTTCTCATAGAAGAGGTTTATGATTCTGCCATGAGGATAGGTTCCGCAATGAGGAGACGCGGTGTCAATCCTGTAAGTCCAAAATTTGACTATTTGCCTTATAATTTAGTGATAGCAACTGTTTTGTTTTTTTGTTTTCTTTCCAACGAAAGTCATTCTAATGATTAATGTAAATAATCAACTTGGAAATGATGGATTTTCATTTCTAGGGAGACCGTTGCGGTATATATGGTTCCAACTGCCCAGAATGGATTACTGCTATGGAGGTGAATTCTACGAGCCATACCATATTCAATTCAAAAATTTCCAACTTTTTCTTCGAGCTTCAACTTAGCAGACGATTAACAGTGCTGGTCTTCTTTTCACCTTTTCACAAGTATATTTGATCATAACTTGTGCTGCTGGTCAAGTTTCATATATTTGTGTGTGGTTTTCCCCAGACTTGCAACAACCAGGCTATGAAATATGTACCACTCTACGACACTCTTGGTATTGCTTCCCTTTCATTCTTCAATAAATCCCAGTTCAATTCTAGAATGACCTGTTGAATTCTCACTTAATAACTTTTTTTGCCAAATAAAGGGCCTAATGCTGTGGAGTTCATTATCAACCGTGCTGAAGTTTCGTTAGCCTTTGTCCAAGAGAGCAAGCTCTCTTCAGTAAGTTCTCATTCTATCCGAACTGAGAATTAATGCTCTTATATCTCACAGCGGAATCTTGATCGTCTTCAGAATTTTAATAAATGACATATAATGTGTTGTTTGTTTCACACAGTGGCTGCTCTTTTTGCAGATTTTATCTTGCCTTCCAAGATGCTCTTCACATTTAACAAGTAGGTCCCAAAGACTATTAAAAGCTCCTCTTTTTGAAAAGTTTTGAGAGGATACTCCAGAGTGACAATTGTCAGCTATTGTCAGCTTTGGAAACATTTCTGACATGTAAAAGAAGGAAGCTGAAGAACTGGGAGTATCTTGCTTTTAATGGGAAGAATTTCCCCAGTTGTTATGATGTTTACATAGGCTTCTCCTCTTTCATAATTGATCATTTTACTCTTTACGTTAATTTTATTTTTTTTATTTATTTACGTTAAATTAATCCTTCATGTTTTAGCAGTCATTCAAGTTGGGTTTTTAAGAGTTTTGCACTACTGCCCAAATTTTCACAGGGGAGTTTGGATTGTGAATTACCTCCAAAAAAGAAGATTGATGTCTGTACAATAGTGTACAGTAGTGGAACAACAGGAGAGCCAAAAGGTGTTATCGTAGCCAATGGGGCTAGCTCTCATGGCAGAAGTATTGTCCGTGGACCAGATACTTTTTTCTGACAGACAGAGTTGATGAAGATACTGAAACGGAAACATTGGTTACGCACGTATATGATTATAGACGATGGAGGATAGCTCAAATCATTGAGAAATTGGGCTTTAGTTTATGTTTTTGGGTTTAATTTATATGAACTTTTAGTTAAGATTTATTAATTTGATTTTATTTGTTGAGTTTGATTTAATTATTGTTGGGTATTTTATTTAGTGGGTCATAAGCCCAAACGCTTGTTCTAGTTAGAGTTTTAGTATTTATATCCCACTTTTCTAAATGTTAGACACTTTTGATGATTAATGAAAATTTACAGATTTTGCATATCTCTAATCCCCTTTCTTCTCTTTCTTTGTTTTTTCTTCTTCAGCTTCTTTCTTTTCTAAGCTTCTTTCTGTTCTTGTTTTAATTTTATTATTTATTGTCCCGCATCAAATTTGGTATCAGAGCCAGAGTTTTAATTGTTCTTACAATTAAACGATCCACAATGTTTATGTTAAACCCTAGATCCGGTTTGATCTAAAAAAAAATTGTCATTGTTCAAAAAAAAAACACCTACTGTTCTGATTACGGGAAAAAAAAAACAACCACCGTGCATTGTTCATTGTTCACTATCCATCCTCAAAATGCAGCAATATGGAAAACGCCGATCAGTCTGCCTTCAACGCCGATCACAGCCAATACCACCACATCAATCCATAGGTACACGCCGTCAACAACCCGCAGCCACAACAGGTCGCCCACACCAGCAGCAGTAGATCTTCGTCGGTGGCGGCGCACCGACCAGTTTCATCCTCTCCCAACCATCGGCAGATCGAACATCCAGCCACCACCACCACTCCGCACCACAAGAAGCCCACAGAGCCACACCGAGTTGCTGTCTCCACAGTCCCGCAGTGCCGCCACAGCAGAGTTGTCTTCAGCAACCCAAAACAGCTTTACAAAACATCTGTTGCAACCACCACTAAATCGCACCCTCCAGCAGCAGCACCAGCCGCAGCCACCACAACTCATCTTTCAGCCTTGGCAATGCCTAAACAGCAGTATCAACAGATCAGCAATCACGCCTCGTCGCCAACAACAGCAAGAAGGAAACTCAGCGAAGAGGATTGCAGCACAGAAGACGTTTGAGGCAAGATTAATTAACGCTGTCATGTCAACCGACACGTCAACTATCTGTGTCCATGTCATCCACCACGTCAACAGTCTAAGGCCACATCAGTTCAGTCAGCTAAGCCACTGGACGCCACGTCAGCAGGCATCACCATGTCATCGCCTATTGCCACATCAACTGACACGTAATCTGAAGACACGTTAATTTTTGTTCATCAACCTCTTTCATCAGTGGTAGCTAATATCTTATTCTATTTGATAATTATGAGTTCTTGCTTGTGACATCGTGTTTGATTAATCATTTACACTTAAGAATCTAGTATTACATGCTTACAATTTTATTAGTGTAATTTGTTTTTGATTAATCTCCACATTTAAGAAAAACAAATTAAAAAAAATTAAAAAAAATTAAAAAAAATAGCTTTATTTTTGTATTGTGATTTTACATGCAAGAACCATTTGTGATCTCAATTCCATTTATAAGTTAGTATTGCATGCATTTGTGTCATGATCATCTAGTGTCCAAGCTTAAGTTTACACTTACTATAGACTCAACATTTAGTGATACTCTCAATGACCATTTAAAGGGAACTGCAAACTTAGGTGACTAACATGTTTAGAAGAATTGAGCCCCAAGAGAGTTTTCGAATAAGGCACTCAAAGACCAATAAATATCACAAGAATAATCATTATGGACAAGTTCACCCTAAGCGCTACCAATATAACTATCATTTAGGTTATTCTAAACACGATGACTTTGATAAGCGAGTCTTGAGTCCTAACAAAATAGAAGCCCCCACTTTTGACGGTCGTCATGACCTTTGGATATTTGATATGTGGATTCGTGATATGGATAGATTCTTTGAGTGGCATAACTTGTCTGATAATAGGAAAGTTAGATTTGCTAAGATGAAACTCATTGATGAAGCCAAAATTTATTGAAGAGATGTTGAGGATTGTTTAGAGATGAGAGGTAAACCTCCTATAACTGATTGGATCAAAATGAAACAAAAACTTCAGGAGAAGTACCTACCCCAATCTTATAGGAATAAACTCTTAGACCAATGGAACAATCTAAGACAAGGGAATAAGTCTATCAATGAGTATATAACGCAGTTTCACGATTACATGATTAGATGTGTCATAAGAGAGAATGAATCCATGACTTTGCGTAGATTTTGTAAAGGCTTAAATGATGATCTTAGAAAAGAAGTTGTATTTCAAGGTGTATCTACCCTTAACCAAGCTTATACCTTAGTTCAAAATTACAAATTGGTCATGAAGAATCAGTGGATGAATCGTCAGGGCTCTTATAGTATCCCTACTAGGTTCCAATTCAGAAGTAGTGATTCTTTGTTAGGTGCTCCACCCCACAGACCTAATCTTAGTAGCGCCCAACTTTGTAAAAAAGATAAAGGCAAACGAGTTGTCAATGAAGTGTCTAAGGTGAGTTCAAAGGATAAGTGTACTAATTGTTTAGGTTTTGGTCATATTTCTTTAGATTGCACCTCTAAACCCTTAGTCATCCAAAAACATAAGAATATAGATAAAGAGGAATATTGTAGTGTTGAAGTGTATGAGCCTAATCTTGAGGATTTTAGTGACCTAGATGACGAGGATGTGCAAGAAGAAGGACCTAACACAATGAGTCCACATGAGCTTGAGAATGAGGTTAAGAAAGAGTCTGATGTGTCTGCTTTAATGGTAGAGGAAGTTTTAGGGAACTCTTCAGTGGAATCGCCTATAAAGATAAGTATGGTCTTAGAAGAGTCTCATGTTATTAGTCCTCCTAAATTACCTTATTCCTCACCCCACAGCCTTAGTGTCTAGCAAATCATAAATTTAGAGCAACATGTTGAACTTCTTGACCCTTTACCTCATACACGTGATGAGGAAGATGAAGATAATCCTAGTTTACTTGATTGTGTTCATACCATATCTACACAGGTTTCAAACAATTTTTGTCTCATTCCACACCCTCAATCATTTAGTGTTCATAGTTACAAACCTGATAAGCCTATAGAACACCTTCCTATATCTCATCACGATAGGATGTCTAAGTCAGCTGAGTCATTACCATGTAGGGTTTATAATTTGCATATTGAGATCATGAAACAAATTCAAGCTAGAAATGAACAATACAAATTTCGAGCTGATTTACTTAAGTATCATGATGCACTTAATGTTAGAGATTATTTCATGATACAGATTAGACCTGAATGGTGTCCTTTAGAAACCGATCATAAATTGCAAGTAAGTAGTGCTAGACCATTCAAAGTGTTGCAAATGATTAAATCAAATAGTTATGTCATTAAATTGCCATTAAACTTTGATATTAGCTCTACTTTTAACATGAAGGACCTCATTATTTATAAAATACAACCTATCATTGATGCTCCTTTTAATACCCCTACCTCATTATCCATATCTTTGGCACAAAAGGAACATATTAATGCTACTTTGAATGCACAAGTTGTTTTTACCATGGATGATGAACTTCAACAAATCCCAGTATATGGGCTCAACGACCAGATTCAGACTATACTTGGATTATCAGAGAGACATCATAACAGCTTGATCCTTATCTTTAAGAGTATTATCGGAACTGCCTTGACCTATACTCGACGGGGTCGAGTTCTTCCAACCCCGGGAGAATTGATGGGGACACCAAACCAGAAACATTGGTTACGCAGGCGTATGATTATAGACGATGGAGGATAGCCCAAACCATTGAGAAATTGGGCTTTAACTTATGTTTTTGGGTTTAATTTATATGAACTTTTAGTTAAGATTTATTAATTTGGTTTTATTTGTTGAGTTTGATTTAATTATTGTTGGGTATTTTATTTAGTGGGCCATAAACCCAAACGCTTGTTCTAGTTAGAGTTTTAGTATTTATATCCCACTTTTCTAAATGTTAGACACTTTTGATGATTAATGAAAATTTTCAGATTTTGCATATCTCCAATCCCCTTTCTTCTCTTTCTTTGCTTTCTCTTCTTTAGCTTCTTTATTTTCTAAAGCTTCTTTCTGTTCTTGTTTTAATTTTATTATTTATTGTCCCGCATCAAGAGTGGTGAACAACTAAACACAAATTATGTTTTCAAATCATTTCTGATTTCCCCTCTCAAGTTACGAATTTGATATTTCTCCAATTCTCTCCTAGGAAACAAACTAGTATCCAAATTCAGGCTAAATGCCTTGATTTTGTGTGTTTATAGTTTAGAAATGATCTAAGTTTTAGGTTTCTGTGTTATAGGCAGCATAAGAAGATCCATACTTCTCTTTCCTACCCCTGGCCAATGTATATGGTCAAATAATTGAGACTTGTTGCATTTATAAAGGTGCTTCCTTAGGATTTTGGCAAGGGGTAAGATCAAGAATGAAATTTTGCAATGATTACTTGTCTTCTGTTGTTATTTATATTTCCATTTGCTCTATAACCTAATCACCTTTGAATTGTATTTACTGAGGTTGTCCCTGCATTCTGCTTACAGAATGTTAGATATTTGATGCAGGACGTTCAAGAATTGAAGCAAAGCATATTTTGTGGGGTTCCTAGAGTTTACAACCGTATATATACTGGTATCCTTATTATAATTGGATATTCTATAATGGATATATTAAAGGTGTTGAAAATAAACTATATTTCGGTTCTGAAAATGAAAAAATTGATCTACCTGTTGAGATTCATTTGACTGGCTGGAATAAGTTGAATTGGTCAACCGGTTCAGAAACGATCGACTAGTTTAGTCGGTAGAATACAATTCATGTTCAGATTAAGATTTCCTTGAAGCACAAAAAAGAGAGAATAACTAAGAGAGTATAGAGAGAAACAATTAATGTAAGTATATATATCTTCCTCTCAATCTTCTTTTTGTTCTTGAGTTTTTGACTTTGCATTACTATTTTTTATCTTCTACCACACTTATCCTTCTTCCAACGAGTGGCATCAAAGTTTAGATTTGATTATTTGACATGGTCAATCGAAATCTTCTACTTCAATGTCTTAGGTTGATAAAGAACAACTATGAAACTTTGTGTATTCGAGCCTGGCTAGGTTTCCAATATGTATGGGAGAGAATTAAAAAAGGCATTGAAGAGCCAATAGATGAAGCTACGTTAACTTCAACCCAAAGGTAGGTCGTGCAAAAGGCATGAAGTAAATATCAACAAGCACTAACAATCATCCACCAATGTGAGAAAGATAGTAGCCAATGCAACCACCACCAAGCAATCATGAGAAGTTTTGCAAGAATCAAATCAAGAGCTGACAATGTGAGAAAAATATGTCTACAAAAGCTACGTAGTGACTTTGAAAAGTTATATATACTTGAATCGGAGAATATTTCAAAATACCTTATAAGAGTATTAGCCATATACAATTAAATAAAAAAATATAAGGAGAACAAGTTCTATTATGTGGTGGTCGCGATAGAGGAGTGGCAAAATATGGATGTTCTTTCAATCCAAGATCTCATGGGAAAATTACAAGCTCATGAGGAAAGAATCAATAAAATTCAAGAAGATAATGGGTGCACAAAATTTGTTTTCATAGCAAGATAGGTCTGGATATTTCCAAGGGGATAGAGAACGTAGATAAAGAAGAGAAAAGGAAAAGAAGGAAGAGGTCAAGACAGCCTTAACAGGTCAACTGGTCGACCACATGAAACAAACCAATCAATCGGTTACATTGATAGTAGTAATCTGAAATCCAGAGCAAACCAATCAACCAGTTACAAGTTTAACAAATTAAAGTTAAATGCTATAATTATCAAAAGAGTTTTTATATGTTTGTATCCAAAATCCAAAAACCTTTGACAAAACTAAAAATCACAATTATACACATTAAAACATAAACCTTACCTCAATCACTTAGTTTCTCAATTTTTTTCCTCCTAGTTTTCTCCCCTCAATTTTAGATTTCTCTTCTTTTCTTTTTTTTGGTGTTTGTATCCTCTTATTTATACTTGGTCCTTGTTCATTTATATTTATGGTCTAATCCTCCAACCTTTTCCTATTAATTATTTCTCTTATTTTTTTCCAAACAACACATTTTTTTCATTTTTATTCTCTTAGGGTCGTTTAATTTTTCGTGGGACAATGTGGTGAATATCTTTACCACAGAATCTTGGTCAAGCATTCATTAGTCCATCGGTGACTCTTAATGGATGTAAGAATAGTTAAGAATCAGAAAACACAAACTGATCTAAAAAAGATTGAATTCAGCTCATCACGCAGGTGTCTGAACTTGAAGACTGCATTGCAGATTCTACCTCTGTAGCTTCCTGAATCCTGAGCCCCTCTCTGGAGATGAAAACACTTACAACATCAGTAACCTTTGATTTTGTTGTTATCCATTCAACCTCTGATCAACACAGTGAACCATTCATAGGAAAGGTCTTGGTACCCCAATCCTCTAATGAAGGTTGGGAAGCTGGGGTTGAACATGTTTTAGTTCCTCATAAAACCATCTCCGGAGGCTATTTAGAAGAACATGATCATCATAACATGGCCCATATTACATTAACAACAGCTCCGAATGTGGGGGACACAACATATAATTTGTTTTATTACAGGTTAGAACAACACAAGGATCCTTCAAAGTTTGTCCATCAAACAGAGTGTTTGTCCATCAAACAGAGTGATTTTCTACATAAATGTCCATACATAACTGAATGATAGACTCGATAACACATCAACCACAGCGAATTTTAACGTCTCAACAAACTGATAGTACAACAAAACAATCATAAACCAAGAAAGCTGCTGACATGGATACAATGAGCACCTGCTGAGGTACTGTGCTTAAAGGATATAAAGCACAATTGCCCAGGCAGGATAAACAAACAGAAGTATTATGCCAACAATGTTGGATATGCCATTAGCTTTTGTGAAGGAGTTTCTAAACCCGCCACATGCCCGGATGTGTTCTTGGAGCAAATAACATGCAATGACTAAACATATGACCACACCAATCCAATCATTCCTTATCGTGCTCGCAAACAAACTGGGAGCCACCACTATTAGAAGAATCAAAGCACTAGGCAATTCAAGCCAATCTGCAATAAGAGACATAATTAGTTGTCTTGCATAGATTGCCAAGAAAGTTGATATTCCTTTTGTCTAAACTCATATAAAATGGCAACGGTAAATCGTAATGGCCAGGAAAATTAATGAAGAAAGCAGCTTCATACCTGGGAAATGTTTTGGGAAGAAAAGACGCAATATAAGAGCAACGAAAGCGATCCATCTTCCAATCTGTCCCCTGCACAAAGAAACAAATCAATAATGACAAAAATGGGGTGGGGAAGCCATAAAATGCTGGTCAAAGAGTGTAAACTGACCTGAACACGTTGAACAATATTGAAGGAAGAGTAAAGAAAATGTAGGGGATTAATAGTCCAGTAAGAATGTTCGTTTTCCAGTTCGTTCGATCCAAGATCAATAGATAACTGCAGCGAGCACAATTCAAGTTATATTAATCCAGTAGCAAAGTAAAAGAGACGAAGTGGGCTAGAAAAACGAAGTATAAGATGGTTAACTAGTAGCAAGATTGAAGAAAAACTAATCATCTACATAGCAGTCATTGCTGAACTGACCATGTTCTTCAAAGATTTTGGCAGAGCAACTGCTACAAACCCATGTAGTTATCGCACAATAACTTAATCTTTGCAGTTTCCAATTATCAAGAATTGTTTTTAGACACAAGCAAATTGATACCATACCACCTATACATGATGAGTTAAGAAACAGCACCTACTTCATTGTAAGGCTTAAGATAAGCTAATTCACACAGATATCAAAAATAATTCTCGAGCCTAAGCAATCAAATTCAAGCTAACATGTTCACCATTAAATTTGAAACAACAAAAGTCTTAATTTGCCACTAAATCAGTAAGATCTATGCAACAACAGCAATGTTAAATAAAGAAGAGAAAGAAGGATCAAACTTCAAAGTAAGTATGCTTACATTGCAGCAAAAGAAGCGATCCATTGAAGAAAAGTGGTACCAAATCCTAATCCGCCAAGCTTGATAGCATGATTAGCTAGCTTCTTAGCAGCATTAGCAAAGTCTTGAAAATCAGAAGTAATCAATCCACTTGCCATTTCTTGATCCGTCCTCATCGCCAAGTAACCTTTCTTCTTTTCCATCCGTTGCTCTCTCTCTTGTCCCTTCTCCTCTTCTTATATTTGTTGGCTATCAATTTCTTGATGTGAAGTGTGAACCCACTCGTACAGACTTATAGACAAACAAGCGAGGCTTTGCCATGCAAGAACTGGCAAAAGACGTTTGTGGTCAGAAAATGCTGCCTTTTTTATGCAAGTGGATATCCAGATATTTTTAGGGTCTTTAACCACACAACAGCTGGTCTGATGCCAGTTGTTCTTCAACTGATGGTCTGGTGCATGGTTTGATTAAACACTGATATAAAACGTTAATTTTGGATGAATGTAAATAAATGATATTTTATATAAAACAAATTATTTTATCTTATCTACAAGGTAACTAGAAAACAAAACATAAAGTGAGCTGATGCTAAGATGTAAAATGGATAGAGAAATTATTTTATCTTATCTACATTAAGTCTAAATCATGTTTTCAAAACTCATCAGAATTAAGGTGTTAAAATGTACTTGGCCAACTAAAAATATTTTTTAAAATAATATTAATAAATCTTGTGTCAAAGAACATCTCAACCTAGCTTATGCTATTAGGTAAGGTCCTAATATATGATTTATATTATTCTCTAACACACCTCCTCAAATGAAAACCCTTTAGGCTTGAAACTTGCACAAACTCACATCACTCAAATAGGGATGGTGAGATTCAAACTTGTGACTATTGGTCATCAATGCTCTGATACCATGTCAAAGAACCAACTCAACCCAATAACTTTTAGATGAGATTTTAATATATGATTTATATAATTCTCTAATATCTTATTCCACCAATATGAATTATAATAAAAGGATGATCAAGAGTTTGAGAATTTTCACAAACTATGTATCAAATAATTATTTATAAACCAATTAATTTTATTTATCTTTACTGAAGAAGTAAGATTTCTTTTAAGCTTGCTAGTTGGAAGAGAAAGAAACTTAATTTGGAATTCTTTCGAAGTGTGTGAGAGAGAAAGAACATAATTTAGGGTTTTTCGAGAAAAAAAATAGAAGAAAAGCAAAATTATCCTTCAACAATAATTTCATTATACAAAAGAACAAGCTGTGTGTCATATTTTATATACTCAAAGAGTGGACAAATAACGAACCCTATTCTTGTGGCATATCCCCTCTGAGGCTCCACATCTTGCTTTATCTGATTATTTTTTTCATGGTATAAATTAAAAAAAAAAAAAAAAAGATGACAAAACAAAAGGGTATTGTGGTAACTGGCAACCAATCACTACAGCGGTTTGGTATTTCTTTTTACGTCGGCTGGCATGTCGACTGCTGTCATCACTTTTCATTGACAGCATGCTGGCAACCAATCACTACAGCGGTTTGGTATTTCTTTTCATGTCGGCTGGCATGTAGATGATTTTTAAAAAGTTTTTTTATTTTAAAATAATATTTTTTTTATTTTTTAAAATTTATTTTTACCTTTATTATATATCCAAAACAATTTAAAAATACTAAAAAAATTATTTTAAAAGAAAAAAATAAAAAAAATTAAATTTTTTCAAAAATATTTTTAAAACCAAAAACAAAACATGATTTAAATTAATTAAACAAGTTAAAACTTTTAAAATTGATTCAAATTAATTAACTTGTATCTATTTACACAATTTATTTTTTTCTCACAAACCTGCTAAAAATGGTGTTTAGAATTGCTTTTTACAAAATTGATTTTTTTTATTTTAAATTATTTTTAAAATTTTAAAATTATTTTGATATATTAGGATTAAAAATAAATTTTAAAAAATTCAAAAATATATTATTTTTAATAAATTAAAAAAAAAAAAGATATTCCGTGGCTGTCATGAACAACCCCAGAAAGTCCATACCTCAGACGTGCTCTGCCAATCCTATCCGATTATGCTGGACATAAGAGTCTTTTCGTAGGTTGTTTAAAGCACTTGTCACCTCAAGAGACAGAGAGAAATGATGCAAATATCTTCTCGATGACATCTACTTTATTTTAATCAAAGCTATATGTCGTCTTGCCACGTCTAACACTATTCCAAATCAAATCAATATCAAGAAAATCACCATAATTATTATTTACCACTGCCGACGCCTCTCGTTTATATTTTCCAAATTCTGTTCTTTTTTCAAAAATATTTGTTAATGCTTGTTTTTTGAAAAAAATTATTTAAAATTAGTATTTTTTTAGGGTTTTTAAGATTATTTTATTAAATTTATATTAAAAATAATATTTTTTTATATTATTTTAATAAATTTTTAAATAAAAACACATTAAAAAACAATACAAAAACTGAACACCGACAGCATTTAGCATTTATCTTCAGCAGCTGTACACTTTAAAAAATTAATTGTGGATTGTCTGACTGAGAGTGACATGTTCCTTTTCAATATTAACGTGAAAGGCTTTGCAGGGAGCTTTTGTAATGAAGAATCCCCTTTTGCCTTTATTTCTTGGCTTAACTATAAAATTATATTCGGTAATTTTTGTAATTATAGTTTAAAAAAAATATTTTATAAAAAATATTTTTAGTTGAGATTAGTTTGATATTTATATATGTTTGGTTAAAAATATGATTGAATAAAAAGTAATTTAATGTGTTTGATTAAAAATACTTTTCAAATTGAGGTTATAAAATAATTAAAAAAAGATATGTACTAATATTGATGGTTTTTAATTTAAACATTGTAGATTTAACTACTGCTATTACATCATGAAATAAATAATATTGTATATAAAATATTTTTTATTATTCCATTAAACTATCTACAATTCTATAACGTATGAAATTCATTCGACAAGGACTACAATTTCCATGGTTTATTGAGTGTGCAACAATATCAAGTAAAATATTATCAGGAACAAAATTGAAATTGCGATCAAATTCTATAAATGTTATGACATTATGCGATATCCTTTTAATTTATATAGTATTATTGAATAATATTGAATACTAGTTTTTTTAAATAAAATACAATTAAAAATAAAAAAAATTATTTAACTAGGTCAGACGTGATTTAAGAGCACCGGACCCAATCTGGTCGAAACAATGCTCCACCGTTCTCTTTTGTAAAGAAACTTGAACGAGTTATCTGCCATGATTAATTCACCTACAACTCTCGATCATGTATAGGCATCCACCTCTTCCAGCTGTTGCAGATGATTAAAGTTTGAGAGAGGAAAGGCACCATTCCTTGTGAAGCAGATCGTGGAGCTGGATCGCTCCGCCCCTAGTCATCTTTACTATCTTGATCTTCAAACAAGTCTTCGGCTGGGTCACACACAATCATGTCAGGGAAAAGCTCCAGGAAGTCATCCTTTACATGCTCTCGTTGATGTTTGGGGAAGACAAGCTATAGCGTATAGAATTTGCAATTTCAGAGACAAAAGATGAATAGTTGAGCTGACTTTTTCACTTAGCACAGTGGATCTTGAAAAATGAGGTTAGTTGCTGTTGGAAAGCATAATTTTCCAACTTTTTATCAGCCACAGGTGCAACCATAATTATTGTGGGTCCCACCAAAATAAAATCTTTTTTTTAATAACCAAATACATAGAAATTATAATTTATTTTAACCTCCGGTAAAGCCGCATTATAATCCACACAATACTAATCAAAATCATCATGATTTTTACTAGTGTGGTTAAGTGAAAATGTGTTATTTTTTTAATATTTTTTTGTCATATGTTATATCCTGGAATTTTTTACTACTACGATAAGTATAGCCTAACTTTGTTTTAAGATTATTTTTTTTATTAAATCTGATATTGGAGTTTGATTTTTATTATTTCAAATATTTATTTATTTATGATAATTTGTGTTTTTCACACCCTTCCTCTTTTTTCATGTATCTTTTCAAATTATTAGGTGATTTAGGCTTGATATCATCATTTATCTTTGAACTTTTTTTTTATTACGTTTGTAGTAAATCGAATCCAATTACTTAAATGTTGTTTTTTCCGGATAAACATGAGGTGATAGTGTGTTTTATACACATTGCAAGCCTAAAACATTCCCATTCGAGCAAATGCAGTAGAGATTATTAATATTATTCGTAGTTTTTTATATATTTATTATTAATATTATTGTTTTTATATATCTTTATATTTTATTGAAGTATGTAACTCTTGTTTGTTTCAAAATAATTAAAAATATTGTTTAAAAATTCAATTGAAGTTCTAAGGGGAAAAAAAGAGGAAAATAGAATATTATCATCACAATTTGTTTCATAAATAGGATTGTATCAATGACTTTGATGGGTCTCATGTAATTTATGTGAGAAGAGAGAGTAAAAACTCATGCTCTACCCAGGGGCGGAGCTAGAATTATTTGTTAGGAGGGGTCAAAATTAATATAATAAGATATAATATTTATTTTGATTTATTATATATAAGTTGTAAAAAAAAAATCTATATAATTTAGTTTTATTCAAATAACTTACTACATACATATAATGACCTTTGTATAAGGTAAAATGTTCGAAGCAATATCAAATTAAGTCAAAGCAACGAAGTTAATTTTATCTTCATAATATATTCATCACTTTAATGTTGTTGGTCTTTATACCTATCAAATATAAACATACAAAGTATATAAGAAATATTAGTTAAAGCGAAGTATTATTTATGTTCGATAAAATTTGAAATAAAGCAAAAAATAATAAAGAATAATTCTCACTAATCAACGCGGGTTCTTTGTAAACTGAAACGCATTGGAGTTGCTCAACCATAACTTTAACATTATACATTAGAGTTGGTTCACTAGGCTGCGAGTTATCAATATTTTTTTTTTCAAAAAAAATTCAAATTCTTCTGATTTTGTTGATGGTTCAACCTAAAATCAAAACATATCATTTCCAAATCTTTTTCAAAATGTGTCATTCTTCTTAAACTTTCTTCCGACCATATCATTTCTAAAAAAAAATCTACATATGTTAACCAAACACTATTATATCATTCCAATTCCAGTTTTTAGCATTGATAACTATAACAAATATTTTTACATGAGCCATTTATTATTATAAGATTCAAAGATGAGAAATGAGTCATTTTTCATCTCAGTTACATAGTGAAATAATCAAAATATTATAGAAAATCAAAAAAATTAAACTTGACACAAGGGGCTTTTAGTATTTTCACAATTGTTTTTTTGTTATTAGAATGTCAACTAAGGAGCAATTTGGTATTTGATCAAATATAAAAAAATAATTAAAAATTAAAATGCACAGTAAAACTATGAAAACACCCTTAAAAGAAAAATAAATAAACCTAGAGTCAAGGGGCTTCTTGGTCTTTTCACAATGATTTTTTTGTAATTATAAAGTTAGCTTGGGGGGGCATTTTAGTATTTGGCTAAATAAAAAACAAAAAAGAATGTGCGCGTGTGGCGCATCTGGAGCTGCAAGCACGCTTTAGGCAGCTCATGTAATGCCTCCTAGCATCCAACAATGCCCTTCTATTTCATCATTGGAAGTGTCATCGTGTCCTTTTCCTTTCAGTGTGTCGCGTGTTTCTGGTGGTGGTCCGGTTTGCACCGGTAGGCTTTTTTTTACCTTCTTTTCTCTCTCCTCATTTGAAAATTACAACTTAGCCCTCTTGCATGGTTGTTGATGTTTCAACTTTAGTTCATTTTCTTTTGATTTTTAAGTTTGGTCCTGGTCCTTTTGTAGAAATTTTATTTGTTTTTAATTTCATCAATCAATCCCAATTTACCAAATATTATATTCTCTGATTTGGTCCTCATTCTTTAGATTTCTAATTTTTGGCCTTGGTTTTTTTGTAAAAGTTTTTTTGGTTTTCAACTTCATCATTCAATTCAAATTAATGATATTATATTTTTTGATTTGGTCCTTATTGCTTTAATTTCTATTTTTTTCTTGGTTTTTTGTAAAATTATTATTCCTTTCAATTTTACTCTCCAATCAAAATATTGATTTTATTTTTATGTCAATTCTGACCCTCATTCTTTTATTTTTGTTCCCTTTTACTAAAATGATTTCTCTTTTAAATTTCACCATTTAATCAAATATAAAAATTATTTTGTATTTTAATTTTGATTCTTATTTTTTTTAATTGCTATTTTTTAATCCTTTTGTATAATTGAAATTCTTTTTTTTAATTTTACCCTTCAATATTTGAATGATTAACAATTGGACTTCATGATTTATTCAAATTAGGTGCTTCGAGTCTAATGATCAAGGTCACAAGCTTGAAAAGTTAACGTGATTTGTTTTTTTTTAAAAAACTTTATAATTCTCTTTATTTTTTTTATCGAATTATTTTAATTTCATGATCTGGGCCGTGGATTTGACATGATATCTCAGGTTGGCTCGAATTTAATTACCATGGTTACAGATTTGTCATGACCAATTTTTTATGTCCTTTCTTTACTTTGTTCCGGCATTTGAACATCATTTTTTGCAAAAAAAATAAAATTATTTAACATGCAGCAAAGCATAGAGACGAAGGCTAATAACTTTCTATAAAATATAACAAAATGGTGTTATAATAAAAAATTTATTGAGCTCATGACCCATATATCACCCAAACCTTTATGAAGCAGTTCTCTTTCTCTCTTTTATAGTTTGTTTCTACTATATCTATTAAATATCACATAAAAAAAAATTTAGATACTGCTATATTATGAAACATTTGGATATTCATTACTTGAGAACTATTTATTAATTAATAAAAAATAAAAAGATATATACATATTTGACACACACACACTAAATATTAAATATTGAAATAATAAATGTTATGTATATTGGTGTATTAATAAAAACCTATTATAGGTTCTATTCGTTATTCATTGAGTTTGAGTTAAAATGTGGTATTTACTTTCAACTATATTAGTTAAACCTCTTACATTATATCATTATAAACAAGAAACCGTAGTCATTGTACCAAGTTATTGGAATAAATACATTATATAGTCCTAAATTTATCAAGAAAGAAGAAACCCGGTGATAATATAACAAAAAAAATAAAAAAAATAAGAAGTTGGTTCGGTCAAGGCCCAAACAAGTCCTACAAGACTTGGTTGGGTCGCGGCCCAACCGAGTCCAACACATTTAATTGGGTTGTGGCTCGACTGAGCTCCATTTCCTTCCATTTCTTTTTCATCTTTTTGCTCAATATAGTCTTATTTACCATTCATGGGTAATATTTGCTATTCATGGATAATACTTACTGTTATAGTTCAATTTTTGAATTTTAAAAAAATAAAATAATAAAAATAAACAAATAAAAATAAATAACAAAAAAATGAATGAAAAAACAATAATTTGAGAATTGGCTTAAGACAAGATAAATTAAAAGTTTGAGGACTAATAAGGATAAAATTATAAATTTAGGAGTCAATTTGGTAAAAAATTAGAAGAATTGATAAGTTTGGGGACTTAATTAAACTTTGATTTAATTAATTAATGCAATCAAGGGCTTAATTGAAGAAATACCAAAGCTTGGGGTTGATTTGGGTCAAAATTACAAGAAATTAAAGTCCAAGAACCAAAGTGAAAAGACAGTGATACTATAGGAGGTTAATTGATTTTTCCAAGGGTAATTTTAAAAGAATTAAAAGTTGAAGAGTCAATTAAGAACTAAATTGATTAAATTGAAACTAAGGACTATTGTGTAAATGGTGCCAATATCTAGGGGTTCAATTGCAATTTGATCCAGGGGTAAAATTAAAAGAAAGGAGATTTTCCTTGATTAGGAACCCAATTGTTAATTGTTAGATGTTCAGGGACCAAATTGAAAATCGCCATTTCTGTTGAAAACGGCGCCGTTGTGAATCACTGTTCATCATTCCCGTCTTTCATCCTGGAGAAAACCGATTCAACAGGGATACCGCAAGAAACTGTAGCAAATCATGGTCACGTCTTTACCCAGTATTTCTCCCCCACGATGTGCCACCAACAATCCAGTAATGTACCAAGCACGACTGAACCGTGCTCATCTCCACGATCACCACATGCAAGGGCATTCTCTTCCCCTATACAGACCACAATCAGAGCGCACAGAAAAGGGGAAAAAGACAGGGAAGAGGAGAGAATACCTTAGGACGAACAAAAACAAGAACAGGAGGACCAGGAACAACACAGGACGCACAGGTCAGAGCGAAGACGAAAAGGAAAGAACAGGGGAGAACAGGGGGGAAACGGACGAAATAACAGGAACAACACAGGGGGAAGACTAGAAGAGAAGGAGAAACCACAGAGAGAAGGAGAAAAACACAGAAGATAGACAGAAACGGAGAGCACCAGAAAGAAAGAGAGAGACAGGGAAAATAAGATAAAAGCAAAAAAAGAAACCAACAGAAAAAAGAAAAGCAGAGAAAAAGAACGAAAAAAACGAGAAAAGGAAGAAGAAGCATTGATCAGGCACGATCATTTCAGTCTTCATCAGCGACTACAATGGAGACAGAGCATCTCAAGTGAAGCTCTCAGCATTGTTCAGAAGGACGAAGAGACCAAGACGAGCAAACAGAGGAGAAGGCTTTTGCATTCATCATAGAAGTGTCATCAGATCAGCCAGAAACGGTCACTCTCACTTCGTCTTCGTCTCCAACAGCAACGAGGTAAGTCTCTGCTCCTCTCTTCCTTTGCAATATAATTCACTTGGTACTGTTGAGGTGAATTATAATTACATCGTTCTTGTAGCAAGACTGCCTGAACATTTCACGCACGTTTGCAGAGCTTGGCCAGTGATTAAGTTGGGCTGGCTGGGTCCAACTATATATATATATATATATAATACTTACTAATACCAGAGTTGAAAGTATTTGTAATTGAACATTCATTGACGCTAGAGTTATGAATATTATAAGCAGACCATGATAACATAAACCAACAAATCTTAGCAATTTAAAACAGAAACAACAATACAGCCTACCTCAGGTAGGACGCTTAAAGGGTGATAATATTTTTTTTTTTGCACAACTTGTCTCATACCATAAAATCTCTATTGATCAGGGTTTCTAGTAACTATAATACTAGGTGATAACTCCTTAAACAAGACCTTTCCCATCCAAGAACAAGATGCTAGAAATCTATTTTTTTCGCATCGAAATTTTTAAAAGTTGTCATGATGTTGGGTGCGACACTCATTATGCAAAACTCGTTCAGAACGAGTCTTGAGTCCCTAAACTTGGTCAAACTGAGCTCTACCCCATCCCCCCCTCTCTCTCTCGTGTTATCCTACATTTCTTTCTCATCCTTTAGCTCAATATAGTCTTGTTTACTATGCAAAGCTTGTTCAGAATGAGTCCTGAGTCCCCATACTCGATCAAACAAAGCTCCATCCCCTCCTCTCTCTCTTCTACATTTCTCTCTCATCCTTTAGCTCAGTATAATGTTGTTTACTATTCATGAATAATATTTACTATATATGAATAGTGTTTACTATGCAAAGCTCGTTCAGACTAAGTCCTAGGCCCCTATACTCGGTTAGACCAAGCTTCACCCCCTCCTCTCTCTCTCATCCCTCTTTTTATCTTCCCTTGGTTTGGCCTGACCGAGCTACCTTGTCTCACATTGTTTTACTATTCATGAATAGTATTATTTACATCATACTATTCACGACTAATACTTTTTCTCAGAAATTTTCTAAATATTTTTCAAGATATATATTCTCTCATTTTGAGATAGAAAAAGAGAGAGAGATCTAGTGTTCTAGAGGATTATTCATCCAAGAACACTATACTTACCATCTCTTCACTACATAAAGAACATTCAACAAGACAAAGAACACACATATCTCTTCTCTACATAAAAACATCATTTTCATCTTCTTCAATTTGTACTCACTTGTTTCTTGGGAAAAAAAACTCAAATACTGACTTAAATATCGGAGTGTCTCTTGTTTCACGAGGGATTTGTTTTACAAGTACAATCGGGTTCAGATCTCATCAGACAGGGAAAGTCAATATTTTTCAGTGAAGTTTTTCCATGACTTCATCACCTAACCCAAAAAGAAAATACTGAACAAGAGTAGAAAATAGAAATATTGGATTAAGGTTTTATCAAGCAGTTGGATTTTTTACACCAAATATAGATGACCAGAACTTATCTCTACAGTCCTTGGAGTGCTTTAGTCATGGTCATGGTCCTCTTGTTTGTATACAATATGAAAAGAAACTAGCATGTGAGAATTTGTGATATTAAAATGAAATTGGTTCCTTGAACATGAGTTGAATTTGTTAGGTTGAAGAGCCATCAATTTTTTATTTTGAAAATACATAACTATTTTGATAGATTGGATATCATTTCCATTTAAATAGAAAGGAAATCAGAGACGACCTTGATACCATGTCAAAAACAAAGGTTTTGTAATGAATATCTCTAATAATTTTTATTGATATTATGAGTGAACATATACATACAATAAAAACCCTTATGATTTACAGGGATTTACAGAAAATCTCCTAAATTTTAGAAAATTTATAATAACTAGAAAATATTCTTTGAGATATTATTAAGATGTACTATCAATATTTACAGATTGGTTAACTTGTTTATAAATGTGTTGGGATGAGCACATTTTTGGTATTAAGGTCACCTTTCCACCATATTATGAAATGAACATTAATCAACTCAAATTTGGTGTTCCAATTCTTAGGCGTTTTGTCATACAATTTAAAAACGATTCTCTCCTTTTCATTATGTATTACTTGATCTATTGAATTTATTCTTAGCATTTTTCGCAGCAACAATGTTAGAGTTTAAGCTAAAAAGACATAATTGCATAGGCCCAAGTTCGGGCCTTTACACCTACACAAATCCAAATAATAAATCCACCTAGCCAGCAAAAGAATCCCAACCAAGAGGTAAACTATATTTTTGTCTCTATTGCAAAAAAAAAAGGTGGGAAATTGGGCAAATAAATGCTCCACCGAAAGGTAAACTATACAAATAAATGCTCCACGATAAATGCAAATAACATGAATTAGCCCTCAAAACCATAAAGATGCTTCAATGCAAGTGCAATATTTCACCTGGATATGATGTGACAACATGGGTGGGAAACTGGGCATTATGTCTTCTTCACGTATCTTTGGAGTAAACAATGTCATCTTCATATTTAATGATACTTTGAATAAATGACTCATCTTTATTTTATGTTTTTTTAAGAAAAATATAAAATCCCAAACTTTGAACATGACATATTGCAACTATATATTTGAAGTAAACCAATTATGTATAGTATTAAGTTAAGAATAAGAATATGTCTACAATTAATTTAATATCATAATTAATTTTCTGAGATGGAAAGCTTTTGAATTAGAATTCTTACTTGCCCAAATCCTCGCGATGATACTTTTTTTTTCTAAGGATGAAGAAGATTTGGTTCAACGAATTGATACATTATAAGGATTTTTTCCTTCTGCCATCTTTAACCTCCATATTTTCGGTCCTTCTCTTTAATCTCTTTGTAGGAGGAGAAACAAACAATTATTAGCGTTTGATTTATGTTCTTAGAAATGTGATACGGTCGTGTAGAAAGAAAGGAAGATAGTGAGTAAGTGAGACAAAAAAGTGCTAATGGTGGTGATTCTATTTGGTTCTCGAGAGAAGTCTGCGAGAAAGTGAGAGAAAAAGCCCATACCTTTTTGGAAAAGCACGATAGAGAGCAAAAGGTGTGTGAGCTTCGATAATGTTTTTATCAAATAACAAAAATAAAATATTCAGATTTTTGGAGGAGTGAGGAAATGATAGAGAAAGTAACCCCACGCAAATATGTCCTTTATTTGCTTGTACAGGGTAATATAGTTATAGGGGTGTTCAAAAAAATCGATTAACCGATGAAAAATTAACCGAGAAAATCGAACCGAGATGGAAAACCGATTAAACTGATTTTTAAAACCATAAAATCTTGCCGATTCGGTTCGGTTTTGGTTTGACAACAAAACCGGTGAACCAAACCGAGCAACCATAAATAAAAGATCTATAAATACTACAGTCTACACTTTACAGTTAACCTAACCCTAGTAATAACATTACACCGAAAAGCCGCCGCCCAGCAGAGACTAGTTTTCGCCTTCTTCCTTTCCCTTTCAATTTTCATCCACTCTGCGTCTTTGCCCCCTACATTTGTCTCTTCTCTACCCGAACAAAAACCCATACTTGCAACAGAAGGAAAGGGCTCCTCCATTAAAGAAAAGATGGCAAGGTAAAGTAACATCTGTTTCAAACTTTCATGCTTCTTTGGCCTTCCTTTCACTACTTTCTTGCTCTGACCTCTGCTTCTCCTTTTCTATCCTCTTGCAGCTAGGGTTTTTTTGCATCTTTCTTTAGGTTCGCCCCCCTCTCCCCTACCCTCTCTCCTTTCTCTTATTTCAGTCATGCCTTTTGTCGATTTTTGTTTACTGTTGATCTGATCATTTTGGATGTGCATTCTCCCTAGATTGCCATCAGATCTCGTCTCTTTTTTCCTTCTCTCTCCATGCTTTACTTAATGTGAGCTGTGGTAGTTGGCTATTGTTTTTCTCCTAAGATAGATGCTTGTGGACCCATCTATGATTGCATTCCTTCTAGTTTGTCTTATATGGTGATCAAGATCTGCATTTCTATTTTAAATCTGGGCAAACATTATTCTCTTCAACTTACAGTTCTAGGGTTAAATTTGTTTTCTTTTCCTTATAGAAGTTGTTTTGGCATGGCTACATATACTCCGAAGAACATCCTATCAATCTGTTTTATCTTGATTGCCAGTGCTTTTTATTTGCCTTGAATTGATAGACTGTTTTATGGGCAAGATTTTGTTGCTGATTTATGGATAGACTGTTTTAATAAAATCATTGAGTTGGTAGAAGATTGTTCAACTATCAATTCTGACAGTATGGCAGATGACTAATGTAGTGGGACAATGGATAGGTTACAAAGTTGGCTGCAATGTGAAAACATGGTTGTCAGGTGTTTTGTTAGATTTATAATAAGTTCAAGTTTACTGTTGATTTTGTTAGCTTCATGATTTGTTAAATTTTTAGATATTGATTGCTCTGTTTCGTTAAAATTATTGTGTGTTTTTGCAAAACCTTTTCCATGGAAATATTTGATGTTGAATAAATCGAGTAAAACTTATCAATTGGTCCATTACAATGTAATTATATGAACCATTGATCCATTATGATTTGCTATAAATCATTGCTCCATTACAGTGTAATTATATGAATCTAACATGATGCTCAACTTCTGCTTGATTCACTAGAAGGTTTTTTTCTTACTTTTGCATTAACTGGCAGAATAATGAGCTTTTTTCTTGCTTCTGCAATTGGAAATAATTGTTGGTCCTTAAATCCTCTTTACAATTAAACGTGTTAGCTACTTAGCTTTAACTTTAAGATTCATATTGTTGTTTTTGTAATTTCAGATGGATAATCAACATCAAAACCTTCATAGATTATATTGAAAATTTTGAGATGATTGAGTCACATAATTTCTTTTACAAATTTAAATGTAGTTATTTTATAATATCATTTATTTACATATGTTTAATCTAACATTTTAATTTATATTTTTGTAGAATTTGGTGAAAGTTTAAAAATCTCAACTGATTGTTTGTAAGTTGTATTGATGATGTTGGTGCAATCCTGGAATATAATTGTTTTAGGTAATTAATTTACTTTACCTTGTTAATTCCTTTTAAAATTTTGCATTGTTAATTTTTTTAATAGTCAAACTCTAATATGTTGCTAATTTGTTAGTGTTTCTTTATAACATTATCCTTACTGGATCTTTTGGCTTTTGCTGTTGTTGGAAGTTTTGGATGCAGCTGTAGTGTTGATGCTGGATTTTTTTCTTCAAATTACGCTGGATGTTTATGATAATTTATTACTGGTTGCTAATGTATCTGTTTGCTAATGTAAATGTTTTTAGCGTGAACACCTCTTTTAATTTGAGGTACCCAAATTTGATCATGCATCTTGCATATTGCATTGATTTGAATTTTCATAGCCTATTTCTTTGCATATTAAAGATAGCAAGACGTGAAGCATTTCAAATTTATTGTTACTATAAGCATTTCAAAAAAATATCAATTAACAAACTAAACCAAATTAGGAAATTTTAAAGAGTTTTGATTAAAAAGCCTATGAATTTAGCCCAACAAGAAAATTTAAAAGCCCAATTTAATGTAAGCCCATTTAAAAAATTCAAAAAACCCATTAATTTGATGATTAGGTTTCCCGGTTTTAAAGCCAAAAAATCGAATTTAACCGAATCGAACCAGTTTGGTTTGAACCGGAATTCGGTTTGGTTCGATTTGAATTTTTAAAAAATTGAGTTAATAGGTTCGGTTGGTTTTTGTGGTTCAAACCAAACCGAATCGAACCATGAACAAGCCTATATAGTTATTTATAAATAATAATTTATGTGCAGATAATTGGACAAGCTTGTTATATTTTTTCTAATGAAACAAAAAGTTATATTCTAAAAAATCATATTAACATAAACGATAAAACAAGCAACCTAAGCATTATAAGGAATATTATGCACATAAACACATAGAATTGTTCATTGTGACAGTTAACTTACGGTTTTGTAATTTGAAGAAAGAACGAGGATCCTTGGTTTTGAGGGTGATTTTGTCTTTTCCAAAGACCAATTGATCATTAAAAGATTGTTCGGGTTATTTTTTTTTCTTTGCAACTTTTTTTTAACAATACAATTACTTATTCACCCACGCACTAAAAAAATTGAATTGCTAGCTAAGGGTATTTATGCCTTTATGTTTTTTGAAAAATCATGAAAGGACCTTTCTGCCTTTGGAATTGGAAAAAAAAATAAAGGAAGAGTTTAAGGGTGATTTTGTCTTTTTCAAAGACCAATTGATCATTAAAAGATTGTTCGGGTTTTTTTTTGTCTTTGCAACTTTTTTTTAGCAGTACAATTACTTATTTACCCACGCAATAAAAAAAATTGAATTGCTAGCTAAGGGTATTTATGCCTTTATGTTTTTTGAAAAATCATGAAAGGACCTTTTTGCCCTTAGAATCGGAAAAAAAAATAAAGGAAGAGTTCAGGGGTGATTTTGTCTTTTCACATGGATTTTTTTTGTTAATACCACAATCATGAAGGGTGTTTTAGACTTTTAAATAAGTAATTCTTAAATGAAAAAGCAACAGGTGTGTGCCTCTCAAGCGTTGGCGCGCTTGAGGCGTCCGCGCCCTTTGTATGACGCGTGCGGAGCATCCTAGTGGCCAAATCTGTTATTTGCTGTGTCATTGGAAGTGACATCTCACCCTTTTCCTCCTCATGCAGTGCGTGATGGTGGTTGATGGGTGGTTTGTCGCCGATGGTCATTTCTTTTTTTTTTATTCCTTCTTTTCTCTCTCTTCCAGCAAAAGTGCACATTTATTCCCTTTTCTTTTTATTTTTAATTTTAGTCCTTATGTTTTTTATTTCTAATTTTAGTCCTTGCCTTTTTGGGGAAGCTTTTGATGTTTTCATCTTAGTCCTTAAATTACAACTTGTCATATATTATTGTTTTTAATTCGGTTTTTATTCTTTGATTTTTGATCTTGTCTTTTTTTATTAAAGTTTTATTGTTTTCAATTTCATCCTTTAATCAAAGTTTATATTGTTTTATTTTTTTTTCAACTCAGCCCTCATTCTTTTGATATATATTTTTTTGCTTTTGTTAAAGATTTTTTCTTTTCAATTTAACCCTCCAATGTTAATTTTTTTGTTCCCTTTAATTTATTTTTTATTTTGATTTTCACACTCATTCGTTTAAGTGCAATTTTTTTATGCTATAATGTTTTTCCCGGTTTCATCATTCAGCGTTTGGTTTGTTTAGGATTTGGCTTCATGTTTTTTTCATTTTTCGTGCCACCGATCTAATGACATGAGTCATGAGTTTTAAGAATTGATACGGATAGAGATTTTTTTTTCTCATTTTCTTTTATGGTTTTATCATTTTGCATTATTTTAAAAAAGATTGGTTTTGTTGTTATCTTTAATTTTTTTCTATCGGTTTATCCCGGTCTCATGGCCTAGACCACATGTTTTCTAGAGCTTTTTTAAATAAAGGTTTTTTTTATTTGTTTAGTGTTTAATTTTTGAAGATTGTTTTATACAGATAAGCTTTTTTTATAAAAAAATATTTCTTTTGAGATAATATTTCTGATATGTCTGGCCTTGCATAATATTTTATTTTATTTTATTTTATTCACTCAGTTTCATATATATTTCTATTTCTGTTATCTTTTATTGGTTGTAAGAAATAAATTTGGTAGATACAAACAAGTAAATATCTCATTTTACGAGATTAAATATTTTGAACTACATGTACCTCTTAATTTGTCTAGTTTCTCTTTTAGTTATTGTTAACAATAAGTTTTTGTTTATTTACATTGATAATTATCTATTGGTTTGATTAGATGCTTGGATAAATTTTTTGATTTACACTTTAAATTTTTTATGTAAAAAAAAATATCAAAATAGTCTATTTATCTATTTTTTTAAAAAAAAAATTACAACTCACAATAAAGCACGAGTCAAATATATATTGTTTTTTCAATTGTCATCGTCACTGTTTGTTTAGCCTGTGATGGTGTACAAGAGAAAAAAGACTTTATTTCCCAAGATAAATTGGGAAATAAGCACATAAAATTAAAATACATTGCGAAATAACATGGAAATAAAAAGTTTTAGCGAAATAGCATGCTTTTGGATATCGTGATTGAAACCGTGATATTTATTAACTTTCTATGAGAGATTTTATTTTTTTCTGATGTCATTTCTCTAATGATTAAAGAGGAGTATAAATAATTGACTTTGCACAATGTATGTTTTCATTTCATATTATGTGCTTCTCTTTATACCTTGATAGCACATAGAAAAAAAAAACTTTTGTTGGAAAGCTAGAATCTTGGAATAAATGGGGCTAAAAATTAAGTAATTATCCATCATCTCATGATATAATTCTATGTTTCTCATAGATAATTAATAAATGTCACAATTCGGAACTATGATATCCAAAAGTGCACTATTTAGCCAAAATTTGTTTGTTTTTTAATCATTTTACCATTTATATTTATTTTATGTGCTAATTTTTCATTTTATTGTCACTGTGTGTTTGGCCTGCGATTGTGTGTATGACATAAGAAACACTTTATTTATGAGGATAAATTGGGATTAACACATAAAAATAAAATAAATAGTGAAATGACATGAAAGCAAATTTTTTTAATAAAATAATATACTTTTGAATCCACGATATTTATTAATTTTGCATGGGAGACTTTATTTTCTTTTGAAGCCATTTCTCCCATGATTAAAGTTGAGTATAAATAATTAACTTTGCAAGATGTATGTTTTTTTTTTTCTCTTGTATCAGTTCACTATGTATTTTAATTTTACGTGATAATTTCCCATTTTATCGGATTTCCCGGCTCTAATTGATCTTTGCGACTTTACATGAAATATTTTAACCCTTTTTTTTTTTTATATAACTTTTTGGATGCAGAAGACGTGAAAGCAATGTTCCTACACCCTACAATCCCAGCTACAGTTCCATTTTAATAATGTCAGTGGCTACTGTCTGTGGTGTGCAAATCTGAAATCTCTGGAAGAAATATTCTGTAGCTTTATCAACACGAGCTAGCTCAGCATTTGAAGTCAAAGCCGCCTCAGAGTCTTCCCTTGTTGATTTTAAAAAATGCCTTTTAAATCAACAAGATAACGTTTGATGGGAGATAATTCTTCCATGGTCTGCGCTTTGGCCTATGAGCTCCGCTAATTAACTTCTTCTGTTGAAAAAAACTAGACCAACCCAAAGCTTTGTTAGGTATCAGACTGCCAGCCACGTTCTTCTACTTCATAAAGAAGAAATCAGATTTTTTAGATATTAATGGTGGCGAAAGCGAGACTTCCATTAGTCGCAGAATTCTATCAGACTTCATGAAGGATTTACTCGAACATGCAATTCAGAGGTTTCCGGTGGTTTGTAGCTGTTAGACATTTTTTTCTTTCTTTCTTCCTTTCACTCTTCCAGCAAAAATGCATGTTTGTTTTCTTTTCTTCTTTTTTAATTTTAGTTTTTATGTTTTTTATTGCTTATTTTAGTTCTTGATTTTTTTGGAAAAGTTTTTGATGTTTTCATCTTAGTCCTTAAATTACAATTTGTCATATATTATTGTTTTCAAGTCGGTCCTTATTCTTTTGATTTCTGATTTTTTTTGGTTTTTTTTATTAAAGCTTTATTGTTTTCAATTTCATCCTTTAATCAAAGTTTATGTTATTTTATTTTTTTCAACTTAACCCTCATTCTTTTGATATATATTTTTTTCTTTTGTTAAAGATTTTTTCTTTTCAATTTAACCCTTAAATGTTAAGTTTTTTGTGCGCTCTAATTTATTTTTTATTTTTATTTTTACACTCATTCTTTTAATTGTAGTTTTTTCTGATATAAATGTTTTCTTGGTTTCATCATTTGGCGTTTGGTTTATTGAGAATTGAGTTTCATGATTTTTTCATTTCTCGTGCCACCGATCTAATAGCACGAGTCACAAGTTTTAAGAATTGATACAAATAGAGATTGTTTTTTTTTTCTGTTTTTTTTTATGGTTTTATCATTCTATATTATTTAAAAAAAGATTGGTTTTATTGTTATCTTCAATTTCTTATCTATCGGTTTATCCCGGTCTCATGACCTAGGTCACATGTTTTCTAGAGCTTTTTTATATAGGGGTTTTTTTTATTCGTTTCGTGTTTAATTTTTGAAGAATTTTTTTATACAGATAAGCTTTATTTTATAAAAAAATATTTCTTTTGAAAAAATATTTCTGATATGTCCGGCCTTGCATAATATTTTTTTCCTTTTATTTTATTCACTTAGTTTCATATATATTTCTATTTCTGTTATATTTTATTGGTTTGAATAAATAAATTTGGTAGATATAAACGGGTAAATATCTCATTTTACGAGATTAAATATCTTGATTTACATCTACATCTTAATTTGTCTAGTTTTTATTTTAGTTATTGTTAATGATTTTTTTTGTTTATTTATATTGATAATTATCGATTGGTTTGATTAAATGCTTGGATAAACTTTTCGATTTACACTTTGAATTTTTTATATAAAAAGCACAAGTCAAAAATCTATTCTTTTATTAATTATTGTCGTCCCTGTGTGTTTAGCCTATGATAGTGCATAAGAGAAAAAAAAAAGCTTGATTTCTCATGATAAATTAAAAAATTAGCACATAAAATTAAAATAAATGGTTCCATTTGAATGCATGAGACGTGAAAGCATAAAATTAAATTAAAAAAAGTTTTAATTATTTTTTTCTCATTGTAATTCCCTGTAAATACTGAGGGAATATTTATGTTTGTAAAATCCATCGGTAATTTATCAATGAAAATATTCTCTCGATATTTCTATTTGTATTTATCGATTTTCTGGTAGTTAATCCTAGCTATAGTTCCATTTTAATAATGTCACTTGCTACTGTTTTTGGTGTGCAAATCTCTGGAAGAAATATACTGTAGCTTTATAAACACGAGCATCCGCATTTGAAGTCAAAGCCGCCTCAGATTCCATTGTTGATTTTAAAAAAATGCCTTTTCAAATCACCAAGATAACTGTTTGATGGGCGATAATTCTTCCATGGTTTGCGCTTTGGCCTATGAGTTCCGCTAATTAATTTCTTTTGTTGGAAAAAACTAGGTAAACCCACAGCTTTGTTAGGTATCAGACTGCCAGCTAGCCACGTTCTTCTCCTTCATAAAGAAGAAATGATTGGTTCATCATTTTGATAAGGTTTTTTACATATTAATGGTGGCGAAAGCCAGACTTCCATTAGTCGCAGAATTCTTTCAGACTTCATGAAGGATTTATTCGAACATGCAATCCAGAGGTTTCCTGGTGCAGAATCTGTATGGAAAGCCAATACTTATTTGCCTATTAAGAGATATGCCACTGCCACGCAAGAACAGCTAAAAGATTCAAGAATGCACACGAGAAAATGGAAATTCAAATAGCATGAAGAAAGGGTATACAAACTTTGAACGACGACAATACACTACAAACCAACGTCAGATTTGTGCACAAAAGGAAGAGCTATTAGAAAATGATACACTCCGACTTGTATGAAACTGTGACATATATAAAAATGATTATTATATATAACGATGAGGCTTTCAAGCGAGTGGAGGAATAGTTTATTTGAAATACTTTGATGATTCGCCCAAAGCCAATGTAGTGGGTATTAGCCACCAAAAAGGAAGGGCAGCTATCGAAGCAGCCCGCAAAATAGAACTTGACAAGAGGCAGCTGGGTGACCATCGTCAAATGCTGGTGGCTTTACCCAGCGAGGTTAAAGTCACGGATGATCCAATCGGCAAAACTGCCGTCTCCACGGTAAACGTGTCGTAACGTAGGAAGAACTCCACCAACAGTAGCCTAGACAGAAGCACTACCATATCCTTCCCTGGACATTGCTTATCCTCCACCGTTGGATCCACAGTCTCACGCCCATTTGACCAATAAACATACTTCAATAACTTCTCTCCCTCCCCCACAAACCTATGCCCCACAAACTCCTCAGCATCATCAAAAACCTCAGGATCCTTCGTGGCGAACGGCTGATATCCAAAGATCATTTCACCTTTCTTGATCTTATAGGCCGCGTGATGACTTTCGACCACAATATCTTCCTTGGCCTTAGCGTACTGGAATGGAACCGGAGGTTCAATCCTGAAAGCTTCATAAACAACAGATTTTGTCAAAACCATCTTATCCATCGCTTGGATAGTGACCCCACCTTCTTCTTTAACAACGGTCCTGATTTCATCTGCGAGCTGACGGTGCAGCTTTTCTCCCGACAGGCCAACCCATTTGATCAAAGCAGGAAACCAGACTTTTAAGCCTCCATAAGTACTAAAGCAAGCGAGAAACACAAGATTATGGCAAGCTTCCTCTCTTGTAACCCCGAAACTCTCAGCTTTGTCCAAAATGGGACCCGAAGACGCATAAAACACATCGTAAAGCTTATAGTAATCAGATTTTACTAAGAAAAATGGTAATTTAAATGTATGCAGCAATAGATCATCAACATATTTCAAGAACTTAGGTAACCCTAGGGTAAAAAGTGGTCCGAGTTGTAGAGCCAGCCATTTATCAGCAATGGCTGGTCCCTTCGACCCAATCGCGGTCTCAGACGGGTCTTTACCGCAAAAGAGACGAAAAATGTAGTTGAAAGACATGACCTGACAAACGTTGTTGAAATTTGCTTTCTTTTGAGACGCTATGCCATCCTCAATGCTGATGAACAGTTGTGACAAGCAGGTTCTAAAGAGAGGAATAAACTCACTGTGCTTGGACGCAAGCACAGACATAAAGTAGGATTTGAGAGCGGTATGTTTGGTCTCAGAAGGGTCAAGATAGGCACAAACACGGTATCCTCCAGAGTAGGACAAGGAAGGCAAGAAAGTGCCATCAAGAACGTTGTACTTTTCAACTTTAGAAGTGTCAAAGAGGATCGGAAATGAAATTGCGTCAAGGACAGCAATAACTTTGGGGTTCTTGGCAATGAAAGGGCCGGGAGGCATGTTGGTTTTGATGACCGTGGAGTTGTGCTTTTGGATGCGTGTTTTAAAGAACTCATCTTTACCTTGGTTATAGAAATAGTCTAGACGATCTCTAATTGCACCGAAGAAAGGGGTGCCATAATCACCAGGGATTGGCTTCATCGGGAGTTTTGATTCAGAAGAGGAAGAAGAAGAAGGAGACATCTTTCGATTACTATTTGCGTTTGGATTTTCTTCTGGTTCGTGGTGAATCAAGGGATTGCCATGTATCAATATATATTAGCTTAAAACATTCTTGTGATTAATTATTGTTATCAAGAAAATTCATTAATTAATGCTAGTTGCATATTTGTTGAATTAAAAATGCACTTGCTTTTCAACGCGATTTGATTCATCTGCTTATTAAATGCTTAAAAATTTAAAGCACACACTCATTATTCAACTACATCATGGGGGCGATGATGGTTGTGGGGCACAGAACATGTCACGCAAGGTAGTAACGGATTTACATGAGGAAAAATAATAAAACAAATTCAATCCTGTACAGTTGCGTGTGGCCTTTAGAACGAATTGAAGGAACAGAAGACTAGATAAATTAGCTTGGGTAAGGTGGGCTGGATTATTTATTTATTTCTATAATATAAAAAATATTCAAATATTGTTATATGTTTACAATAAAAAAATATAATTAATATATATTTGATAATATTTTTTTTTAAATATTGATACGATAATATATTGAATGTTATAGATTTCAAATGATGTATTGAATCGACCTGGGCTCACCAATCAAATCTGCGATTTGTGTAATAAGACCGTAATAACTTCATAGAAAGCAAATAAAAAAAATTGAAACTCAATTTCTAATCAACCGAATGTTGAAAGACAAAATTGAAAAAAATAAAAAAGAAAGAAAAAACTATCCGAATCAACCGGAGTTAATCTGTCAAATCTGCAACCCGGGTCATGAGATCGAGATAACCCCATAAAAAAAATTAAAAACAATTATGAAGCTTGATTTTCAATTAACCAAATATTAACGGGTAGAATAAAAAAATACCAATTAAAAAAAGGATCAAACGAAAATAACCCTAGTCAGGCCACACAAACCTGTTAAATTCTTGACCTAAGTCATAAAACCATAATAACTTCATAAAAGGAAAATAAAAAAAGTTATGAATATCAATTTTCAATAGACCCAATGTTAAAAGTTGAAATCAAGAAAAAAAAAACTAAATTTATGAGACCGAGATAATTCCATAAAAAAAAATTAAAAAAATTGCAAAGCCCGATTCCCAAACAACCTAATATTGAAGGATAAAATTGAAAAAAAATAAAAAAGATTGACTAATTTGAGGGTGAAATTGAAAAAAAAATCAGTAAAAAAAAATTAAAATAATGAACTAAGTCAATCCGTCAAACTTGCAATCCGGGTTATGAAATTATGATAACCCCTTAGAAAAAAAATAAAAGCCAATTAGAAAAGGATAAAAAATGAATAAGGTAAACTTGCTAAACTCGCGATTCAAGTCTTGGGTTTAGAATAACCCCATGGAATATAAAAAAAATTACAAAATCTAATTTCCAACCAATTCAATATTCAAGAATGAAATTAAAAAAATTAATTAGAAAAGATAGCGAAAAAAATAATCTAAGGCAACCTGGGTTGACATGACTTGTGGTTTAGATCAAGAGATCAAGATAAGTTAAAAAAAAAAAAAATTTACTTGGCCTCACTTCTAACTAATTTAATATCAAGAAGAAATCTTTAAAACTAGCATATTATGAAATATAATTTTTAAAATAATTTAATTAATATAGAATGATGAGATAAAAAAAAATTAACGTAAAAAGCAAAAACAAAAAAGAAAAGAAAAAAACTCAAAACAAGTACTGTTTTATGGGTGTGGTTACTAGATCTTTTATATTTTATTAATTTTGTTTGTTTATTTAGCCATCCAAGTCACTGATTAATCAGAATTAATTAGATATCTTTATCCAAATACCCAAATCGTTAACATGTCTTATTCCTGGTATTTAATTTCTTATAATTAATTAGATGAGCTTAAAAATCTTTGGATAAATTGAAAATTAATTAAGTTCTGTTTTTTTTAGCAAATAAGTTAAAGCAATGATCATCATCTTCATCGATCCTGTATTTCATCCAAACCCACAAAACTAATATAATCAAAATTAAGTTATAATTAATCAGAGATTTGCTCTATCTGTGATCTCAGGTTCGAGCCCTGTAGTTGCTTATATGATGGCCATTAGAGACTTACATTGTCGTTAACTTCAGGGCCCGTGGAATTAGTCGAGGTGCGCGCAAGCTAGTCCGGACACCCATATTAAACTAAAACAAAAAAAAATTAAGTTGTAGGTAATTCCAACCAGATTCTTGGTTATTTCGAGATCGTAGAGAGTAATTAGAGAACCAACCTCGCTTGCAAGGGTGATCGGAGGCTGCTTTCGAGAGTTCATGATTCTATTGAAGCACTAAACTATTCGTGTTTTAAAATAAAAATATTTAGTAAAATAATTAATGTGTTAGAAACGTGATTAAATTCTTTTTAAAGTGTTATTATTTTATCAAATCTTTTAATTTATTATAATATTTTTTTTTAAATCCAAATCTTGTCCTATCCAACTCCAATATAAAATATAGGCTTCCCACCAAGACCTGGTTTCTGCGTTCCTCCATGTCGGCAGCCGCCCAAGAAGTTCTTCTCCTTCCTCCTTCTTCACCAGCCGCCCAACACTTAATAGATTAATGCAAATATGATTTCTCATGTTGGTTTTATTTTTCTTTGGCACAGAACAAGAGGATTTATTAAAACTGAAAAAAAAGGAAGAAAAAACTAGGATTAGCATTGACCCGCTATGTCCAACCCACGCAGATATTTGACATTTGCAGGTCGGGTCGGTTTTTCATGTTTTCGGGTCGGATATATTTTTCAGTCCAACCCGACCCGTGCACTGCTAAATTATGAGACTGTGGAGCCCACCCCTAGTCTATGATACGTTGTGTCTCTCAGCGTTGTTAATAGAAAGGCTAAATCCAAAGCATACCTTCTAGAAGTTGCATGATAAATCGTGAAGTTTGAATGGAAGCCAAACTTTTAGACTAGCTTGCCTATAGCTACAACTTTTTATTTTAGAATTTCCATGTTGTTTGTTTTAAAAATATTTTAAAAAAATTAAAATTTTTTATTATTTTTACTTTAAATTAATATTTTTTTGATTTTTTAAATTATTTTAATACGTTGATATCAAAAATAATTTTTAAAAAATAAAAAAAAATATTATTTTGATATATTTTTGAGTGAAAAACACTTTAAAATACTACCGCAACCACTCTACTAGCAGATAGGCTTTTAAAAACATGATTTTTGAAGGTTTTTTTGTTTTTATAAAAATAATATATTTTTTAAAAATTTATTTTAAAATTATGAAATATAATTTCAACAGGCATGGAATCACATCACAAAACAAACAGGCTCTACAAAAAAAAAAGAAAAAAAAAGAGGCAACAATTAGTCTGCATGCAAAGAAACGGAGGCTACATCACGAACACCTCACTACGCACAAGAGATTAAGATTCAGAAATGGAACTGGAACTTAATTGGTGGATTCATGCCTTCTCTTTTTTATTTTAAGAAACTGAAACTAAAATTAAAATAAATTAACAAACCAACAAATTAGATTTCCTCGAAAGCAATCGTGCAGGACAAGCACTGGGTTTATAAAAAAAAAAAAAACTATTTTTTTACTA
Organism: Populus trichocarpa; assembly: GCF_000002775.5. Classification (NCBI taxonomy): domain Eukaryota; kingdom Viridiplantae; phylum Streptophyta; class Magnoliopsida; order Malpighiales; family Salicaceae; genus Populus; species Populus trichocarpa. The sequence goes on along the minus strand of NC_037288.2, from coordinate 17,107,549 downwards.
TTTAGGATACTGTGAGAAGAGGCAAATATTTCAATACTTAGCTTCACCAAGTTCAAGTGCTTGTGGCCTTGATCAATGAAGTTAATGTCACTGATGATCCAAACGGTAACACAGCCGTCTCCACAGTAAACGTGTCATATCGGAGGAAAAGCTCCACCACCAATAGCCTAGACAAGAGCACCACTAGATCTTTCCCAGGACATTGCTTATTCCCCACAGTTGGATCCTCCGTCTCCCGCCCGTTTGACCAATAAACATACTTCAATAGATTCTCTCCTTCTCCCACAAACCTATGCCCCACAAACTCCTCAGGATGATAAAAAATCTTAGGATCCTTTGTAGCGAACGGCTGGTATCCAAAGATCATCTCACCTTTCTTGATCTCATAAGCAGCATCATGACTGTTGATCACAATATCCTCCTTAGCCTTCCCGTATTGGAATGGGACCCCGGGTTCAATCCTCAAGGCTTCAAAAACTACTGATTTGGTCAAAGTCATCTTTTCCAGGGCTTGGAAAGTGACCCCACCTTCCTCTTTAACAACGGTCCTGATTTCATTAGCAAGTTGCCTGTGTAACTTCTCTCCTGCTTTGCCAACCCACTTGATCAAAGTAGGAAACCAAGCTTTCATGCCACCATAAGCGTTAAAACCAGCAACAAACACTAGGTTATGGCAAGCTTCATCTCTGTCAATTCCAAAACTCTCAGCTTTGTCTAGAAACGAACTCGAAGACGCATAAAATGCATCATAAAGCTTCTTATAATCAGACTTTACTAAGAAAAATGGTATTGGAAATGTGTGCATCAAAAGATCTTCAAAATGTTTCAAAAACTTTGGAAATCCTATGGTTGCAAGTGGAGCAAGTTGTAAGCCGACCCATTTATCTACAATGGCAGGTCCTTCCGATCCAAGCTTTGTTTCAGAGGGATCTTTTTCGCAAAATAGACGAAAAACAAAGTTGAAAGACATTGCATCACTGGAGTCATTGAAATTTGCTGTCCTTTTAGAACCCATTTCATCTTCAATGTCGATGAACATTTGAGACAAGCAAGTCCTAAAAAGGGGGACGAAGTCCTTGTGCTTGGATGCGAGGACAGACATGAAAAAGGATTTGAGAGAGGTGTGATTAGGCTCAGAAGGATCAAGATACGCACAAACTCGGTATCCTCCAGTGAAAGACAAGGAGGGTAAGTAAGTGCCATCAAGAACGTTAAATTTTTCAATTTTGGAAGTGTCAAAGAGGATTGGGAATGATATTGCATCAAGTACAGCAATGACTTTCGGATTTTGAGCAATAAAAGGGCCAGGAGGCATATTGGTTTTGAAAACTGTGGATTGGTATTTTTCAACACGGGAGCTGAAGAACTCATCTTTCCCTTGGTTATAGAAATAGTCTAGACGATCTTTGATGGCACCAAAGAAAGGGAGGCCATAGCTACCAGGTATAGGTTTCAATGGGACTGCTGATTGAGGAGGAAACATTTTCAGCTTGAGTTTGTTGCTCTTAATTTGTGTGGCAGTTTAGTGAGGAATATTAGTTGATTTCACCATTGATCCATGCATGTCTATTTATACTATCTACAATGTTTACTTGTCAGCTTGAGTTTACGTTCGATACTCGTTATGTGCACAGTTCTTGACTAGTAATTGAGACATGATTTCTTCAGGCCTATATAAATTTCTACCTTATCTAAAATTCACGTGATTATTTATCATTTGTAGTCCCAATATAATGACCAGTTTTTCATGATAGAAACATGAGATTTCGAGTTCAAATGCGAGACTTTTACGTAGTGAAGTTAAATTACAAGTGAAGTAAAATTTTGCCTCTCGTACGTAGGCTGACTTGATCAAGCTTTAAAAAAAGTGAAGTTAGATTTTGCCTCTCCTAGGCTGACTTGATCAAGGGTTACGAATCATTTATCTTCATAAAATTATTAAATATAAATGAAAATACCAATAAAAAAAATATTATTGGTAAATTATAGTGATATTTATCAATAAAAAATCACGTTACTGTTTTCATCGGTGAATGCTAAGGAAATAACCGATGGAATTCAAAGAATAAAAATAATTAGACAGATATTCCCTTGTTAATCCCATCAGCAAATCTGACGTATCAATATTACCGACAGACTTACATATGATAATTTACCGTAGTTAATTCTCGTTGGTGAATCCGTCAGTAATATTAAAGTTATAACTAGTAGCACGACCCCTACTCTCCATTTTCCCTATTTATTCTTCTTCTTCTTCTTTCTTTTTGTAGAAAACAACACCCCTCATCTCTTATTTTGCTAGAAATCTAGCTCCTATTATCACAAATTCAGCCACTCCAACACTCAGTCTGTCAGTATCCCTGTCTTGGTTCATTTTTTTTTTAAGATTTGCCACATCAAGTACGCAAACCTACATTCTTTTTTGTAACTCATTTTTCTTATGTTATTTTTTTGGTATTTGTTTTTACAGTATATGTAGTTTGTTTGCATGTTTACTTATTTTATAGTTTTTTTATAAAGAAATTTGTTGTACGAATGTATAATTTGTACATGTTAGGGTTTATTTGAGATTTTAAAAAATTATATTTGTTTGTCATTTGATGAAATTGAATTTGATTTTGTAACTTAGGTGTGTTATAATGAAATAAATAATGGGTTATTTAATGGTTATGTTTCACATTTTGTGAATTTTATTTTAAATTTTAAATTTTAAAATTTTTATAAACTTGGAGAAACTTATTTTTTTTTGGAGAAAATTGATAATGACTAAAGGGTACTATTAAAATAGATTGAATAAGTTTGATTTAAACCAATGATAGCTAATTAGTTGGGTATTGATAATTTGTTTAATTCACATTATTAATTAATACATGTTGTCATCAATATTGTATATAGGTTTTATATAAGTAATGGATCATCTTTCTTGGATGTATCAAGTTTCACCTGAAGGGTTGTGCATGATGGATTATTATAGTGGGGTTAAGGGTTTTATTAATTATGCACTATCTAATTTGAAGAATATTAGTCGAGGCAATGTTAGATATCCATGTAAGAGGTGTAATAATAAAAAGTTTCTCGATCCAGCTATTAGTACGATGCATCTTCTACAAAAAAGGCTCATGGAAAAATAGTTGTGTTGGTTTGCACACAGAGAACCTATGTTCCTTATGATACCATGGTAGAAAGGATAGTTAGCTCAACTTCTAGATCTAGCAACGTACATGAAGTTGTAGATGATGGATGCAATGAGAATGAATCATGGTTATGCAAGTAAATGTTCAAGTGTAGATAAAGAACCAAACGTAAATGCAGTTAGATTTTTTGAACTTTTGAAAGAATCCGACGAACTATTATGGGATGAGAACAAATCACAGTAAATTTTGGTTGTTGCATATGTGTTCACCATTAAGTCAAATCATGGGGTGAGTGATATTGATAAGGACAAAATCATTGAATGGATAAGAAACATTTTACCTAAAGGGAATAGATTAAAAGAGAACTTATATGTTGCTAAATCCATTATGAATCCCCTTGGTCTAGGATACTAGAAAACAAACATGTGTCCAAACTTTTGCATGCTGTACTATCATGAAAATACAGATTTTATCGAGTGAAAAACATATAGGCATGCTCGGTATAAAAAAAAAACTGGTAAGGGAAGGACTTTTGTCGTACATAGAAATCTGAGATACTTCTTAATCACTTCTACATTGCAAAAGTTATTTATGTCTCTAAAGACTACTATGCACATGACATGATATCATTCACATGATACGATGGATGAAGTCATAGTACACCTTTCCAGTGGTGAAGCTTAGAGGTAGTTTAATAGGGTGCATCCTCAGTTTTTAATGGAACCATAAAACATACATCTTGGATTATGTACAAATGAATTTAATCCATTGAGGTCATTTGTTGCATCCTATTTTTATTGGTCGATAATACTCATAGATTACAACTTGCCATCAAAGATATGTATGAAGTCGAAGTTTATGCTCTTATCTATAGTCATACCCAATCTTAATAATCTAGGTAGTAATATAGATGTTTGTCTTTGACAATTGATTGATGAGTTGAATCAGTTGTGGTCATACAAAACTTTGACGAATGATGACTCAACGAAACAAAATTTTCAGATGAAGACAACTTTAATGTGAACTATCAATGATTTTCCTGTGTATAAGATGGTTTCTAGTTAGAGCACGCAATTAGCTTGTCTATATTGTATGAAAAATAATAAGGTTTTCACCTTAACAAATGATGGTAAAACATCTTTTTTTTTTTTATTGACACCAGAGGTTCTTGCCAACCAATTATAAGTATATAAAGAACAAGAAGGAATTCTTTAAAGGTAGAGTTGAAAAGGATATTGCATCTAAGATACCATCAGATTTCTTGGATTCTATCATTTTTTTTTTAATCTCCTTTAGATTTAGGCTAATGGGAAAATAAAAAGAGTTTTAGAAAGAAAGTGAGAGAAAAAGAGAAAGAGTTGTGTTTAACTAATTTGACAAAAAAATATATAGGGTATGAGTTTTTCACAATAGCACTAGACACAATAAGGATTACTACATTAAAATTACTATTTTACCCTTGAGTGGGAAAATAGGAGCCTTGGTGGTGGGGTAATTTGATATTTTCTAGAGGTTCATTAGTCATTAAAAGTTTGTTCAGGGGATGTTAATCCTTTTTGATTTTTTTTACACAGTGAAATAACATTTTTATCCCCAAGATTAACAAAATTTAGATCTGTTGAGCATAGGTTTATTTTCAAAGACTTTAAAACAACAAAATACTTCTTTATCACATGGTAAAAAAAAGTAGAGTTATTGACCAAGTGTTTTTTTTTCCTTATTAGAATACAATAAAAGTATGTATTTTCCATTAAAAAAGACAAAAAATAAGGTATGTGTTTAAGGATGTTTTTGTCCTTTCACACATGACTTTTTTTTATGTAATTTCCAGGGTTATAAGGGATATTTTGATAGTTTTACTTTTGGATGGCATATACGACATCACCAGGTAGACTAACTTGACCTTTCATCATGTATTTGGAAGTTCCACAGTGTCCAATTCCTTCTTATATGGCGTGTGACAACTGCTGATGTGCGGTTTGTCGCCAATGACCATTTCTTTTTTATCCCCATCTTTTCTCTCTCCTACCAAAAAAAGTACACGACTGTCCTCTTTGTTTTTGATATTCAACTTCAGTCCTTTTATAAGAGTTTTGTTTGTTTTCCCTTCAATTAGAATTTCTCATGTTTTTTTTTCATTTCGGTCCTTATTCTTTTAATTTTAATTTTTTTTCCTTGGCTTTTTTGTTAAAGTTTTATTGGTTTTCAATTCAATCATTCAATCAAAGTTTATATTGTTTTAATTTTCCAATTTGACCCTCATTCTTTTGATTTGTTTTTCCTTTTGTTAAAATTATATTCATTTCAATTTAACCCTCCAATTGAAAAATTTTGTTTGCCCTCTAATTTAATTTTTATTTTTATTTTCATCCTTATTCTTTTAATTACAATTTTATTTTAGATCCTTTTGTTTTATACAGATGAACTTTATTTTTCAAAATAAAAAATACTTATTTTTAAATAATATTTCTGATATGTTCGACCTTATATAATATTTTTAGAGTGTGAGTTTATTCAATTAGTTTTGGTTTTGTTTGTGTTTCTATTATATTTTAATTATTTAAATAAATAAGTTCAGTAAATATAACTGGATAAACGACTCATTTTGTGTGATTAAATATCTTGATCTTCTTTCATCTCTTATATTTTTTTTAATTTCTCTTTTAGTTATTGTGAACAATTTTATTTTCCATTTATTTACATAGATGATTATCTATTTATTTAATTAGATATTTGCATAGAATCTTTGATTTACATATTGAATTTTTATATATATAAAAAAACACATTGAAATATTTTGCTTTCTCTGTATTTCTTTTGAAAAAAATCAAAAGTCATGATGAAGCCGGGTTAAATAACTAGTGTATTATACATGTTGTAAAGATAGAAAAGGCAATAAAAACTAAAACGAGAGAATCACAATGATTAATGAGAAAAAGGAAGGATTAATTCTACATTCATAATTTGTTTATAATTTTTATAGCCCCTTTTATCCCATCAACATGAATTTTTATATTTTTATCAAAGAATTTTTTTTTATATTGTAATTTTATCAATTACAATACTAAATTTAACGTCGATGTTCATTCCCAAGAAAACTCATCAACCACTCTATGAACCAAACTTATATTTTATTTCTTTATTTTAATTACATGCATTTATTACCACTTAATAAATTAAGCAACATCTAAATTAATTTTTAAGACAAATGACACTTAATAAAAAGCTTTTTTTTGATTAATTACTAAATTGTTTCTCAAAAAAATAAAACACCACACAAATCACCTACACCCCTGCATATTTAATAGTTATCTAATATTTATTTTATTAATTGATTGTGCATATTTAATAAATATCTAATATTTATTTTATTAATTGATTGTAGTTCTCGATAAAAACAACTTGGTAACCCTCTTATATAAATTTGATATACCAATTTAAAATTCAAAGAATCCAAGTGTTAATGGTATGTTTTCATCAAATTTCAACTATTATCCTACTCAAGAACATTATTAATAATAATGTTTCAAAACTCAATATGCTCAGGAATGAGGTTTTTTGAGTGTTTAGACATTAGATAATTACACGTTCACGTCAATATTTCATTCTCTAGAGTTCACAAAGTTGGTGGTTGGTGGTAGAAGGTCTAAAACCTATAAAACAGTCCTTTGTGATAGGGGTTTAGGGACTATCCGATGATAAAGTTAGTGATTTTAATAAGGAATTGAAATAAATAAGAGAATAAGCTTTAAATTCTAAGAACAAAAGTGTTTGTTTTTAATTTTGTATGATAAATTCTATAAGAATTAAAGTACAAATACTTAGAGAATGGAAATTATGAACCATTTACCCAAGTAGTTTAGGGAGTATATATAGCCCATGAACCTTATCATATGAACCATTTAACCAAGTGGTTTAGGGGGTATATATAGCCCATGAACCTTATCATGTTGCTTGAATGAAGGAGTTTGAGTGTTATTTCTTTCTGATAGCAACAGTGAGAGATATATATATCTCTTACATAATATTAATGTTGATGGAAATATGGTGGCCTTTATAAGACTTTTATACATCTAGAGGTATACAGAGATGATTATTATTGACTTTTAACATATCATGTTAAAAGTTATAAGAATAAATAAACAAGGCCTCATGATATGAACCTAATGATCAAATGGTCACGCAACCTATAATTAAAATTGAGTTATGACCTCGAAAAGTTGAAAGAGGTCTGATAGGAGTATGATAGAATGAAAACTTATCCTAGGACACCAATACTATTGGAATGAAGTTGAATAGTGCCATGAAGCTAGTTAATCTTCAATAACTCAGATTCAGTTCATTGAAGAGCTAAATAATGCAAAAATCTCTCTCGCACGTTAAACTGAAAGTTCAAAAGCATTATTCATCAAAGGTTTTGAAATTTAGGCTTTACATGTGTTTAAATAATTTTCAGTTAAGAAATTAACCCTAGGGAATTGATCCACTTACAAAACTGACCCAAACCTTTTTAGTAAGCTCAAACCCTGATCCAAATAAGCCTTAGATCTTAACTGAAAATCAAAGTATTAATTTTGCTCAAACATAGAAATAATAATGAAAACAACAAGTCTTGATAGTGGGTTATTGATGCTATATAAAATAGAAAGAAAAATAAGATAAAACATCTTAATTCCCTAGCTTAAATAACTCTTGGCTGAGATTCACCTTCCTAGATACTCTAGGATTGCTTAGCCAACTTTTAAAGTCCTTTAGATGCTAGGAAATCTGATCTGAAAAGAAATTTAATTGTTGAAGTCTTCTTTCCTTGTAGGACTAGGATTTCCCTTTAGAACATGAAAAACAATCTTAGAAATTAATTTTGTTTGTAGTCTCTCGTCACTTTTCTTCCTTGACTAGAAGAATCAAATCTTTAGCATTAAATAATCTTTTCAAGTCTAAAATTCAGATCTGACGACCCTTTTTAGTTGTTTTGTATGACTAGGAAACTTCCTCCTTTATTGCTAAATATTATCCTAAATAATAGGGACAATAATGAACAAATTTCTCTTTCAGTTTTAGAAGAATATTTTGTTGATCCTTGTAATAAAAAGGATCCCAATATTTTAATAAATCCAAGCCAACTTTGGACCCCATGTGGCCCAAACCCATACTTATTAATTTAACCTAAATCAGACCATATATAAGCTCCCAACAAGCCTGCTTTGCTGCCCAAATCAAACCCACACATGGGTTGACCTAATTTGGCCGAATAAACCATCAAAGAGATTGGACCGAACCCATCATCATGCACAAACCAAGGTTGGCTAAAACAAGCTAAATTCCAAGGAAAAACACAATCTTGGTTGAATGGCCTCCTTATCAAACCCAAGCACAAAATCAAAGGCCCTTTATAAGAAATCCATGACTGAACCATATCACTTTGTTTCCCAATATGAGGCCTATAACGATCATCAATTGCATACCTTTTTGGACTTGGAATGATGCAAAACCTAAGGGTTATAGGTCTGACATCTCGCCAGACTCATATGTACTTGAGCTCAGTACATAACTGAACACAAGGATGTTGGGTCTGGCAGCTTGCCAGACCTATATGTACTTAGACTCAGCACATATATAAAACCCAAGGATGTTGGGTCTAATACCTTGCCAGACCTATATGTACTTGGGTTCAGCACGTAGGTGAATCCAAGGATGTTGGGTTTTGTAGCTCGTCAGATCCTTACATACCTGGGCTATGCAAGTAGCTGAACCAAATGATGTTGGGTCTGACAGCTCGCTAGACCCACATGTGCTTGGGCTCAACCCGTGGCTGAACCCAAGGATATTGGATCAGGCAGCTCGTCAAACCCACATGTACTAAGGCTTAACGTGTAGCTGAACGCAAAGATATTGAATCTGGCAAATTCACCATACCTATATGTATTTGGGCTCAACACGTGGTTGAGCCCAAGAATATTGGGTCTGACAGTTTTCCAAACCCATATTTGTTTGGGTTTAGCGCGTAGCTGATCTAAAAAACGTTGGGTCTAGCAGCTCGCCAAACCGATATGTACTTGGACTCAGAGTGTAGCTGAACCCAAGGATGTTGGGTCTGGCAGCTCGCTAGATCCATATGTACTTGGGCTTAGAGTGTAGCCGAACCCAAGGATATTGGGTCTGACAACTCACCAGACCCATATGTATGTAGGCTTAGCACACATTTGAACCCAAGAAGGTTGGGTTTGGCAGCTAGCCATACCCATTTTGCATTTGAACTCAACACATAACTGGACCCAAGATATTAGGTCTAACAACTCGTCAGATCCATATTTACTTTGGTTTAGCATGTAGCTGAACTAAGAAATATTAGGTATGACAATTCACTAGACTCGTATATATGTACATGAGTTCAACATGGAGTTGAACCCAAGAATATTGGATCTGGAAGTAGTCAAACCTATATCATCTAGGTTTGGTATTCTGCTCAACTTAGATATATTGTATTATCACCCTATTTTTGATTTTTTAAAATATAAACTTAGATAAAAAATAAAATATATTGATCCATCAATTAATATCCTTAAATAAAATTTAGTTGGAAAGATTGCAAGCTCTTCTTATCATCTTATCCTCCATTAATTTCATTATTTGCTTTTTAGGAATGACGATTCTGCAGAAATTATTTGGACAGATGAGTATAATTTAGACCGATGGTTATGATTGGTGGTTTTGCAGAAAATAATTATTTACAATTCTTAAAACTTGTATATACAATTTCATTTATGGTTCTTCGTCAACAATGAAATGCACGTGACAACAAGAAACAGGAACTGCGTACTAAGCTTTATAATTAACGACTTTAACACCTTTCATCTTATGTAGGCCTCTATTTTATTACATCTCCAGACCTCCATTAAAAGAGCTATGTTATGGGTATGAACTCCGATGCTAATTTATAAATGGTCCCCAGAAAATGAATACATATGAATGCCCATAGGCGAGTGGCCGCTATATAGCTAGCAACATTGCGTCCTCTCCTCTCTTTTGGTGGCCCAGTGGCTATAAATTTATAATAGCCTAATAAAAGTCCGCCAACTATTCCCATGGGTTTTACCTTTTCCCTTCCCAGCCTAACAAGTAAACAATTTGCCGACAAACCTCTGTAAACGTTTGCTGACAATTCAAGCAATTAGTGTGCAAGAACGAATTAAAAACGTGTTCGAAATGAAACATCATATCATATAAATGTCGAACTTTTCAACCCAAACAAGCTTGTGTCGTTTCATTTGTTGTTGGCATTTAATTATCTAGCGATTAAATCAATTAGCTGTTACATTGGACTAAAGCAACTTCATCCTTCAACTTTTCCAAGATAAGCTTTCAACGGGTTTTGAAGCTGGGTTAGTTACGTAACGAGATCGAGGCAGTATTTCCTGAATCTCTAAATCTCCAACCTCACTCTTTCCAAAACTTGCTTGAACGTAGAATTCTCCCCTAATGAAAATTCCATGGTTTAATTATCAGACTTGTTTGGAAACCCTCGAAAATAACTTCTCTTAGGAGTGCAGCATAGTATTTACGAAATATCCAAATCATTATCTTCTCAAAAGGGAATAAAAATTCCAAATTATAATGTTTATCAGACAACAGAGACAAAAACAAACCCAGTATTATAGAGATGAATTAATGGACACCAATTAAAGTATACACGCCAACAAGCGTGACTGCCTAAGTGTTGAGGGTGATTGTACTTATTTTCTCAATTGTTATTGCTTAAAAAAAAAGGGAATCCAGAATCTAATGTGAAGTGAAGATATTCAACCTTGAAATACGTACGCAGACTAATGTTGTGGTCAAAGCCTGCGAATTTAAGGAATAGCAGCCTTATCATAGAACGAAAGAGATTTTGGACAAGCTTACAGACAAGTCCAGTTTGATGGCACAAGTTATACATACAGTGGCACAAGTTCTCTTGTCATATAACGCCCAATGTATGGTTCAGATGGAGGAATAAATGCTTCAAAGCACAAGCTGGCAAATAGAACACAACCACTTGTGAACACACAACATGGACATTTCTTCTTTTTGAATTTGAATGTTCAAATATGAATCAATTGAATCATGCTTCGACTAAAACTTAGTGCCATTCAAATATGAATCAATTGAATCATGCTTCGACTAAAACTTAGTGCCAAACTCATGTAATGATATCTGAATAAATCGTGGAAAAACTTCACATAGAAATATTTACTTTTCCTAATTGATGAGATCTGAATCTAAGTTGTACCTGTAAAACAAGTTTCTTATGGAACAAGAAACACTCTGATATTTAAATCAATATTTGATTTTGTTTTATCAAGTGACAAGCATGTAAAAATTTAAAAAGATGAAAATGGTATTTTTTGTGTGTAGAGAAGATATGTGTGTTTTTTGTTTCGTTGAGAGTGTTCTCCGTATAGTGTTGTTCAGATGAATCCTTCCTTTATCTCTCTCAAAATCTGAGAACATATAGCTTGTAAAGTATTTGGAAAATATCTAGAAAATATGTAAAAAAATATATGGAGAAATATATATGAAAAATACTATTCATGAATAGTACCATGCATATTACTATTCATGAATAGTAAACCGACGTGAGCTAAAAATAGCTCGGTCAGAATGGAGTTTGCGCTTGGTTGGGCCTAGTTGATGAGATTTGAATCTAAGTTGTATCTGTAAAATAAGTCCTTCGTTAAACAAGGAACACACTTATACTTAAGTCAGTATTTGATATTTTTTTTATCAAATGACAAACAGATTTAAGAAGATGAAAATTGTATTTTTTATGTGTAAAGAAGATATGTGTGTTTTTTTTTTGTCCCGTTGAGAGTTTTATATATAGTGTTGTTTAGATAAAGCACCCCCTATCTCTCTCAAAATCCGAGAACATATAGCTTTAAAATATTTGGAAAATATCTAGAAAAATATAAAAAAATATATACAAAGAAATACAAATGAAAAATACTATTCATGAATAATACCTTGCATATTACTACTATTCATGAATAGTAAACCAAGGTAAGCTAAAAATAGCTCGGGCAGATCGAAGCTCGAGCTCAGTTGGGCCTTGACCTTATTAAGCTTAGTGGAGCTTGGTTGAGCCTGATTAAGGAGAGAGGGAGAGAGAGAGAGGGTAGTTTAGTTGGGTTATGGCCCAACCAAGACAAAAAAAAAAGTTTGGTTCGAGCTTCAGGTGAAGCTCAGTTAGGCTGCCCAACCTAGCTTGAGGTGAAGCTCAGCCTGTCATGATCCCAACCTAGCTTCATATTTGAATCGGTTGGTCATCTAACCGAGTTTTGACATTCTTGTTCTTTTTTTGTATTATAATTTGCCTCTAAAAGTCTTGTAAACATACATGTTTGGAAGACTTTAACGAGCTAGATAGTGGTAAAAAAATACTTATAATATAGGCTTGCATTAAAATGTTATCTTATGAGCATGTCTTTGAATGTTTTTCATATTTTTTGAAAATTTATGAGAGATCATATCAATGTTTAATGGAGAAATATCCATGATCTTTTTGAAGATAATAGTAACAGGTACCCAAAGACGGTGATCTTTAGGACCTAGAGACATGTTGTCACAGGGACCTGGAGACAATGGTCACTAAGAACTGAAGATAAGTGGTCACGAAGACCTGGAGATAGTGGTCACTGAGACCTAGAGACAAATGGTTATGGGGGAGAAAATTGGTAGCGGGAACCTGGCGCCTACTAAAGACTATTGAAGACTTCTCCATAGGGATTTTATGAAGACCCTTCGTGCTTGGAGACATGAAGATGATATTTATATATCTTAAAAGATGAAGGATATACAATTTAAGAGATTTATCTTATCTAGAGTACAACATCACTAGGATGATTTCTTGTTTGTTCATATTATATCTCCTCCTTTGTAAGTTCTTGAAGGTACCCTTTGGAGATCTATCTTTCTATATCTTTTGTGAGTGCATGATACTTTTTTATGTCGTGTTCATGATCATGATGAAAGAGATAGAACTTGTTGGGGTTCCTTGTGCAAAATCAAAACCAAAAGTTTTATCTCTAGCAATAATTTAAGATGGTGTTTGGATATGCTGGTGCGGCTGCGGTTGAAAAAAAAGCAGTGTCACAGATGTTTGGTTAACCATGAACAACAGTTTGTTTTTATGTGGGTCCCAGTTAAAACTGCGGTTCAATTGCAAAAAGTGAAAACCAATTACACATTGCTTTTCATGCGTTTCTCCTCTCTCTCATCACCGATAATTTTACAATTACTTTCCCAACTGTCCTCTGTCCCTCTTTCAATTTCCCAACGGTCACAAAAAAACCCAACAAATTGATGGTGGAAGGTTGTTGTAGATCAATAACACCCAGTTTCAACATTTCCCTAAACTGTTCCTTCATGCGTTTCACCTCTCTCTCACCACCGAAACTTTCCCAGTAACCACTGTCAATTACGGTCCTCACAACGTCACAATTTTTTTTCTTGTTTCGGTTGCAGATCAATGTATAATTGATGAACTAAAACCCCAATTTCCTTCCCCAAACTGTTCTCCTCTCTCTTCTCTTGCTACAACCCCATTTCTATTTTGCCCTAAAACCACCAACGCCGGAGCAAGCTTCTTCCCCTCTGTCCATTCTTTCCAAACGAAGATCGAAAACACAAACCTTCACCGATCTGTCCCTCCATTGTTACAATTGCAGAAAACCCCCAAGAGATCCGTGCTGGGAAAGGTCCACGAGCGAGATACCAGTAAGTATTGTGCGTTCCCCTTGTCAATTTTGTTTCACATGTTGCTCAAAATCTAATTTCTGTAATGGGTCTCTATTGTTGTTGTTTTTGCAGAACAAAGCTGCAGCACCGTGGTGGTTTGCAGAACAAAGACAGAGACTGAGGTCAGTTCCTGCCTTATCTCCATCTTCATTTTTGTTTTTTTAGATGAAAAATTGCATGTCTGTGCTGCTGCATGCTCTATTACTATTAACACTGCAATTGTTGAATTGATCTATAAATTTCATTGCTGTTGCTGCTTGTGTTCTATTTACTGTGCCTTCATCAATTTTTTTGAATTTATAGCAAATTTCATTGCTTCTTCTGCTTGTCCTCTGCTTTGCATGTGTTTTTAATTTTTTTTCTACTTGAAAACCTGCATTTCTGTGATGCTTCTATGTACTGTGTTATCCATGTTAATTTTGTAGTAATTGTAGCTCAAAATCTATTTTATCTTCTGGGTCTCCATTGTATCTGTTTGCAGGACAAAGCTGCAGAACCGTGCTGGTTTGGACACCTAAAGAGATAGACTGAGGTAAGTTCCTGCCTTATCTCCATCTTCATTTTCAATTGTTAAGATGAAAAATTGCATGTCTGTGTACCTGCATGATCAATTATTGTGTGTTTTGCAATTGATAAATTCCATAGCTGTTGCTGATTGTCTTCTGTTTACTATGCCTTCGTCATTTGTTTTGAATTTAAAAGAGTTTAATTGCTTCCATATACTGCTTGTCTGCTGTTCTTTGTTCTGGTTTTGTTTTTTTATGTCTACTGGATTATTTGCTTACAGGAAACAATGTGATGCTTTGAAATTTCATTTATTTGTTGTTCTTCATGGTCTGATATGTTTGCTATGCACATTGATATTGTTTCTGTTTGAGCAACCGTTGATGCCTTTACTGTGCGTGTGTTTATTGTAATCGTAATGAGTGCCCTGTTAGCATGTCGTGTAGGATTACTTTTATTTCTACTTGTGCAGTCAAAGTCAGAATTTTGAGTTTCCTTTTTTTTTTTGTGTTTGCATGCTGCGAAAGAAAGCTGGGTTTCTTTGAATGTAGAAATAGATTCTGTTCTGTTTGTTTTTTTCCCTCTGTTTTTAGCTTCCAAACAGCATGATGGCAATGAAGTGTTGCTTGATAATTCAAACATGTCGGTATTGAGCCGTCTTTGAAGAATAAATTTGACCGAATGTATTCCAACATTGTCGCAACTGGAGCGTATGCATGGGCTCCTTCATCAGGTGTACCTGTTGGTAGTGATGTCGATCCCGATACAAGCAATGCCGACATTGGGTATGATGGTTTGAAAGAGGGCAGCGGTGATTCGGAGGAAGATGTGATTCCAGATTTCCAGACTGACATGGCTCGAATGGTTGGAGGGATAAATATATCTAGCAGCAGCAACACAAAAAGCGGTGGCAAAAGAAAAGAATGAGATCATTATGATGTGCGAGGTGGAAAGAAGAAAACAGCTGGAATTGATGTTCAGCTGCTGTCAAGGTGCAATCATCTACTTGAGAGTATGTCGACCAAGAGTGATTCAACTTCTTTGAATATGGATCGCGAGGTGATGGCTGAGTTGCACTCAATTCCTGGAGTTTCAATTGAAGATGAGTTTCATGACTTCGCTATGGAATATCTCAGTTTAAGAAGGAAAAGAGAAATATGGGCCAATATGGGTGATAAGCAATAGAAGTTGAGATGGTTGCAACGAATGTATGCACGAACTAAACGTGCTTAGCTGACATGGTATGATTTAAGTTTCTTAACTGTTAATCAATTAACTATGTTCAAGTGCTTTCGATATTTATACATGTTTATTTTTTTGTTGCAGAGTAATGGGATGCCGGTTTTTAAAAGAGTAGTTTCCATTTGCCGAAGTTTGTCCGAGACATTGTATTATTCCACATTTCATGTTAAGAGATATGAGCATATCCGTTTGCGGTAATTTATGTACTATTATATTTATTAAACTGCTTTTCGGGAGTTAACAGACTTGTATGAGAAATTGCTGGTTGTAATGTTGTATTTTATCTACGAATTACAATGTTCAATGGTTAATGTTAAATGGTTGACCCTTTAATGGAATTGGTTGTTAATTTACCTTAACTGTTTTGTTCCCTGTATTTTTTTCTTTACTGTCGCGAGGTCTGATGCGAATAATAATACATGCTGCTAGTGTTTCTTTCCTTAGTTGTATTTTTTTCCATTGGGTAGCTACTGTGAGCTTGTGATGTCTGAAAAGAAACCCCTTTTGCAGTTTACTGTTGCTGTTTTTTTCTTTGCTGCCGTGAGGTCTAATGGGACTAATGTTGTTGGTGTTTCTTCCTTTTCTGAAAGCTTGGTCTTGCTGCTGGTTTTTAACTTTTAACTCTGGTTTGAAAGACTACATGTCAGGATGGTGTACATATATGAGCTGTAAAAGTAACATTATATGCTACTTTTACAGCATATACATACATGTGAATGTACTTATGTTGAAAGCTAAAAAATTGTAAAATAGACGTAAAGAGCATTGAAATTTTTCTATATAAAAAGGAATGTTTGCATCATATTTTTCACTAAACTAGCTTTCTTCATAACAAGCTTCTCAAACCTCTCAATTGCATTTTATACAAGCAAGTAGAATACTTCTTTTTTGTTGGCTTTACAGGTATGGAAAAAACTTATGTTGCACCAACTCTTTGATAGTTTTTTTATTGAATGATATTTAATTATTTAAAGTTTTTTATTAACAACATATAATTTTTTTCTTGTTTACATGTAATCGAAGTTATGGATGATCCACGATTTAATGACATATTTAATGAAGATTTCGATGGTAATTACGATAATGTAATGAACCGCATTGTAGACCAAATTAATTATCCTAGTTGTGAAGGTAGTGGTGCTTCAGTTGATGGTGCCGGAGATGATAGTAATGGAAATGACTCCGACGACAGTAATGATGATGATGATGATGATGATGACGATGACAACGTTGACGATGACAGTGATGGTGACGATGCATTTATTATAAGGAGGCATTTTGATAGGAAAAAATTAATTATATGCACACCTGGAGCTATAAACATGTATTATATTAATTATATGTATAAAGAACCATGTATGGTTTCCTATAACACATGAATGCATTGGTTGTCGGAGGTTTTAAGAGGTCATTGGAAACGAAGTGTTAACATGTTCAGGATGGACGCAACCACTTTGTTGAGTTTGTGCACCGAATTAGAAACGCACCATGGCTTAAAACCGTCAAGAAGAATGAGCGTTATTGAAAAGATGGCAATGTTTCTATTTACAATAGCAGTTGGGGCGTCAAATAAACAAGTGCAGGAAAGATTCCAGCATTCAGGTGAAACTATTAGTAGATGTGTTAAAGAAGTGCTTAAATCATTATATTTGTTTGCTGTGGAAGTCATAAAACCAGTAGATCCACAATTTACGAGCACACCAAGAGAAATTGCTATGAATCCAAGATTTATGCCACATTTCAAGGTAAGATGAAATTTTTTTATATAATTAAGTAGTTTAATTAAGTTGTTTAGAGGAGTATGAAATATGTTATAAATGTTTATGAGTATTATAAATGTTTTTGTGGCATGTAGAATTGTGTCAGTGCAATTGATGGAACACATGTTCGTGCCTGCATACCATCTGCAAATCAAATTCCATTTATTGGAAGAAAAGGTGTACCAACACAAAATGTCATGGCCGCTTGTAGTTTCGACATGCAATTCATGTTCGTGTGGGCAGGATGGGAAGGCAGTACACACGATACGCGTATTTTTCTTGAGGCTATTGACAATAGCAATATCAAATTTCCAAAACCTCCGGAAGGTTGTGATTTTGACTAAATTGAAGATTTGGTAATTGAAGGAATATAATTTTTTTCCAGTTTTGTTTAAAATTACCATGTTGTTATTTTTTGCAGGAAAATACTATTTGGTTGATGCTGGATATCCAAACGAGTATGGGTATTTGGGTCCCTACAAAGGCGAGAGGTATCACTTCCAAGAATTTAGGTGTCGTGGACAACCAAGTGGTCGGAAAGAAGTGTTTAATCATGCACACTCGTCACTACGTAATGTGATCGAACGTTCTTTTAGGGTATGGAAACAGAGGTGGAAAATTTTGCAAAACATGCCTGCTTATCCATACAAGACACAAGTTGAGATTGTAGTTGCATCAATGGCACTACATAACTATATTAGAAGGGGTTCGCAAGATGATGCAGTTTTTTCTGACTATGATCGTAACCCCAATTTAATTCCAGATGACTTTTTACCTGATATTGTTCAGGCTTCGGCCGTTCAAGGCTCACAGAGGCCTTCACGTATGGATTTTGTACGCGATGGAAATGCAAATAGTTTAATGGAATAATAAAGGAGTACATTAATGTATAAGGATTTTTCATTTTGTTATGTAATCATAATTACAAAACACCTATGTTTTGGAATTATATATATGTGTTTATATATGTCCTTTTAATTAATTCAAATCAAATATAAAATACAAAGCATATTAACCAAAAACAAGAAATTATTTTTTTTTAACCATAGTTTTACCAAACACAAAACTGTTTTTTTTTCGACCACAATTTCAACCATAGTGTTTTAACCAAACACAAGAAACTGTTTTTTTTAAACCACAACTTCAACCACAATTTTAACCAAACACCAATTTTTTTTGAAATCAACCTCACAAAAAACACTTTTTATTAAACTGTTTTTTTCACACCACAACCATAAAAGCTACCACAATACCAAACACGCTCTAAGACATACTTTGAAAGATCCATTTAGTTTTCTTGCCTATCATATTTGCTTCGGTTATAGGTTAGCCTCTTCATGCAAGATAATTTGATTTTCGAACACAAGACGTGCCTATTCTCTCTAGTTTTTTTTTTTAGTACCAAAGACAACAAGCCAGCAAATATTAGATTTACTGTGTATAGATGCTGTCAGGCGATTGTATGGTCATATACCTCGTATACTATATATTTTGATAATTAGAATCTATAGAATAGGGTTTTCTAATCATTACACACACACACACACACACACACACACATATATATATATATATATATATATATATATATATATATATATATATATATATTCAATTGTATTTGTTATTCATTAGTGAGTGGGAAACACATTTTCAGCATTCTCTAAAACAAAATCCCCCAGTAGAAGATAAGATTACTGCATTTTCTACAAAGAACACCTTTCATTAATCTGTGTATAAATTTGGAGGTACACTAACGCACCTAATCCATTAATTTGACAAGTAACTGATGAATCTTGGTAGCTATATATTGACTTTAAAATTAGAAATGAGTGATTTACAAGCAATGATATTGATTCTTCAACCTGACAAAAGCAAACGAAATATTCCAATTTCATGTGGACCTCCGTATTCCCCTTGGTTTTTCTTGTTTTCATGAACCACGATCCCCCTGGGTTAGCTTGTCGCGGTTGCCCCTTTCTTCTCTTACAAGAATTACCAGTAATTACAGTGCGGAGAGAGACGTGAAGTTACTTGCATATGCATCACATTGCGACATCGATTATCTTCGGGGCGATCTTTTGCCATTGGCTCGCCTACGAGAGCTGACAAGAATCGAACGTCTTCATTTTTCATTTTGCAAAACTAAGATGTTCGTCGGCAACACTGTTGTTTAAAAGTAGCTCAGTACTGTCCCTACAAATTCGTTAGTTTTCTATATATGCTAGCAATGAATTCTTAATTAGTTTTCATTTTAAAGACAAGAGTTGTGTCCCTGTTCAATGTAGTTTATTGTGCCAACCTAGCTACTACTGATCGACTAATCAGCCCCAATATTTCATTATGAAAGCAAACCGCCTAGAATTCAATCAACTGGGCTTAACCTCAAGAGACTCGTGATTCTTTTATATGTAGAACGACTTGAAATTCACAAGTCTGTCTCAAGTTTCCTGCTTTGTAATTGATCAAGATCATATATTATAACAATAATTTGCTGAAGGCGCTCAAGAAACCCTTTGCGCTTTTTCGATACAAACGCATAAACAAGGCATTTGGGAAAATTTAAATCTAAGAAACATATTTTTATTGTGAAATTATATGATAATAAGTTTACGTATTCACACTCAGACTGCATGCATATAATAGGGACGTGGAGTAGCAGCAGAAATAATAATAATTAAAAAAAGTAGAAAAATAGAAATAGAAACATTTTTTTAGAAGCACTGTGCACATAGATTTTCTTTCATTCAATAAACATATTTTCTTGATTTTTCATGAAAACATCTTTTTAAAATAAATTATAAAAATAAACATAGAAACAAAATTAAAAGAAAACTACCACTTCTCTTGGTTACAAGTTAATCACCTACCAACAAAGGGTAGCTTAACTGGTCAGATCTTTAGTTTGCTCTTCAATGATCATAAATTTGAGTCCCCTCAAGGCTACTACTGAAAGCTTATATGATTGTTAACTTTAGAGCCCGTAAAATTAGTCGAGATACACGCAAGTTTATCCAGACACCCAAGTTAATAATAATAATAATAATTAACCACCTACTAAACATTTGCAAGCATCCCATAGTGTTTAGAAGTGGAGTAAAAATAATTTTTTATAATATTTTTTATTTTAAATATATTAAAATATTTTTTTTATTTTTTAAAATTCATTTTTAATATCAACACAACAAAATAAAAAAAATTTTAAAAATTAATTTTAAAAAATCAAAATTTAATTTTTTTAAAAAAAAAAACAGATTCAACTTCAAAGGCCATTGGGGCTTACAGTCGGTCCTGTTCTTAGAGCCGAGGGGGACATTTCATCACTTCGAATGCTCAGGTGAACCAACGGAATCAGACTGAACTGGAAGTGCCAAAATCTATCAGTCACTGCCGAGACAGCTAATTCGTGAACATATTAAAAGTTTGCTTCAAAATAATGAATTTTGACATCCAAAATTTCCACCCTTCTTGAACAAAGTCAACATTTAAACACAGAAGGAACTGGAGTTCAAAGTACTCCATGCCACCTCCTCTAGATTCTGCCCTACATTTTTCCTCGTCAGATTTTTTTGCCCGATCCCTCTTTTGGGATATATATGAAACAGATATGGCCCGACAAACTAGAAAACAGACTGACAAGAGTGCCTAAAATCCAGTGCAGCATCATTGACAATATCACTTCATGTTGTATGGTTTAATCAAGCCTAAAACATTGACAAATCTGGGGGTGGTCCATACACAGTCCTCCAAGAAAATGGGATGAGCCATTTACCACCTTCTCCTGAAAGAAAACATTACACCAGTCTGTATAAATGCCTGACCTCCTAATAAACAACTTGCTGCCTTAAACAATCAGGGCTGTCATAAAATATGGCCTGTACTTGAAGTTGTGCAACTGCTAGATAAATGATTTTTTTTTCTCAAGACAAAAATATAGAGGGAATTATAAAACGTATGAAAATGATGTCGGATAGCCTCATATCACAGTGAGAATTGATGCTATTAATTGCTGGAAAACAATATTCAGCTAAAATAGTGTTCGATCATTGAAATGCAAAAGCATTTCAACGTGTAGCCTGGATGAAACTGTAAAATACATCACCCATCTGAAGCAAAATATTCTAAAACGTTAATAGGTTGATGTGAATAGTAAGAACTCACCATGGGAGTTATCGATACTCAGCCCCAAAAGTTTGCTTGTTGCCTCAGCCAAACTAAAAGCTTCAGGTGTGTTATCCCCTTCAGAGCAGTAACACAGTAAACATGTAACTTTTATCCCTTTTGCCTGAGTTCAAAAACCCAAAAGCTTATACAAGTCAGATTTATTTTTTGATCCATGTGCATTGAACATTGTGGTTAGGAACTTAAATGTTACTCGAAGCAGAAACTACTCTTAAAACATGAATCCAGTTTGAAAGCTAAATAGAGCATGCCATGGAGTGTGTCTTAAGGGTGTTAACACATGGGGACTCGTTCATCATGCTTCTTGAAAATTATTACCTTGAAACAAGAAAAAAGGGCAGCAAAAGGCAAACTTGGGTAGTAATCCTCGTCTTCTGGTTCATCTTCAAATGGTAGGTTGTCTTCCTGCCTGGCATTTCCTTCAGCTAAAGAGCTAAGATATTTCCAAGACCTTTGATCAGGATTATATTCCTGCCATTTTTTCCACCCCAGCCGTTCACAACAATCATCTGTTCCATCAGTATTGGTGCTAGATAGGTAAAATATCTGCATGCCACTGAAGATAGCTAAATGATTAGACGACAGCAGAGTCTATCTAGCTCATTGCTTCGGTGTAAGCAAGTTTGAATATTTTCTCCGCTAACAGTTGCTCCATCAGTAAGCTCCCATTTATGTACTTCTCCAGCCTAAAACAGTTTTTATCCATTTCGAAAAGGACCAAGTTTCAGAAATTTTCAATAGTAGGGAGAACTTGAAAATAACAAGACTGAAGGGTCCCTCATCAAGTAAAACAAAGATATAGGGGTTATTTGGCCAGATATTCAATAATGTTTAGATGCTTTGAGTACAGGCTTACTGTTAAAAATGTCATACCAATTAAAGAACTTTAAAGATTATAAATAACAGCTAAGCATCGATTGAAGAAACCACGATTAGTGATTTGAATACCTTGATGTATCAATCTTTTGCAATCTCATAAACTCTAAGCTAGAAAGCACCAAAACATGATTCATTCCAGTAGCAACAGCAAAATGGGCTAGGTTCCTAGCAAATTCGACCATCATCCCCTGTTTAAAGAAATTTGTCCCCATTACTAATTTCCAAAAAAAGCAAATGGTTCTTATATTGAAAGTTCATCAAATTCACAAATGAAACCAACTTCTCATGCATGGTTAAAAGTGTTATCCAAAATCAGTGGCGATTCAAAGACATGAAAGATATGAAAGCCGTGGAAAACTCTGATTAGAATTCCCATTAGGTTCCAGCGACTCATCAATACATCCAATCAGGCTTGTGAGAGCGTTCCAAAGGGGAATAAAAACTGATTGTGAATGAAAAAATCCTTTCAGCTGGGCTTTCAGTAGTTTCCAGTTTTGTATAGCAAACTGAAAACGCATAAAAATCAAAGCATGGAACTACTTTACCTAACTTGCATGGCATAACATTTAAACTATCAGTTCATATTTCATCTGCGGGACTGTAGTTTCCACTGTTCAAGTACACACAATTCCCTTGACATGAGTTTCGGTTTCAGACACATGAGTTCAAAATGTCCACCCTTCCATAAAACTCATTTATTCAACATTACATAATCCATTACAATTCCCACATATTTACCAGCTTTGCAACTTTTTTGCTACATATCATCAACTTTACTAGCTCCAGGAATCAACAAATAACATTCACCCAAACAAACACATTCTTACGCTCACCAAAACGACATCCAATCCCACATCCAAATTCACATAAATAATTATTAGAAAGAAAGGAAAAGACAAGAATCCCACTACCTTAACAACCGGAGATCGTTGTTGCACGAGCGCCACCCCATTATTCCTCGAATCATAAGCTGCGGAAAGCAATAAGCCAAAAAGAAAAAAAAAAATCAATTCAATGCCTCCAACAACATCAACACGCACATACACAAAACCAAAAATTAAACTGACAATAAAAAAATCCAAAAAAAAGAGGCAATTAACAACCTTCAAGAGGAAGAGCAAGCTCGCCGCACGGAGTGGGACCATAAGCATCGTTACCAACACAAGGCAAGATATAAGGATCATCCAAATACCCAATTCTTTCAGCTCTTGTTGATGATACTAACAAATCAACTGCTAACTGCCCAACATTACCTATTGATAATGCAGGCTAAAAACCCACAAAAAATCGCAAGATAAAACATAAAATTAAGCATGTAATGACATCATTAATAACAAAAACCCTGAAAATATTAAAACTTTATGAGAAAGCTTGCAACTTTAACATACCAGAATCAGAGTTGAGGTTTCCTTGTTAAGGCATTTTCCTTCTTCGATTATGAATTCCATTTTCCTGTTCTTTTCAAGAAACTAAATTTGGGTTTCTTTTTTTAATGCAAATAATGCTTCCAGTTCTTGCTGCTTTTATGTAGCCAAAGAGTGGTCTTCTTGCGACTTGAAGAACAAGATAGAAGTTTGGGCTACAATTTTAATATTTCGCCCATCTGTTTGTCAAGGGCCGATGGAAAACATGACCCAAGTTGCCAACATTAAGCCTTTCAGTTTATGGGCCTGATACCGAGGTTTCGGCTTTTCTCCTCCTGAAATCATTGGCAACGACAAGAATTGTACAGTATCGGCTGGCATTTTCCTGCCTGCGTGATATGGTCAACAGTGTTCTCCTGTCAAAGGATTTCCACCTCTCCATATCCCTGCTTGCCTGCAATTTTCTTTTCTTCTTTAAATTTGATACGTTTAGGTGTCGTATATAACAACAAACTGTTTTCCAGCCAAGATAGTTGCCGATGCACAAACCTTTTTGAATTCGAACAACATGAAAATTTAACGTTACTATCACAATATTGTAATATATACATGTGTGTTCGAACTTGTTTCTCAAAGCTTCTCGGTCGCAACTATTGATGTAATTAAGCAGTAAACCATTAAGGAACTTTAACCTATCCTAAAAACTATCCATGTTTGAAATGATTTTGCTCATTTTTGGTATCCATGAGACACCATAACGATTATAATTAATACTTGAGATTTCAAAATTTATGCCATGTAAGCTCAAGTCCTAGATGGGATGGGGTCGAGGATTTATACAAAATATATGTAGCTCAAAAACTATTAGAAGTGTTTTTCATTGAGAAATATCTCTATATTTGAAGAATTGTTCTGGTGATAAGATGAGACATCGATTATAAAAGTGATATGACATGAACTAATAACACAGTAATATTGTATGAAGACGTCTGAGCAGTGTTAACAGGGGTCACTATCTGCAAGTATTATCAACTCTGTTGTTATTGATGAAGTCGTGGAGAAACTTAACAAACCATATAAATTTTATCTGACCGAGGAATTTTGAGCCTAAAATATACATATGAAACAAGTCTCTTGTGGAACGAAAGATATTACAATACTTAAATTAGTATTTGAGTTTTTATTTCCAAGTGACAAGCAGATACAAACTCTAAAAGATAAAAATGATGTTTTTATTTTAAAAAAGATATGTGTGTTCTCTATATTGTTGAGTGTGTTTTTTGTGTAGTGAAGAGATAATAAGTGTAGTGTAGTGTAGTGCTGTTCATATTAATCATCTTTCTTTATCTCTCTCTCTCTCTCTTAAAATGTATATATAGCTAAGAAAATATCTATAAAAAATCTGGAGAAATATATGGAGAAACACAAGTAAAAAATAATATTCATGAACAGTACATGCATACTACTATTCATGAATAATGTCATGCATATTACTATTCATGAATAAACTGAGGAGTCAAGATGAACAAATAATAACTCGATCAAACCAGAACTTAAGCTCAGTTTGGACATGGCACAATAAATTTTAAGGTGAAGCTCAGATGGGCATTCCAACCAAACTTCAACATTCTATTTCTTTTTTTTTATATTATTAAATATTTGATTCATAATATTTATTGATTATAAAAAAAAATATTAGATTCAGAAACAACATCTCCTTAATTATGATCACATAACCAAGTGTTTTTTTATTTGAATAATAAAATGGTGTTTGTAACTAATCGAGAACAAGTCATAGTTTTTTATTTCTAGTGTTTAGGAACACGCTTTAAATTATGTTTTTTAAAAAATTAAAAAAAAAAATTCTGTTTTAAATTCATTTTTTTATGTTTTTATATCGTTTTGATGTGCTAATGTCAAAATAATTTTTTAAAAATAAAAAATACTATTTTAATGTATTTCCGAGTGAAAAATACTTTAAACCACCACCGCTACTACACTTTCAAACACCGCTAAAAATCAATAATCAACAATAGAACACACTAGATTTAATGCAATTTGTGTTGTCAGATGACACGTGAACAAATAAAATATAAAACGCTAGAATTAATGTCAAATACATTATAAACAATAATCATCAAACATGCCAAAAGCCTTTGAACAAGTTTATCCAAAGTTATAATAATAATAAACATTACAAGACTTGAAACAATGTACTAAAAATTAAGCAAACCAAAAAAATCTCCATTCCCATCATATCATTGTAGCTACGAGTCAGCTTGTTTGTCTTCAGATGCTGGTTATTCTTTCACGAACTAAAGAGGTACAAGTGTAGATGCAAAAAAATCTACATGATTATTAGCAAGGACACCACTTGTCTGATCCCCATACCAATCTTGTTAGTTCAGAAGCACTAGATTCTTGAGCATATTCCAGTTTGTGCTACAAAAGAAAGCCATCTGTACAGCACGAGGATGGCCTACCATTTTACTATCTTCTGTGAACTCTAGAGTTGCTTGCTTTGAATTTGGGATATTTTGCAAGTTCTTGTGCTAGCTGCTTTGACAATAATCAATTATGGAAGCCCTATATCGGTCCCTAATATACCAGAGCACAAATTTCTGAGATGAGTTAGAAAACTGGAGTTAAGCATCACCGTTTATTCCGTCGGTAAAATCTGTTAGTAAACTGTTCATCATGTCAATTACAAAGAGAATCACCAACAAAAAATTCTGTCAGTATTTTTCAGAAAGCTCTAGAACTGTTCACTTCCCAATTGCACTGTTAAATATTAATATTTAATTATCCGTCAGTAAAACGTCCCAATAAAAAACCTAGAATTCCTAATTTCACAACAGACGAACCTCATTTCTTCTTCTTCCTCTTCTTCTTCTTTCCTATATGTAAAAAATCAACATCCCTTCTTCTCTCCTCAACTCCTTCTCTTCTTCCTCATGCTCATGTATGTCTTTTTCTCCTTTCTTCTTTTCTCTTCTTAGTTTTTTTTTTTTTAATAAATATACTTTACGAATTTTATTTTTTTTCTTCTCAGCTTCACTTGCAACTACATTAAGATAATATTTTTTTTATCATGTTTTTTTTCACTATATTTGTTTTTTAATTTTATTTTTTAATTTTTTTGTTCTTAATAATTTTATGAATGTTGTTTTAGGATTTTTTTTTTCCATATGAGATCAATTTTAGTTGATTTATTTTTAGCAATCACAACTTTATTTTTTTAATATGAATTTTTTTTAGTTGAATTTATTTTTTTGTGTTATTTATTTGTTGCAAATTTGTTTGAGTTATTATTTTTTTTTTCCCAAGCAACTTGGTTTTGAGTATTATAGAGTGTTGATTTGTATTAATTTAATTATGATAACTCATTAGAAAAAAAAATATGAAGTCCAATTAGAAAAGGTCAAAAAATGAATAAGGTAAACTTGTTAAACTCGCAATTCAGGTCTTGGATTTATAATAACCCCATGAAATATAAAAAAAATTACAAATTCTAATTTCAAACCAATTAAAAATTCAAGGATAAAATTAAAAAAATTAATTAAAAAAGATAGAAAAAAAAATTCAAAGCAACTTGGGTTAACATGACTTGTGGCTTAGGTCAAGAGATGAAGATAAGTTTATAAAACAAAATAAAAAATTTGTAAAGCCTCACTTCTAACTAATTTAATATTAAATGTTGAAATTAAAAATAAAGACAAAATCTTTAAAACTAGTAAATAACCTAACAAAATGAAAATAAAATAAAAAAGGCTATGAAATACAATTTCTTAAATAATTTAATTAATATAGAATGATGAGAAAAAAAAAACTAAACGTAAAAAGAAAAAACAAAAAAGAAAAGAAAAAACTCAAAATAAGTTTTTTATGGGTGTGGTTACTAGATCTTTTATATTTTATTAATTTTGTTCGTTTATTTAGCCATCCAAGTCACTAAGTAATCAGAATTAATTAGATATCTTTATCCAAATACCCAAATCGTCAACATGTCTTATTCCTGGTATTTACTTTCTTATAATTAATTAGATGAGCTTAAAAATCTTTGGATAAATTGAAAATTAAGTTGTGTTTTCTTAGCAAATAAGTTAAAGCAATGATCATCGATCATCTTCATTGATCCTGTATTTCATCAAAACCCACAAAACTAATAGAATCAAAAGTTATAGGTAATTTCAACCTGATTCTTAGTTATTTCGAGATCGATCGTGGAGAGTAATTAGAGAACCAACCTCGCTTGCAAGAGTGATCCGAGGCTGCTTTCGAGAGTTCATGATTCTATTGAAGCACTAAATTATTCGTGTTTTAAAATAAAAATATTTAGTAAAACAATTAATATGTTAGAAACGTGATTAAATTCTTTTTAAAATGTTTTTTTTTTTAAATCCAAATCTTGTCCTATCCAACTCCAATATAAAATATAGGCTTCCCACCAAGACCTGATTTCTGCGTTCCTCCATGTCGGCAGCCGCCCAAGAAGTTCTTCTCCTTGGTCCTTCTTCTTCACTAGCCGTTTTTATTTAATATAATGAATTTTCTCTCCCAAAGTCTTTTATTGTTTTGGTTTACTTTTCTTCCTAAATATTTAATAAATGAATGCAAATATGATTTCTCATGTTGGTTTTATTTTTCTTTGGCACAGAACAAGAGGATTTATTAAAACTGAAAAAAAAAAAAAAAAACTAGGATTAGCATTGACCCGCTATGTCCAACCCACGCAGATATTTGACATTTGCAGGTCGGGTCGGTTTTTCATGTTGAAAAAGCTGTGATGTCGGGTCGGATATATATTTCAGTCCAACCCGACCCGTGCACTGCTAAATTATGAGACTGTGGAGCCCACCCCTAGTCTATCATACGTTGTGTCTCTCAGCGTTGTTAATAGACAGGCTAAATCCGAAGCATACCTTCTAGAAGTTGCATGATAAATCGTGAAGTTTGAATGTAAGCCAAACTTTTAGACTAGCTTGCCTATAGCTACAACTTTTTATTTTAGAATTTCCATCTTGTTTGTTTTAAAAATATTTTAAAAAAATTAAAATTTTTTATTATTTTTATTTTAAATTAATATTTTTTTAATTTTTTTAATTATTTTAATATGCTGATATCAAAAATAATTTTTAAAAAATAAAAAAAAATATTATTTTGAAGTATTTTTGAGTGAAAAACACTTTAAAACACTACCGCAACCACTCTACTAGCAGATAGGCTTTTAAAAACATGATTTTTGAAGGTTTTTTTGTTTTTATAAAAATAATATATTTTTAAATTGTGCTTAAAAGAAGTTGATTTTAAATTTTAATTATTTGTAGTGTTATTTATATATATATTTTAATTATCTTTCCTAGGTAGTTTTTGTTTTTAAACCCTTATTTTATATCTTTCACTATATCCTGCATCATATTTTATTGTTTTTCCTTTAATTTCCAACCTTCCACACCACACACACACACACACACACACACATTGATGTCCCTAATTTGCCCTATAAATATGGCCCTATAGAATGCTGTTCACCTCACACCACTAGGAAGCTCATAATCTTCTTGCTTCCACTAGTTTGATAATTTTGCTAATTGTAAGTCTCCCTCTCCCTCTTCCTCTCCCTCTCCCTTTTACCATACTTTCTCTCAGTGCTCTTTCTAGGAGTGCCACAAATGGGATTAAAACGATCTTTTTATATGTATGTATGTATGTATGTATGTATGTGTAGGGTATTTATCTTGTTCATAACTCAGGTTCTTTTTTACTGTCACTGTTGAAAAAAGAGAGTTCTTTTCTCTAATTATGAATTGTCGCATTTGGAGATTGGCTTTTGATCTTTTTCAAGATTAGATCAAATTTAATTATATGTTTAAATGAATAAATTAAAATAATTTATTTTTGGTTGATAATTTTGCATGGACGTGGTTGTTTTTATTTACAGACAAAAAGACTTGGAACACTGATCATGGATTCTCTGCGATTCCATCAAGCAACTGCCTCAAATATTGGTGGCTTCAATGACAAGAACAATGCAGGAAAGATGGTGGATCTGAACCTGAAACTAGGTTTAGCAAATCATTATGAATTAAATCATCAAATAAAACTAAGTGATTTATTCAATATTCCAGTAGTCCCCGTGACGACTCCTAGCCTTGCCAACTTCAACTTCAACGGCCCCAACACCAGTGATGAGGTATATATATATTTATCTCTAGTTAAATTTCTCATAAAAATATATTGGGAAAAAAATCATATTCTCCCTTAATTAGTTAATCTAAAAAAAAACGGAGGCTACATCACGAACACCTCTCTACGCACAAGAGATTAAGATTCAGGAATGGAACTGGAACTTAATTGGTGGATTCATGCCTTCTCTTTTTTATTTTAAGAAACTGAAACTAAAATTAAAATAAATTAACAAACCAACAAATTAGATTTCCTCGAAAGCAATCGTGCAGGACAAGCACTGGGTTTATAAAAAAAAAAAAAACTATTTTTTTACTATTTAGGATACTGTGAGAAGAGGCAAATATTTCAATACTTAGCTTCACCAAGTTCAAGTGCTTGTGGCCTTGATCAATGAAGTTAATGTCACTGATGATCCAAACGGTAACACAGCCGTCTCCACAGTAAACGTGTCATATCGGAGGAAAAGCTCCACCACCAATAGCCTAGACAAGAGCACCACTAGATCTTTCCCAGGACATTGCTTATTCCCCACAGTTGGATCCTCCGTCTCCCGCCCGTTTGACCAATAAACATACTTCAATAGATTCTCTCCTTCTCCCACAAACCTATGCCCCACAAACTCCTCAGGATGATAAAAATCTTAGGATCCTTTGTAGCGAACGGCTGGTATCCAAAGATCATCTCACCTTTCTTGATCTCATAAGCAGCATCATGACTGTTGATCACAATATCCTCCTTAGCCTTCCCGTATTGGAATGGGACCCCGGGTTCAATCCTCAAGGCTTCAAAAACTACTGATTTGGTCAAAGTCATCTTTTCCAGGGCTTGGAAAGTGACCCCACCTTCCTCTTTAACAACGGTCCTGATTTCATTAGCAAGTTGCCTGTGTAACTTCTCTCCTGCTTTGCCAACCCACTTGATCAAAGTAGGAAACCAAGCTTTCATGCCACCATAAGCGTTTAAAACCAGCAACAAACACTAGGTTATGGCAAGCTTCATCTCTGTCAATTCCAAAACTCTCAGCTTTGTCTAGAACCGAACTCGAAGACGCATAAAATGCATCATAAAGCTTCTTATAATCAGACTTTACTAAGAAAAATGGTATTGGAAATGTGTGCATCAGAAGATCTTCAAAATGTTTCAAAAACTTTGGAAATCCTATGGTTGCAAGTGGAGCAAGTTGTAAGCCGACCCATTTATCTACAATGGCAGGTCCTTCCGATCCAAGCTTTGTTTCAGAGGGATCTTTTTCGCAAAATAGACGAAAAACAAAGTTGAAAGACATTGCATCACTGGAGTCATTGAAATTTGCTGTCCTTTTAGAACCCATTTCATCTTCAATGTCGATGAACATTTGAGACAAGCAAGTCCTAAAAAGGGGGACGAAGTCCTTGTGCTTGGATGCGAGGACAGACATGAAAAAGGATTTGAGAGAGGTGTGATTAGGCTCAGAAGGATCAAGATACGCACAAACTCGGTATCCTCCAGTGAAAGACAAGGAGGGTAAGTAAGTGCCATCAAGAACGTTAAATTTTTCAATTTTGGAAGTGTCAAAGAGGATTGGGAATGATATTGCATCAAGTACAGCAATGACTTTCGGATTTTGAGCAATAAAAGGGCCAGGAGGCATATTGGTTTTGAAAACTGTGGATTGGTATTTTTCAACACGGGAGCTGAAGAACTCATCTTTCCCTTGGTTATAGAAATAGTCTAGACGATCTTTGATGGCACCAAAGAAAGGGAGGCCATAGCTACCAGGTATAGGTTTCAATGGGACTGCTGATTGAGGAGGAAACATTTTCAGCTTGAGTTTGTTGCTCTTAATTTGTGTGGCAGTTTAGTGAGGAATATTAGTTGATTTCACCATTGATCCATGCATGTCTATTTATACTATCTACAATGTTTACTTGTCAGCTTGAGTTTACGTTCGATACTCGTTATGTGCACAGTTCTTGACTAGTAATTGAGACATGATTTCTTCAGGCCTATATAAATTTCTACCTTATCTAAAATTCACGTGATTATTTATCATTTGTAGTCCCAATATAATGACCAGTTTTTCATGATAGAAACATGAGATTTCGAGTTCAAATGCGAGACTTTTACGTAGTGAAGTTAAATTACAAGTGAAGTCAAATTTTCCCTCTCGTACGTAGGCTGACTTGATCAAGCTTTAAAAAAGTGAAGTTAGATTTTGCCTCTCCTAGGCTGACTTGATCAGAATCATTTATCTCCATAAAATTATTAAATATAAATGAAAATACCAATAAAAAAAATATTATTGGTAAATTATAGTGATATTTATCAATAAAAAATCACGTTATTGTTTTCATCGGTGAATGCTAAGGGAATAACCGATGAAATTCAAAGAATAAAAATAATTAGACAGATATTCCCTTGTTAATCCCATCAGCAAATCTGACGTATCAATATTACCGACAGACTTACATATGATAATTTACCGTAGTTAATTCTCGTTGGTGAATCCGTCAGTAATATTAAAGTTATAACCAGTAGCACGACCCCTACTCTCCATTTTCCCTATTTATTCTTCTTCTTCTTCTTCTTCTTCTTTTTTTTTTTTTGTAGAAAACAACACCCCTCATCTCTTATTTTGCTAGAAATCTAGCTCATATTATCACAAATTCAGCCACTCTAACACTCAGTCTGTCAGTATCCCTGTCTTGGGTCATTTTTTTTTTTTAAGATTTGCCACATCAAGTACGCAAACCTACATTTTGTTTTTGTAACTCATTTTTCTTATGTTATTTTTTTGGTATTTGTTTTTACAATATATGTAGTTTGTTTGCATGTTTACTTATTTTATAGCTTTTTTATAAAGAAATTTGTTGTACGAATGTATAATTTGTACATGTTAGGGTTTATTTGAGATTTTGAAAAATTATATTTGTTTGTCATTTGATGAAATTAAATTTGATTTTGTAACTTAGGTGTGTTATAATGAAATAAATAATGGGTTATTTAATGGTTATGTTTCACATTTTGTGAATTTTATTTTAAATTTTAAATTTTAAAATTTTTATAAACTTGGAGAAACTTATTTTTTTTTTTTGGAGAAAATTGATAATGACTAAAGGGTACTATTAAAATAGATTGAATAAGTTTGATTTGAACCAATGATAGCTAATTAGTTGGGTATTGATAATTTGTTTAGTTCACATTATTAATTAATACATGTTGTCATTAATATTATATATAGGTTTTATATAAGTAATGGATCATCTTTCTTGGATGTATCAAGTTTCACCTGAAGGGTTGTGCATGATGAATTATTATAGTGGGGTTAAGGGTTTTATTAATTATACACTATCTAATTTGAAGAATATTAGTCGAGGCAATGTTAGATATCCATGTAAGAGGTGTAATAATAAAAAGTTTCTCGATCAAGCTATTAGTACGATGCATCTTCTACAAAAAAGGCTCATGGAAAAATAGTTGTGTTGGTTTGCACACGGAGAACCTATGTTCCTTATGATACCATGGTAGAAAGGATAGTTAGCTCAACTTCTAGTTCTAGCAACGTGCATGAAGTTGTAGATGATGGATGCAATGAGAATGAATCATGGTTATGCAAGTAAATGTTCAAGTGTAGATGAAGAACCAAACGTAAATGCAGCTAGGTTTTTTGAACTTTTGAAAGAATCCGACGAACTATTATGGGATGAGAACAAATCACAGTAAATTATTGGTTGTTGCATATGTGTTCACCATTAAGTCAAATCATGGGGTAAGTGATATTGATAAGGACAAAATCATTGAATGGATAAGAAACATTTTACCTAAAGGGAATAGATTAAAAGAGAACTTATATGTTGCTAAATCCATTATGAATCCCCTTGGTCTAGGATACTAGAAAACTAACATGTGTCCAAACTTTTGCATGCTGTACTATCATGAAAATACAGATTTTATCGAGTGAAAAACATATAGGCATGCTCGGTATAAAAACAAAACTGGTAGGGGAAGGACTTTTGTCGTACATAGAAAACTGAGATACTTCTTAATCACTCCTACATTGCAAAAGTTATTTATGTCTCTAAAGACTGCTATGCACATGACATGATATCATTCACATGATACGATGGATGAAGTCATAGTACACCTTTCCAGTGGTGAAGCTTAGAGGTAGTTTAATAGGGTGCATCCTCAGTTTTTAATGGAACCATAAAACATACATCTTGGGTTATGTACAAATGAATTCAATCCATTGAGGTCATTTGTTGCATCCTATTCTTATTGGTCGATAATACTCATAGTTTACAACTTGCCATCATAGATATGTATGAAGTCGAAGTTTATGCTCTTATCTATAGTCATACCCAATCCTAATAATCTAGGTAGTAATATAGATGTTTGTCTTTGACAATTGATTGATGAGTTGAATCAGTTGTGGTCATACAAAACTTTGACGAATGATGACTCAACGAAACAAAATTTTCAGATGAAGACAACTTTAATGTGGACTATCAATGATTTTCCTGTGTATAAGATGATTTCTAGTTAGAGCACGCAATTAGCTTGTCCATATTGTATGAAAAATAATAAGGTTTTCACCTTAACAAATGATGGTAAAACATCTTCTTCTTTTTTATTGACACTAGAGGTTCTTGCCAACCAATTATAAGTATATAAAGAACAAGAAGGAATTCTTTAAAGGTAGAGTTGAAAAGGATATTGTACCTAAGATACCATCAGATTTCTTGGATTCTATCATTTTTTTTTTATCTCCTTTAGATTTAGGCTAATGGGAAAATAAAAAGAGTTTTAGAAAGAAAGTGAGAGAAAAAGAGAAAGAGTTGTGTTTAACTAATTTGATAAAAAAAATATATAGGGTATGAGTTTTTCACAATAGCACTAGACACAATATGGATTACTACACTAAAATTACTATTTTACCCTTGAGTGGGAAAATAGGAGCCTTGGTGGTGGGGTAATTTGATATTTTCTAGAGGTTCATTAGTCATTCAAAGTTTGTTCAGGGGATGTTAGTCCTTTCTAATTTTTTTTACACAGTGAAATAACATTTTTATCCCCAAGATTAACAAAATTTAGATATGTTGAGCAAAGGTTTATTTTCAAAGACTTTAAAACAACAAAATACTTCTTTATCACATGGTAAAAAAAAGTAGAGTTATTGACCAAGTGTTTTTTTTCCCTTATTAGAATACAATAAAAGTATGTATTTTCCATTAAAAAAGACAAAAAATAAGGTATGTGTTTAAGGATGTTTTTGTCCTTTCACACATGACTTTTTTTTATGTAATTTCCAGGGTCATAAAGGATATTTTGATAGTTTTACTTTTGGATGGCGTATGCGACATCACCAGGTAGACTAACTTGACCTTTCATCATGTATTTGGAAGTTCCACAGTGTCCAATTCCTTCTTATATGGCGTGTGACAACTGATGATGTGCGGTTTGTCGCCAATGGTCATTTCTTCTTTATCCCCATCTTTTCTCTCTCCTACCAAAAAAAGTACACGACTGTCTTCTTTGTTTTTGATATTCAACTTTAGCCCTTTTATAAGAGTTTTGTTTGTTTTCCCTTCAATTAGAATTTCTCATGTTTTTTTTTTATTTCAGTCCTTATTCTTTTAATTTTAATTTTTTTTCCTTGGTTTTTTTGTTAAAGTTTTATTGGTTTTCAATTTAATCATTCAATCAAAGTTTATATTGTTTTAATTTTCCAATTTGACCCTCATTCTTTTGATTTGTTTTTCCTTTTGTTAAAATTATATTCATTTCAATTTAACCCTCCAATTGAAAAATTTTGTTTGCCCTCTAATTTAATTTTTATTTTGATTTTCACCCTTATTCTTTTAATTACAATTTTATTTTAGATCCTTTTGTTTTATACAGATGAACTTTATTTTTCAAAATAAAAAATATTTATTTTTAAATAATATTTCTGATATGTTCGACCTTATATAATATTTTTAGAGTGTGAGTTTATTCAATTAGTTTTGGTTTTGTTTGTGTTTCTATTATATTTTAATTATTTAAATAAATCAGTTCAGTAAATATAACTGGATAAACGATTCATTTTGTGTGATTAAATATCTTGATCTTCTTTCATCTCTTATTTTTTTTAATTTCTCTTTTAGTTATTGTGAACAATTTTTTTTCCCATTTATTTACATAGATGATTATCTATTTATTTAATTAGATATTTGCATAGAATCTTTGATTTACATATTGAATTTTTTTATATATAAAAAAACACATTGAAATATTTTGCTTTCTCTGTATTTCTTTTGAAAAAAAATCAAAAGTCATGATGAAACCGGGTTAAATAATTAGTGTATTATACATGTTGTAAAGATAGAAAAGGCAATAAAAACTAAAACGAGAGAATCACAATGATTAATGAGAAAAGGAAGGATTAATTCTACATTCATAATTTGTTTATAATTTTTATAGCCCCTTTTATCCCATCAACATGAATTTTTATATTTTTATCAAAGAAATTTTTTTTATATATTGTAATTTTATCAATTACAATACTAAATTTAACGTTGATGTTCATTTCCAAGAAAACTCATCAACCACTCTATGAACCAAACTTATATTTTATTTCTTCATTTTAATTGCATGCATTTATTACCACTTAATAAATTAAGCAACATCTAAATTAATTTTTAAGACAAATGACACTTAATAAAAAGCCTTTTTTTGATTAATTACTAAATTGTTTCTCAAAAAAATAAAACACCACACAAATCACCTACACCCCTGCATATTTAATAGATATCTAATATTTATTTTATTAATTGATTGTACATATTTAATAAATATCTAATATTTATTTTATTAATTGATTATAGTTCTTGATAAAAACAACTTGGTAACCCTCTTATATAAATTTGATATACCAATTTAAAATTCAAAGAATCCAAGTGTTAATGGTATGTTTTCATCAAATTTCAACTATTATCCTACTCAAAAACATTATTAATAATAATGTTTCAAAACTCAATATGCTCAGGAATGAGGTTTTTTGAGTGTTTATACATTAGATAATTACACGTTCACGTCAATATTTCATTCTCTAGAGTTCACAAAGTTGGTGGTTGATGGTAGAAGGTCTAAAACCTATAAAACAGTCCTTTGTGGTAGGGGTTTAGGGACTATCCGATGATAAAGTTAGTGATTTTAATAAGAAATTGAAATAAATAAGAGAATAAGCTTTAAATTCTAAGAACAAGAGTGTTTGTTTTTATTTTTGTATGATAAATTCTATAAGAATTAAAGTACAAATACTTAGAGAATGGAAATTATGAACCATTTACCCAAGTAGTTTAGGGGGTATATATAGCCCATGAACCTTATCATATGAACCATTTACCCAAGTGGTTCAGGGGGTATATATAGCCCATGAACCTTATCATGTTGCTTGAATGAAGGAGTTTGAGTGTTATTTCTTTCTGATAACAACAGTGAGAGATATATATATCTCTTACATAATATTAATGTTGATGGAAATATGGTGGCCTTTATAAGACTTTTATACATCTAGAGGTATAGAGAGATGATTATTATTGACTTTTAACATATCATGTTAAAAGTTATAAGAATAAATAAACAAGGCCTCGTGATATGAACCTAATGATCAAATGGTCACGCAACCTATAATCAAAATTGAGATATGATCTCGAAAAGTTGAAAGAGGTTTGATAGGAGTATGATACAATGGAAACTTATCCTAGGACACCAATACTATTGGAATGAATTTGAATAGTGCCATGAAGCTAGTTAATCTTCAATAACTCAGATTCAGTTCATTGAAGAGCTAAATAATGCAAAAATCTCTCTCGCACGTTAAACTGAAAGTTCAAAAGCATTATTCATCAAAGGTTTTGAAATTTAGGCTTTACATGTGTTTAAATAATTTTCAGTTAAGAAATTAACCCTAGGGAATTGATCCACTTACAAAACTGACCCAAACCTTTTTAGTAAGCTCAAACCCTGATCCAAATAAGCCTTAGATCTTAACTGAAAATCAAAGTATTAATTTTGCTCAAACATAGAAATAATAATGAAAACAACAAGTCTTGATAGTGGGTTATTGATGCTATATAAATTAGAAAGAAAAATAAGATAAAATATCTTAATTCCCTAGCTTAAATAATTCTTGGATGAGATTTACCTTCCTAGATACTCTAGGATTGCTTAGCCAACTTTTAAAGTCCTTTAGATGCTAGGAAATCTGATCTGAAAAGAAATATAATTGTTGAAGTCTTCTTTCCTTGTAGGACTAGGATTTCCCTTTAGAACATGAAAAACAATCTTAGAAATTAATTTTGTTTGTAGTCTCTCATCAATTTTCTTCCTTGACTAGAAGAATCAAATCTTTAGCATTAAATAATCCTTTCAAGTCTAAAATTCAGATCTGACGACCCTTTTTAGTTGTTTTGTATGACTAGGAAACTTCCTCCTTTATTGTTAAATATTATCCTAAATAATAGGGACAATAATGAACAAATTTCTCTTTCAATTTTAGAAGAATATTTTGTTGATCCTTGTAATAAAAAGGATCCCAATATTTTAATAAACCCAAGCCAACTTTGGACCCCATTTGGCCCAAACCCATACTTATTAATTTAACCCAAATCAGACCATATATAAGCTCCCAACAAGCCTGCTTTGCTGCCCAAATCAAACCCACACATGGGTTGACCTAATTTGGCCGAATAAACCATCAAAGAGATTGGACCGAACCCATCATCATGCACAAACCAAGGTTGGCTAAAACAAGCTAAATTCCAAGGAAAAACACAATCTTGGTTTAATGGCCTTCTTATCAAACCCAAGCACAAAATCAAAGGCCCTTTATAAGAAATCCATGACTGAACCATATCACTTTGTTTCCCAATATGAGGCCTATAACGATCATCAATTAAATCAATTGCATACTTTTTGAACTTGGAATGATGCAAAATCTAAGGGTGATGGGTCTGACATCTCGCCAGACCCATATGTACTTGAGCTCAGTACATAACTGAACACAAGGATGTTGGGTCTGGCAGCTTGCCAGACCTATATGTACTTAGACTCAGCACATATATAAAACCCAAGGATGTTGGGTCTAATACCTTGCCAGACCTATATGTACTTGGGTTCAGCACGTAGTTGAATCCAAGGATGTTGGGTTTTGTAGCTCGTCAGATCCTTACATACTTGGGCTATGCAAGTAGATGAACCAAATGATGTTGCGTCTGACAGCTCGCTAGACCCACATGTGCTTGGGCTCAACCCGTGGCTGAACCCAAGGATGTTGGATCAGACAGCTCGTCAAACCCACATGTACTTAGGCTTAGCGTGTAGCTGAACCCAAAGATATTGAATCTGGCAAATTCACCATACTTATATGTATTTGGGCTCAACACGTGGTTGAGCCCAAGAATATTGGGTCTGACAGTTTTCCAGACCCATATTTGTTTGGGTTTAGCGCGTAGCTGATCTAAAAAACGTTGGGTCTAGCAGCTCGCCAAACCGATATGTACTTGGACTCAGAGTGTAGCTGAACCCAAGGATATTGGGTCTGGCAACTCGCTAGATTCATATGTACTTGAGCTTAGAGTGTAGCCGAACCCAAGGTTATTGAGTCTGACAACTCACCAGACCCATATGTATGTAGGCTTAGCACGCATTTGAATCCAAGAAGGTTGGGTTTGGCAGCTAGCCATACCCATTTTGCATTTGAACTCAACACATAACTGGACCCAAGATATTAGATCTAACAACTTGTCAGATCCATATTTACTTTGATTTAGCATGTAGCTGAACTAGGAAATATTAGGTATGACAATTCACTAGACTCGTATATATGTACATGAGTTCAACATGGAGTTGAACCAAAAAATATTGGATCTGGAAGTAGTCAAACCTATATCATCTAGATTTGGTATTCTGCTCAACTTAGATATATTATATTATCATCCTATTTTTGATTTTTTAAAATATAAACTTAGATAAAAAATAAAATATATTGATCCATCAATTAATATCCTTAAATAAAATTTAGTTGGAAAGATTGCAAGCTCTTCTTATCATCTTATCCTCCATTAATTTCATTATTTGCTTTTTAGGAATGACGATTCTGCAGAAATTATTTGGACAGATGAGTATAATTTAGACCGGTGGTTATGATTGGTGGTTTTGCAGAAAATAATTGTTTACAATTCTTAAAACTTGTATATACAATTTCATTTATGGTTCTTCGTCAACAATGAAATGCACGTGACAACAAGAAACAGGAACTGCGTACTAAGCTTTATAATTAACGACTTTAACACCTTTCATCTTATGTAGGCCTCTATTTTATTACATCTCCAGACCTCCATTAAAAGAGCTATGTTATGGGTATGAACTCCGATGCTAATTTATAAATGGTCCCCAGAAAATGAATACATATGAATGCCCATAGGCGAGTGGCCGCTATATAGCTAGCAACATTGCGTCCTCTCCTCTCTTTTGGTGGCCCAGTGGCTATAAATTTATAATAGCCTAATAAAAGTCTGCCAACTATTCACATGGGTTTTACCTTTTCCCTTCCCAGCCTAACAAGTAAACAATTTGCCGACAAACCTCTATAAACGTTTGCTGACAATTCAAGCAATTAGTGTGCAAGAACGAATTAAAAACGTGTTCGAAATGAAACATCATATCATATAAATGTCGAACTTTTCAACCCAAACAAGCTTGTGTCGTTTCATTTGTTGTTGGTATTTAATTATCTAGCGATTAAATCAATTAGCTGTTACGTTGGATTAAAGCAACTTCATCCTTCAACTTTTCCAAGATAAGCTTTCAACGGGTTTTGAAGCTGGGTTAGTTAGGTAACGAGATCGAGGCAGTATTTCCTGAATCTCTAAATCTCCAACCTCACTCTTTCCAAAACTTGCTTGAACGTAGAATTCTCCCCTAATGAAAATTCCATGGTTTAATTATCAGACTTGTTTGGAAACCCTCGAAAATAACTTCTCTTAGGAGTACAACATAGTATTTACGAAATATCCAAATCATTACCTTCTCAAAAGGGGGAAAAATCCAAATTATAATGTTTATCAGACAACAGAGACAAAAACAAACCCAATATTATAGAGATGAATTAATGGACACCAATTAGAGTCTACACGCCAACAAGCGTGACTGCCTAAGTGTTGAGGGTGATTGTACTTATTTTCTCTATAATGAGAGATCCTAGACGCAAAATACTACGATCCTTTCTCAATTGTTATTGCTTAAAAAAAAAAAGGGAATCCAGAATCTAATGTGAAGTGAAGATATTCAACCTTGAAATACGTACGCAGACTAATGTTATGGTCAAAGCCTGCGAATTTAAGGAATAGCAGCCTTATCATAGAACGAAAGAGATTTTGGACAAGCTTACAGACAAGTCCAGTTTGATGGCACAAGTTATACGTACAGTGGCACAAGTTCTCTTGTCATATAACGCCCAATGTATGGTTCGGATGGAGGAATAAATGCTTCAAAGCACAAGCTGACAAATAGAACACAACCACTTGTGAACACACAACATGGACATTTCTTCATTTTGAATTTGAATGTTCAAATATGAATCGATTGAATCATGCTTCGACTAAAACTTAGTGCCATTCAAATATGAATCAATTGAATCATGCTTCGACTAAAACTTAGTGCCAAACTCATGCAATGATATCTGAATAAATCATGGAAAAACTTCACATAAAAATATTTATTTTCCCTAACTGATGAGATCTGAATCTAAGTTGTACCTGTAAAACAAGTTTCTTATGGAACAAGAGACACTCTGATGTTTAAATCAATATTTGATTTTGTTTTATCAAGTGACAAGCATGTAAAAATTTAAAAAGATGAAAATGGTATTTTTTGTGTGTAGAGAAGATATGTGTGTTTTTTGTCTCATTGAGAGTGTTCTCTAAGTAGTGTTGTTCAGACGAATACTCCCTTTATCTCTCTCAAAATCTGAGAACATATAGCTTGTAAAGTATTTGGAAAATATCTAGAAAATATGTAAAAAAATATATGGAGAAATATATATGAAAAATACTATTCATGAATAGTACCATGCATATTACTATTCATGAATAGTAAACCGACGTGAGCTAAAAATAGCTCGGTCAGAATGGAGCTTGCACTTGGTTGGACCTAGCTGATGAGATTTGAATCTAAGTTGTACCTGTAAAATAAGTCCCTCATGAAACAAGGAACACTCTTATACTTAAGTCAGTATTTGATTTTTTTTTATCAAATGACAAACAGATTTAAAAAGATGAAAATGACATTTTTTATTTGTAAAGAAGATATGTGTGCTTTTTTTTGTCACATTGAGAGTTTTATATATAGTGTTGTTTAGATGAAGCACCTCCTATCTCTCTCAAAATCCGAGAGCATATAGCTTTAAATATCTAGAAATATCTAGAAAAATATAAAAAAATATATACAAAGAAATACAGATGAAAAATACTATTCATGAATAATACCTTGCATATTACTACTATTCATGAATAGTAAACCAAGGTGAGCTAAAAATAGCTCGGGCAGATCGAAGCTCGAGCTCAGTTGGGCCTTGACCTCATTAAGCTTAGTGGAGCTTGGTTGAGCCTGATTAAGGAGAGAGGGAGAGAGAGAGAGAGAGAGAGGATAGTTTAGTTGGGTTATGGCCCAACCAAGACAAAAAAAATAAAATTTGGTTCGAGCTTAAGGTGAAGCTCAATTAGGCTGCCCAACCTAGCTTGAGGTGAAGCTCAACCTGTCATGATCCCAACCTAGCTTCACATTTGAAAATCAGTTGGTCATCCAACCGAGTTTCGACATCCTTGTTCTTTTTCTGTATTATAATTTGCCTCTAAAAATCTTGTAAACATACATGTTTGAAAGACTTTAACGAGCTAGATAGTGGTAAAAATATACTTATAATATAGGCTTGCATTAAAATGTTATCTTATGAGCATGTCTTTGAATGTTTTTCATATATTTTGAAAATTTATGAGAGATCATATCAATGTTTAATGGAGAAATATCCATGATCTTTTTCAAGATAATAGTAACAGGTACCTAAAGACGGTGATCTTTAGGACCTAGAGACATGTTGTCACAGGGACCTGGAGACAATGGTCACTAAGACCTGGAGACAATGGTCACTAAGACCTGAAGATAAGTGGCCACGAAGACCTGGAGATAGTGATCACTGAGACCTAGAGACAAATGGTTATGGGGGAGAAAATTGGTAGCGGGAACCTGGCGACCTACTAAAGACTATTGAAGACTTCTTCATAGGGATTTTATGAAGACCCTTCGTGTTTGGAGACATGAAGATGATATTTATATATCTTAAAAGATAAAGGATATACAATTTAAGAGATTTATCTTATCTAGAGTACAACATCACTAGGATGATTTTTTGTTTGTTCATATTATATCTCCTCCTTCGTAAGTTCTTGAAGGTACCCTTTGGAGATCTATCTTTCTATATCTTTTGTGAGTGCATGATACTTGTCTATGTCGTGTTCATGATCATGATGAAAGAGATAGAACTTATTGGTTTCCCTGTGCAAAATCAAAATCAAAAGTTTTATCTCTAGTAATAATTTAAGACATACTTTGAAAGATCCATTTAGTTTTCTTGCCTATCATATTTGCTTCGGTTATGGGTTAGCCTCTTTATGCAAGATAATTTGATTTTCGAACACAAGACGTGCCTATTCTCTCTAGTTTTTTTTTTAGTACCAAAGGCAACAAGCCAGCAAATATTAGATTTACTGTGTATAGATGCTGTTAGGCGATTGTATGGTCATATACCTCGTATACTATATATTTTGATAATTAGAATCCATAGAATAGGGTTTTCTAATCATTACACACACACACACACAACACACACACACACACACACACATATTCAATTGTATTTGTTATTCATTAGTGAGTGGGAAACACATTTTCAGCGTTCTCTAAAACAAAATCCCCCAGTAGAAGATAAGATTACTACATTTTCTACAGAGAACACCTTTCATTAATCTGCGTATAAATTTGGAGGTACACTAACGCACCTAATCCATTAATTTGACAAGTAACTGATGAATCTTGACAGCTATATATTGACTTTATAATTAGAAATGAGTGATTTACAAGCAATGATATTGATTCTTCAACCTGACAAAAGCAAACGAAATATTCCAATTTCATATGGACCTCCGTATTCCCCTTGGTTCTTCTTGTTTTCGTGAACCA
Source organism: Populus trichocarpa (assembly GCF_000002775.5). Taxonomy (NCBI): domain Eukaryota; kingdom Viridiplantae; phylum Streptophyta; class Magnoliopsida; order Malpighiales; family Salicaceae; genus Populus; species Populus trichocarpa. The sequence goes on along the minus strand of NC_037288.2, from coordinate 17,063,260 downwards.
CGATCCCCCTGGGTTAGCTTGTCGCGGTTGCCCCTTTCTTCTCTTACAAGAATTACCAGTAATTACAGTGCGGAGAGAGACGTGAAGTTACTTGCATATGCATCACATTGCGACATCGATTATCTTCGGGGCGATCTTTTGCCATCGGCTCGCCTACGAGAGCTGACAAGAATCGAACGTCTTCGTTTTTTATTTTGCAAAACTAAGATGTTCGTCGGCAACACTGTTGTTTAAAAGTAGCTCAGTACTGTCCCTACAAATTCGTTAGTTTTCTATATATGCTAGCAATGAATTATTAATTAGTTTTCATTTTAAAGACAAGAGTTGTGTCCCTGTTCAATGTAGTTTATTGTGCCAACCCAGCTACTACTGATCGACTAATCAGCCCCAATATTTCATTATGAAAGCAAACCGCCTAGAATTCAATCAACTGGGCTTAACCTCAAGAGACTCGTGATTCTTTTATATGTAGAACGACTTGAAATTCACATGTCTGTCTCAAGTTTCCTGCTTTGTAATTGATCAAGATCATATATTATAACAATAATTTGCTGAAGGTGCTCAAGAAACCTTTTGCGCTTTTTCGATACAAACGCATAAACAAGGCATTTGGGAAAATTTAAATCTAAGAAACATATTTTTATTGTGAAATTATATGATAATAAGTTTACGTATTCACACTCAGACTGCATGCATATAATAGGGACGTGGAGTAGCAGCAGAAATAATAATAATTAAAAAAAGTAGAAAAATAGAAATAGAAACATTTTTTTAGAAGCACTGTGCACATAGATTTTCTTTTATTCAATAAACATATTTTCTTGATTTTTCATGAAAACATCTTTTTAAAATAAATTAGAAAAATAAACATAGAAACAAAATTAAAAGAAAACTACCACTTCTCTTGGTTACAAGTTAATCACCTACCAACAAAGGGTAGCTTAACTGATCAGATTTTTAGTTTGCTCCTCAATGATTATAAATTTGAGTCCCCTCAAGGCTACTACTGAAAGCTTATATGATTGTTAACTTCAGGGCCCATAAAATTAGTCGAGATACGCGCAAGCTTATCCAGACACCCATGTTAATAATAATAATAATAATAATAATTAACCACCTACTAAATATTTGCAAGCATCCCATAGTGTTTAGAAGTGGAGTAAAATAATTTTTTATAATATTTTTTATTTTAAATATATTAAAATATTTTTTTATTTTTTAAAATTCATTTTTAATATGAACACAACAAAATAAAAAAAAATTTAAAATTAATTTTAAAAAATCAAAATTTATTTTTTAAAAAAAAAACAGATTCAACTTTAAAGGCCATTGGGGCTTACAGTCGGTCCTGTTCTTCGAGCCGAGGGGGACATTTCATCACTTCGAATGCTCAGGTGAACCAACGGAATCAGACTGAACTGGAAGTGCCAAAATCTATCAGTCACTGCCGAGACAGCTAATTCGTGAACATATTAAAAGTTTGCTTCAAAATAATGAATTTTGACATCCAAAATTTCCACCCTTCTTGAGTTCAAGTCAACATTTAAACACAGAAGGAACTGGAGTTCAAAGTACTCCATGCCACCCCCTCTAGATTCTGCCCTACATTTTTCCTCGTCAGATTTTTTTGCCCGATCCCTCTTTTGGGATATATATGAAACAGATATGGCCCGACAAACTGGAAAACAGACTGACAAGAGTGCCTAAAATCCAGTGCAGCATATTGACAATATCACTTCATGTTGTATGGTTTAATCAAGCCTAAAACATTGACAAATCTGGGGGTGGTCCATACACAGTCCTCCAAGAAAATGGGATGAGCCATTTACCACCTTCTCCTGAAAGAAAACATTACACCAGTCAGTATAAATGCCTGACCTCCTAATAAACAACTTGCTGCCTTAAACAATCAGGGCTGTCATAAAATATGGCCTGTACTTGAAGTTGTGCAACTGCTAGATAAATGATTTTTTTTTCTCAAGACAAAAATATAGAGGGAATTATAAAACGTATGAAAATGATGTTGGATAGCCTCATATCACAGTGAGAATTGATGCTATTAATTGCTGGAAAACAATATTCAGCTAAAATAGTGTTCGATCATTGAAATGCAAAAGCATTTCAACGTGTAGCCTGGATGAAACTGTAAAATACATCACCCATCTGAAGCAAAATATTCTAAAACGTTAATAGGTTGATGTGAATAGTAAGAACTCACCATGGGAGTTATCGATACTCAGCCCCAAAAGTTTGCTTGTTGCCTCAGCCAAACTAAAAGCTTCAGGTGTGTTATCCCCTTCAGAGCAGTAACACAGTAAACATGTAACTTTTATCCCTTTTGCCTGAGTTCAAAAACCCAAAAGCTTATACAAGTCAGATTTATTTTTTGATCCATGTGCATTGAACATTGTGGTTAGGAACTTAAATGTTACTCGAAGCAGAAACTAATCTTAAAACATGAATCCAGTTTGAAAGCTAAATAGAGCATGCCATGGAGTGTGTCTTAAGGGTGTTCACACATGGGGACTGGTTCATCATGCTTCTTGAAAATTATTACCTTGAAACAAGAAAAAAGGGCAGCAAAAGGCAAACTTGGGTAGTAATCCTCGTCTTCTGGTTCATCTTCAAATGGTAGGTTGTCTTCCTGCCTGGCATTTCCTTCAGCTAAAGAGCTAAGATATTTCCAAGACCTTTGATCAGGATTATATTCCTGCCATTTTTTCCACCCCAGCCGTTCACAACAATCATCTGTTCCATCAGTATTGGTGCTAGATAGGTAAAATATCTGCATGCCACTGAAGATAGCTAAATGATTAGACGACAGCAGAGTCTATCTAGCTCATTGCTTCGGTGTAAGCAAGTTTGAATATTTTCTCCGCTAACAGTTGCTCCATCAGTAAGCTCCCATTTATGTACTTCTCCAGCCTAAAACAGTTTTTATCCATTTCTAAAAGGACCAAGTTTCAGAAATTTTCAATAGTAGGGAGAACTTGAAAATAACAAGACTTAAGGGTCCCTCATCAAGTAAAACAAAGATATAGGGGGTTATTTGGCCAGATATTCAATAATGTTTAGATGCTTTGAGTACAGGCTTACTGTTAAAAATGTCATACCAATTAAAGAACTTTAAAGATTATAAATAACAGCTAAGCATCGATTGAAGAAACCACGATTAGTGATTTGAATACCTTGATGTATCAATCTTTTGCAATCTCATAAACTCTAAGCTAGAAAGCACCAAAACATGATTCATTCCAGTAGCAACAGCAAAATCGGCTAGGTTCCTAGCAAATTCGACCATCATCCCCTGTTTAAAGAAATTTGTCCCCATTACTAATTTCCAAAAAAAGCAAATGGTTATTATATTGAAAGTTCATCAAATTCACAAATGAAACCAACTTCTCATGCATGGTTAAAAGTGTTATCCAAAATCAGTGGCGATTCAAAGACATGAAAGATATGAAAGCCGTGGAAAACTCTGATTAGAATTCCCATTAGGTTCCAGCGACTCATCAATACATCCAATCAGGCTTGTGAGAGCGTTCCAAAGGGGAATAAAAACTGATTGTGAATGAAAAAATCCTTTCAGCTGGGCTTTCAGTAGTTTCCAGTTTTGTATAGCAAACTGAAAACGCATAAAAATCAAAGCATGGAACTACTTTACCTAACTTGCATGGCATAACATTTAAACTATCAGTTCATATTTCATCTGCGGGACTGTAGTTTCCACTGTTCAAGTACACACAATTCCCTTGACATGAGTTTCGGTTTCAGACACATGAGTTCAAAATGTCCACCCTTCCATAAAACTCATTTATTCAACATTACATAATCCATTACAATTCCCACATATTTTACCAGCTTTGCAACTTTTTTGCTACATATCATCAACTTTACTAGCTCCAGGAATCAACAAATAACATTCACCCAAACAAACACATTCTTACGCTCACCAAAACGACATCCAATCCCACATCCAAATTCACATAAATAATTATTAGAAAGAAAGGAAAAGACAAGAATCCCACTACCTTAACAACCGGAGATCGTTGTTGCACGAGCGCCACCCCATTATTCCTCGAATCATAAGCTGCGGAAAGCAATAAGCCAAAAAGAAAAAAAAAAAATCAATTCAATGCCTCCAACAACATCAACACGCACATACACAAAACCAAAAATTAAACTGACAATAAAAAAATCCAAAAAAAAGAGGCAATTAACAACCTTCAAGAGGAAGAGCAAGCTCGCCGCACGGAGTGGGACCATAAGCATCGTTACCAACACAAGGCAAGATATAAGGATCATCCAAATACCCAATTCTTTCAGCTCTTGTTGATGATACTAACAAATCAACTGCTAACTGCCCAACATTACCTATTGATAATGCAGGCTAAAAACCCACAAAAAATCGCAAGATAAAACATAAAATTAAGCATGTAATGACATCATTAATAACAAAAACCCTGAAAATATTAAAACTTTATGAGAAAGCTTGCAACTTTAACATACCAGAATCAGAGTTGAGGTTTCCTTGTTAAGGCATTTTCCTTCTTCGATTATGAATTCCATTTTCCTGTTCTTTTCAAGAAACTAAATTTGGGTTTCTTTTTTTAATGCAAATAATGCTTCCAGTTCTTGCTGCTTTTATGTAGCCAAAGAGTGGTCTTCTTGCGACTTGAAGAACAAGATAGAAGTTTGGGCTACAATTTTAATATTTCGCCCATCTGTTTGTCAAGGGCCGATGGAAAACATGACCCAAGTTGCCAACATTAAGCCTTTCAGTTTATGGGCCTGATACCGAGGTTTCGGCTTTTCTCCTCCTGAAATCATTGGCAACGACAAGAATTGTACAGTATCGGCTGGCATTTTCCTGCCTGCGTGATATGGTCAACAGTGTTCTCCTGTCAAAGGATTTCCACCTCTCCATATCCCTGCTTGCCTGCAATTTTCTTTTCTTCTTTAAATTTGATACGTTTAGGTGTCGTATATAACAACAAACTGTTTTCCAGCCAAGATAGTTGCCGATGCACAAACCTTTTTGAATTCGAACAACATGAAAATTTAACGTTACTATCACAATATTGTAATATATACATGTGTGTTCGAACTTGTTTCTCAAAGCTTCTCGGTCGCAACTATTGATGTAATTAAGCAGTAAACCATTAAGGAACTTTAACCTATCCTAAAAACTATCCATGTTTGAAATGATTTTGCTCATTTTTGGTATCCATGAGACACCATAACGATTATAATTAATACTTGAGATTTCAAAATTTATGCCATGTAAGCTCAAGTCCTAGATGGGATGGGGTCGAGGATTTATGCAAAATATATGTAGCTCAAAAACTATTAGAAGTTTTTTTCATTGAGAAATATCTCTATATTTGAAGAATTGTCTGGTGATAAGATGAGACATCGATTATAAAAGTGATATGACATGAACTAATAACACAGTAATATTGTATGAAGACATCTGAGCAGTGTTAACAGGAGCCACTATCTGCAAGTATTATCAACTCTGTTGTTATTGATGAAGTCGTGGAGAAACTTCACAAACCATATAAATTTTATCTGACCGAGGAATTTTGAGCCTAAAATATACATATGAAACAAGTCTCTTGTGGAACGAAAGATATTACAATACTTAAATTAGTATTTGAGTTTTTATTTCCAAGTGACAAGCAGATACAAACTCTAAAAGATAAAAATGATGTTTTTATTTAAAAAAGAGATATGTGTGTTCTCTATATTGTTGAGTGTGTTTTTTGTGTAGTGAAGAGATAATAAGTGTAGTGTAGTGTAGTGCTGTTCATATTAATCATCTTTCTTTATCTCTCTCTCTCTCTCTTAAAATGTATATATAGCTAAGAAAATATCTATAAAAAATCTGGAGAAATATATGGAGAAACACAAGTAAAAAATAATATTCATGAACAGTACATGCATACTACTATTCATGAATAATGTCATGCATATTACTATTCATGAATAGTAAACTGAGGAGTCAAGATGAGCAAATAATAACTCGATCAAACCAGAACTTAAGCTCAGTTTGGACATGGCACAATAAATTTTAAGGTGAAGCTCGGATGGGCATTCCAACCAAACTTCAACATTCTATTTCTTTTTTATATATTATTAAATATTTGATTCATAATATTTATTGATTATAAAAAAAAATATTAGATTCAGAAACAACATCTCCTTAATTATGATCACATAACCAAGTTTTTTTTTATTTGAATAATAAAGTGGTGTTTGTAACTAATCGAGAACAAGTCATAGTTTTTTATTTCTAGTGTTTAGGAACACGCTTTAAATTATGTTTTTTAAAAAATTAAAAAAAAATTCTGTTTTAAATTAATTTTTTTATGTTTTTATATCGTTTTGATGTGCTAATGTCAAAATAATTTTTTAAAAATAAAAAATACTATTTTAATGTATTTCCGAGTGAAAAATACTTTAAACCACAACCGCTACTACACTTTCAAACACCGCTAAAAATCAATCATCAACAATAGAACACACTAGATTTAATGCAATTTGTGTTGTCAGATGACACGTGAACAAATAAAATATAAAACGCTAGAATTAATGTCAAATACATGATAAACAATAATCATCAAACATGCCAAAAGCCTTTGAACAAGTTTATCCAAAGTTATAATAATAATAAACATTACAAGACTTGAAACAATGTACTAGAAATTAAGCAAACCAAAAAAATCTCCATTCCCATCATATCATTGTAGCTACGAGTCAGCTTGTTTGCCTTCAGATGCTGGTTATTCTTTCACGAACTAAAAGGGTCCAAGTGTAGATGCAAAAAAATCTACATGATTGTTAGCAAGGAGATCACTTGTCTGATCCCCATACCAATCTTGTTAGTTCAGAAGCACTAGATTCTTGACCATATTCCAGTTTGTGCTACAAAAGAAAGCCATCTGTACAGCACGAGGATGGCCTACCATTTTACTATCTTCTGTGAACTCTAGAGTTGCTTGCTTTGAATTTGGGATATTTTGCAAGTTCTTGTGCTAGCTGCTTTGACAATAATCAATTATGGAAGCCCTATATCGGTCCCTAATATACCAAAGCACAAATTTCTGAGATGATTTAGAAAACTGGAGTTAAGCATCAACATTTATTCCGTCGGTAAAATCTGTTAGTAAACTGTTCATCATGTCAATTACAAAGAGAATCACCAACAAAAAATTCTGTCAGTATTTTTCAGAGAGCTCTGAAACTGTTCACTTTCCAATTGCATTGTTAAATATTAATATTTAATTATCCGTCAGTAAAACATCCTAATAAAAAACCTAGAATTCCTAATTTCACAACAGACGAACCTCCTTTCTTCTTCTTCCTCTTCTTCTTCTTTCCTATATGTAAAAAAAATCAACATCCCTTCTTCTCTCCTTAACTCCTTCTCTTCTTCCTCATGCTCATGTATGTCTTTTTCTCCTTTCTTCTTTTCTCTTCTTAGTTTTTTTTTTTAATAAATATACTTTACGAATTTTTTTTTCTTCTCAGCTTCACTTGCAACTACATTAAGATAAGATTTTTTTTATCGTATTTTTTTTCACTATATTTGTTTTTTAATTTTTTTGTTCTTAATAATTTTATGAATGTTGTTGTAGGATTTTTTTTTTTTCCATATGAGATCAATTTTTAGTTGATTTATTTTTAGCAATCACAACTTTATTTTTTTCATATGAATTTTTTTTAGTTGAATTTATTTTTTTGTGTTATTTATTTGTTGCAAATTTGTTTGAGTTATTTTTTTTCTTTTTTTTCCCAAGCAACTTGGTTTTGAGTATTATAGAGTGTTGATTTATATTAATTTAATTATTTTATAGTTTTGTAAAATATATTTTTTAAAAAATATTTTTAAATAATCACCGACGGAATTACATATGATATTTTTTCGAGGGAAATACCAATGAAATGAAGTGGATAATTTTTTTTCCGCGCTTTCTCCTTCAGTAAATCCATCTGTAATAATATTTTTTTTATTACCAACGGGTTTACTGATGAACAAAAAATTACCGATGAAAGATTCACCGACGAATCATTTTCGTCTCTAATTCTGTCAATAAATTAATTACCAATGGAATAATGGTACAAATACTGACAGAAAATTTCATTGGTAAATATAAAGATTGTGGCAATGAAGTAGCAATATTATAGCAACATGAAATGATGGCTTTTGGTGCAGTACTAGCTAGTAAGTGCATAAAGGTGAAATGAAACTTATAATCACTTCATTATTAATGAGTAAAAGGTTGTGGGACAAAATTTTATGTTGTCATTTGTCTCGTTCATGCATGCCCATTGATAAGGGAAATCCATAAGATATGTAAATTTTATTATTATGCTAACATATAATCTCATCTCTTTGTATAGCTATATGATATCAATTTACTTATTTGTATTTATCCTTAGGATTCCTAGTTGTAATATTTGTATATAATGGAAAGAGATCTTCTTATCATGACAAGGAGGTTTTACAATCATATTAAAACAATTTGTCAAACACGTCTGATGTTTGTGTCATATTCTTTCGCTCAACATAATAGTGCACATGCTCACCATTAAATTGACTTTTTATAATTGTCTATTATAGAGATATTAGTTTGTTCCTCTATTAACTAATCAAGAGCTCTTTGGTTTTATGGATGGTAGCATCAGTACTCTATGTACTGTGATCACTGATTACAGTGGAGTCAAAAACCCTTTAATTTTTTTAAAACCATTAAATTGATTTTTTTTTTCTGGATATTTTTCAATATTTATTTTTTTAAAACCCTTTCACCACAATCTTAGTTTAATTTCTACCATCAATAATTATTCTCACGAGGTAAATATTCATTTCTATCATTTAACTTATTTTTTCCTTCCTTAATTTTATTAGTTTATTCACAAAGGTTTATATTTTTCCCTCCTTATAAAATTTCATCCTCGAAATTGAAATTCATACCTATATGAGTAAACAATTATGGATATTTCCTCTTTATTTTTTATTCTCTTTCCCAAGTCTCTTCTTCAATTTGGGAGCTTCTCCACAATATTTTCACTAAAAGGACCTTTTTATTTCGTTATTTCGTCTCGTTTTTTACTAAAATTCTAATTGGCTTTACCTCCATTGTCAAATCTTCCTTGATCTCCATTAACACTTGTGGCAAAAATTGTGTTGGATCAACTTTCGCTTTTTAAAGTAGCAAGATATGAAATAAATTATGGATCCTTGCCATTTATGGAGGAAACATCAAACGATAAGCAATAAGCCCAATTATTTCAATAACTTTAAAAGGCCCAATACATTTGGGTGTTAACTTGCCCTTCATTCCAAATTGGATAATACATTTTCATGATGCAACCTTTAAAAACACCTTATCTCCCACCATGAATTCCAATGGTCTTATACGATTTTCAACATAACGTTTTTGTTTATCTAGCGCTTCTTTCATCATTTCCTATATTAACTTCATGTTATTAGTAGTTATATGTATTAACTCTGGCCCAACAACTTCTTTTCACCAACTTCATCCCAACAGATAGGAGTGCGACACTTCCTCTCATATAAAGCTTCATAAGGTGGCCTAATAACTATATTAATGCGAGTAGTGGCCTAATAACTATTATTATAAGCAAATTTCACTAATGGTAAATGATCTTCTCATTGTCCCCTAAACTCTAGTATACAAGATCTTAATAAATTCTCTAATGTTTGAATTGTCTTTTCGAATTGATCATCTGTGAATGAAAAATAGTGTTAAAGTTCAAACTCTTTGTGCTTCAAAGAGCCTAACAAATAAAAGACTAACAGACGGTCTGTACATGAGCATACCTAGAAGAATGTTGACAATACTCATCAGTAGAGGGGTTCTCCCTTGTCCAAATGAATATTTAACACTAAACTCTCTAAGAACTACATTTCTATAAAAATAAGTTTGGGCAATTATGATGGTCTGGTCGACCCGAGAGAGCATGCGTAGAATATGTGCAAATGCTTAGAATTGGTCATCTGGAACAGTGAATTAATGTGTAAAATTCTACCCACAACCTTCCAGGGGTTTTCACATGCATGGTATAATAATTTTGAGCCAAACTTCATTAAAGGGTGCAGTAACCTCTATGTCAAACTAGTAGCACATTTCAACATTAACATACTCATTAAAAAACGTTTCACGAAGCTATTTGGTGTTGCCCAACAAGAGGGCGAGTCTACACGGGCATATTTAAAGAGGTTCAATAAAAAATGCTTTAAGTGAATGAATTGTTTGAGCTAATAGCCTTAGATGCCTTGATAATAGGAGTAAGGGAACATATTCTTTGGAGAAAACTTTATGTCTTACTAGATATGAAAAATCACATACGGGTAAAAGAGGCTAGTTTGTTATGACATTAGCCTCCTTGTTTTTACAAGGACAACCAGCATGAAGGATCTTCCAAGAAAAATTATCAAAGCAGTCAAAGAAAACACCTTAGTACCATCTCTAAGACATGTTCCTTTTACGAACCTCCCTCATACCTATCACATAGATCATCTTAGGATATATAATCCTTAATAGGAATGTAAGTTGATTTTTAAAATAAAACGAATGTATTTTAAACATACATTTTCTATCTACAGATCTCTATAGGGGTTTCCCCATAACCTTTCAAGGATGGGATGAACTCAGTCTACCTGATGCGATTGTATAATTTACCTTAGAATTGATCAACTCAATCTCCCTAGTGTGATTGCATAACTTACCTTAGAAGGGATTGACATGGTCTCCCTAGTGCGATTACATATTTCTTTAATGATGGGATTGACACAGCATTTATTTAGGGCAATAGCCTCACAACTCTTCAACTGATGGACTCGGTCTTCCTTTGACAATAGCTCCATAGCTCTCTAATAGATGGATTTGGTTTCCTTAATGCAACAACACCACTCTCTCAGGAACCCATAACCATTTAAAAATTTTCTAAATATAGGCCCACCATTTTTGGGTTCCACCTAAATACTTAGAGATTTTCTAAGTATGGGCTCCACCCTCTACGAGTTCTCCTCAGCCTCTTAGAAAAATTTTCTAAGTACAAGCTCATCCTTCATAGGTTTCTCTCTATGTGTTATAAAACTTTTCTAAGTATGGGTCCCTCCATGTTTTCCCTTTACATACTTAGAAAAAAAAATTCAACGATGGTGCATACCCCTACACACAGGCTTTTTGTTGTAATACTTGGGTTTTCCACCCCCTTCTCATATGAAGAAAATCGATAAACTCATTGTACTAGGTATTTTTACAAGTCTTTACTTATAAATATCATAAAGACTTTAGAAGCTGCTGATGGACCAAGATTTATCAGGAATTATCATATTAGGTGTTGCCTTGTGGCTTCATGGCTCTTTGGCTCTATGGCCCTGTGGCTCCTTCGCTCTATGGCCCTATGGCTCCTTGGCCTTGTGGCTCTCTGACCTCGTGACTTTTTGGCTATGTGGCCAGGCACCAACATCATAGGCCTATCACCCTATCAGGCCCAACTCTTATACACCTAGGTTCAGCCATGTGCTGAGCTCAAGGCAACTTGGGTCTAGTAAGTTACCACATCTAATACACTTGTGTTCAGCTATATGCTGAGCTCAAGACAATATAGGTCTGACAGGTTGCTAAACCCAAAACACTTGGTTTCAGCTATGTGCTGAGCTCAATGCAACATAGATCTAGCAAGTTGTTAGACCTAATATATTCATGTTTTGCCTATAGGAAGAGTTTTGCCCCATGGGCTTAACTATATTATGTATCCTACTCTGCCTGCATGCACCCCTAGATGTATAAAACTCTCCTAAGAACCTATCATATTTATCCCTCATTAATATAAATGTAGGGGATATCCATTCCTTATTAAATAATATCAAGGAAAAATAACATTCATCCAATCATCTTCATAAAAAAAACAAGATTTATGAGCTATAAATAGCTCATGAATTCTTCAAATTTCAGGCTCAGAATCTCTTCATTCTTAATATTTTTAGTAAAATATTTAAATATATTTATTTAATCATTTAAGAGTTCCTACATTTATTAAAAAAAATCTTTTGAAGTTATCGATAACCTACCACTTTACCTTTCTAGTCACCAGGTGATAACAATCAGCCATTTTGTCTTAAAAAAATAAGTCAAATTATTAAAATTAAGAGATTATGTATAAATCTTTTGAAAACGATCAAAGTGCATATCTTAGGGCAAGCTAAAAAGTCAGTAGAGGTCATTTAATTTGGCCGGTTGCTAAGCAGATGCTCTACGTACTTATTTATTAACTTTATCATAGTTGACTTAATCCTGCTCGCACCAACACTTTTTCACTTCGTAATGCAACGTGTAGTAGATTAGAACAAAGGATTTATTATCTTAGGTGAAAATTCTGCTAAGTGGCATGATATGAGATAAGGAAGTTGTTTTATAAACCCTAAGTCTTCGTATACCTAAACTTCAGTAGTTTTAAACATTTGCTGATACAAAAAAGAGAACACTTGTGTTAATTTAATCTGCTGTCTATTAATTACCATTTCTTTAACCTCCTTGCTTATGCAATCAAATATAATCTCAAGGAAATCTTTGGATTGATATTTTGGTTCTATATATACTCACCCTGTAAACGTGTTTACCAATCACTCCTGGATATATACTCACCCTGTCTCCACCTTGTTTTTTTTTTTTTTTTTGTATAAACTATTTCCCCTTATTACGTGTTCTTGTTGCTTGTGCAATCTTTCTTATTTTATAAACCTAAGATCAATTATGCCGTGACTAGGCACTTTGTTCATCCCTAAGGGAGCAGACAAATGCAGAGAGTAGCATAAGAGTTCCAAAAAACAATACCATGTACGTAATCCAATTAATTTAAAGTCTTCTTGCTTGATTGAGTGGTTGATTAATAAAGTATGGTAGACGCAAATCATGTACGGTGGAGTGGCAATGAGAGTGTTTGATGGTTAACAAACATGCCTTAAAGATATCAGAATTCATCATCGTAATCTTAATATTATGATCTAGCTAGCTTCATCGACAGTACTTGCCTTGATTATGCTCCCCTTTGTCAAACCTTAAGTTGCTGCTGCTTGTGGAGGTAGTAAAAATACTTTTGCATTAGAGACAAGTGTCCATGGAATACTTTCTAGCTTATAATGGGTTATTTTAATGATACTCGGAAAGACATTAAAATAAGAGGATCATGATCTTCTTCTTCTTCATTTTCCCTTCCGATTTAAAAAACATTTGAAATTAGGTTAACCCATTTGAGTCCCTTGAAAAGGAGCACCTAATCCATGAATGAAGTCAACAGTTTTTGACAATGTTGTCTGTACATGCATCCAAATTCAAAAGAGAAGATAATAAAAAGAAAACTCTGTATTTCTTACCCTCCGGCGACAAATTTATATATACATTGTATATGTTGTAAATTCGACAAGAATACAAAAGAACGGCTGTTTTCCTGTGTCCCACCAGCTATATATCATGCATTCGCCAAAATATGATGAAAAGTCATTACTGTCGCAGCAAGCATCTTTTGCTGGATCAAAACATTGTTATCCAATTTCATGGGTAAATATTAACGAATTTCAACATCAGTGGCAAATGCAGCTGCAGGGATTTGCTAGAGATTTGACTGTGTTATTAATGATCTATTCATGAGTTTGTATTCTATTCTGTATTATGATCTCATTGGATCGATGCTACCTTCATATATCTAATTTAGAGTCCCATTTTCAAATTTTGACATTAGTGCTGCTCAAATTGCATTTCAAACCCGGCAATGTATTTTCATTTGGGAAAATAAAATGTTAGTTTATCCACCTTTTGCAGTTTTTTAATAAAAAAAAATAGTAAGTGTGGCCCCATCTGCATTTCATAGATCACTAGATTTGTTGACTCACTAAAACAATCTTAGGAGAGTGAAATTAAAAAATATTTATAATCTTATAGATTATTTATTTATTAAAAAATAGTATGAGTAAAATTGAAAAAAAATTATAGAATAACCTAATAAAAAACAAATAACAAAATAAAATCCAAAAAAGAAGAAGGATAAAATATAAGAAAACATCATCTAAAAAAAAAACCAAGAAAACTTTGGTGAACTTCTTAAACCTAGTCTAATCTCTAAAACTTGCAACTCATGAAATTTTAGACTCAGACTTAATCAGGAAACTTAACTCTCAACAAGTTTGGTTTTGAAGAAATTTGATAGCAAAGAAAAAAAACCCATGGATGATGAGATTTGAAAAAGAAAAGACAATTTAAGAAATGATTTCAAATAAAATAAATAGCAATTAAAAAAATAAAGACCAAATTTGAAAGAGTAAAAATTCATAGGGGTGAAATTAAAAAACATCTATAATCTCATAGATTATTTATAGATTATATAATAGAGGTGAAATTGAAAAAACAAATATAGAAGGTTAACCCAATAGAAGGCACACCACAAAAAATAACAAAACAAAATCTAAAAAGGATGAAAAATATGAAAACATCACCTTAAAAAAATAAAACAAAAAACCAAGCAAACACGAGCAAACCTTCTAAACCTGGTCTAATCTTTAAAACTCACAACTCATGAAATATTAGACTCAAGTTCAATCAAGAAGCTTAATTCTCAACTAATTTAATCTTGAATGATAAAATCAGTGAAAAATATTAATAAAACAACTTGTAAAAGCCAAAAAAAAATAGCAACAAAAAGAAAAAGGATAAAATTTAAAAGGAAAACAAAACTCAAGAAGGATGAAATTTAAAAATAAAAATAAAAATGATCCCAAAAACAATAAATTACAATTAAAAGAACGAGGACCAAATTTTAAATATTAAACAAATCATAGCATGGTGAAATTAAAAAAACATTTGTAATTTGATAAATTATTTATAAATTAAAAAAATGATAGGAGGTGAAATTGAAAGAAATTGTAGTGGTTACCAAATAGAAGGCAAACAAAAAAAATAACAAAAAAAAATCCAAAAAAAAGGAAGGATAAAATATAAGAAAACATCATCTTAAAAAAAAAAAAAAACAAGCAAACCCGGGCGAACATCATAAATCTAGTCTAATCTCTAAAACTTGCAACTCGTGAAATCCTAGACCTTGGTTCAATTAAGAAGTTTAACTCTCAACAAATTTAATTTTAAAGGATGAAATTATGGAAAGAATATTAATAAAAATTGCAAAAGAAAAAAAACTAAAACAATGGGGATAAAATTTGATAAAAAAACCCAAAGAGGATGAAATTTGAAGAAAAAAATTAAGAAATTATTCTAAACAAAATAAATAGCAATTAAAAGAATGAGAACCAAGTTAAAAAAAATCATAAGAGGATGAAATTGAAGAAGATTTGTAATTTGATAGATTATTTATAAAATAAAAAATAGTAGAGATATGAAATTGAAAATAATTATAGAGGGCTAACCCAATAGAAGGCAAACCTCAAATGCTAAAAAAACAAAACCCAAAACAAATGATAAAAAAAAATAAGAAAATATTACCTTAAAAAAACAAAACATATTCAGGTGAGACTTATTAACCTGATGTAATCTCTAAAATTCACAACCCATGAAATCTTGGATCTGGATTCAATCAAGAAACTTAATTTTCAACCAATTTATTTTTTTAGGATGAAATTGGTGAAAAAATATTAATAAAAAACTTGTAAAAACCAAAAAAATAACAACAAAAAGAAGGGGAAAAAATTTGATAGAGAAAAAAACTCAAAAAGGATGAAATTTAAAAATAAGAAACAAAAATAATCCTAAACAAAATAAATAGCAATTAAAATAATAAAATTTGAGAGATTAAAAAAATTATAGTGGGGTGAAATTGAAAACATTTATAATTTGATAGATTATTTATATATTTGAAAATTTTAGGTGGTGAAATTAAAAAAAAACATTTGTTATTTTATAAATTATATATAGATTAAAAAAAAGTAGAGGGTGAAATTAAAAGTCATTTATAATTTTATAGCTTATTCTAAAATAAAATAATTATTAATTAAAAGGACATGGACCAAATATAAAGAAAACAAAAACTAAAAATGCTAGTATGAAATTTTACAGGGGCAATCAATAGGTTTCACTATTTTAGGACGCTAAACAATCTCAACATCATCCAAACAATCTTAGCATCATTCTATAATAATTTATAGTATTTTTAACTAATGATAATATTTTAACATATATATATATATATATATATATATATATTTTGTTGATACTTGTTATGGTTATTATCACTATATATATAATTTAAGCATGAATTATGACAATATTTTATCTAAGGATTTAAAGTAAAATTAAAATAAAAACCAAATTTAAATCATTCAAATTTCAAACCAATTAAAATTACATTATACATAATAATTTATAACATTCCAAAACAAGTCCAAAAATATCATCTACAAACTTTTTACATATAAAATGATTAAACAACTTGTTGCATTGGAGTTTTTAATACAAAAGTAGAATTCCTACAAATAAACTATGGATCAATGTGATGCTGTGATGTATCTAAAATTTATTTCATATAAAGTTATTCACATTATATGAGATAAAATATATATAAAAGTAAATATTCCTTAACTCAACTTAAATAAATCAACTATTTATAGAATTCACAATCTAAGTCATTAATAATTTTAATCTCTTCTTGTAAAACTTTTCATTTTCATAATGAGTGTTTTTTTAACATCGTACATAGATTCTTATCCAAAATAATTATCCGTATTTTTCAAATCCAGATGTGAATTTCAAATTCCAGAATAACTAACCAAACATGCCCAAACTGGACGCTAATCCCTATTCTGAGATAACTAGCTCAGCATGCCCAAACTAAACATTAGTTTCTATTCCAGTATAACTAGCTCGACATACCTAAACCGGACGTTAGTTCCTATTCCAAGATAACTAGCTCGACATATTACAAGATATTATAAGTTATAACTTAAACGGAACTTCAATATCATGCTTAACTTTAAATAAATAATAAAAAATCATGATTTTTAACACCAACCTTAGAACCTGAGCTCTATTAGTCACCCCTGTTGTTTAATCATACCAACAATTTCACATGTACAAATACATATATTTTTTAAATTTCAAATCTTTATCCATACATAATCCAAATTCTCATTTACGCATCATAAATAAATTTTCAATTTGAAAAAAAATGGAAGCCGTAAATTTCTTGTTTTCTTTTTCCTATCCAAAAACTTATGCATAAATGCAGAATAATATTCCATTTTAATTTTTCTTATTATAAATCTCTAATTCATCCATCAATAGTTTAATTTACATGTTAATAATCACACTCCACAGTAAATTAACCATCTTTGTTTTTTTTAATTTAACGTGGGTGTCCAGGCCAGCTTGCGCGCACCTCGACAAATCCCACGAGCCCTGAAGTTAACGACCATGTAAGCTTCCAGTGGTCATCATATGAGAAATTACAGGGCTCGAACCTGAGACCACAGAGGGAGCAAACCTCTTGGTTCCAAGCTCTTACCACTAGACCACCACCTAAATGGTTGGTAAATTAACCATCTTAATTAATTTGGTCTTGGCTGAAATTGTCTCCTTCATATAGGCATTTATTTTTCAATCACTTCACCCTATATTTTTCATTCAAACATACAATTCTACACAATAAATCTATCTTTTGCATTAAATAATCCAAACACCGATTTCTTTTTCTTTTTTTATGTGGCTGAAAGCTTTGCCTAAAAAGAGGAATAAACTCTCTTCAATTCTTTCAAATTTAGTTATTACCCAATCATTTTTCACATAATTAAACATTAATTAATAATTAAAACACATCATTTAACACTCTAACATTCAATTTCAAGAATCTTTATACCCTAATACTTATCATTAAACATTACACACAAAAACCATTTAAATAAATTGTTTTTGGAAAGTTTCTTACCTGCAAACTCAAATAAAAGAAAGGTCGAAAGCTTGAAAACACCCTCTCTTTTTTCCATCACTCTACTTTCTCCCCTCCAAAAACCCTTAACCATATTTTTTTTTAAGATTTTGGGCCTTGAATCTACCAATTTCATGTTCAATTCTCTCCCTAACACATTTTTATTTCTTAATCTACCTCTCTTTTGTGTTTTTATGATGAGTTTTCATAAGTTTTCTTCACAACTTTTCTAACTTCATTTTCCACTTCTGTGGTCGGCAACTATGGTGTTTCGAAAAACACTATTCATGCTTATATATGTAATTTTTTATTTACCCTTATGGCTCAATATTTATTTTATTTATACAAGAAACCCCACACTTTTCTTTTAGTTTAGTTTGTGTTATTAACTTTCCACTCTTTCAATTTCATCTCTATCGTAAATTTAGTTTCCCAAAAATTTATTGATTTATATTAGATGAATAATTTTTTTATTCCAAAAAAATCTAAAAAAATTATAGCCTGGTTTTATATTCTCCTCTTCTAATATAAATTTTATCCTAAAAATTTAAGTTTTTTTTACCTGTATTGGAGAATAGTACTTCTGGATATTTTGTTTTTATTTCTAACTCTCGTTCCCAAGTCTCCTCTTCCACTTAAAAACTTCTCCACAAAACTTTAATTATAGCGATCTTATCATTCCTTAACTCTTTCTTGTCGCAATCCAACACTCTTACAAGTATTACTTTCAAGGTTAAGTCCTCTTCAATCTTTATATGGACTTGCAACAACACTAATGAAGGATCTATCTCGACCTTGCATAACAATGAGACATGAAAGATATCATAGATCTTAACCATATATATATATATATATATATATATATATATATATATATATATATATATAGACACACACGGGGGCAAAGTCAACTGATATGTTATAAGTTGGACTCAACATGAATAAAAATAATCAAACTAAAATTAAAACCATACATATTTATTTCTAGCAAAAACATAAATAAGCTATGATTTGTTGATATCGGATATCATATTTTTTTTTTTTATGAATCGAAAGAGATATTAATTAATTAACTATTATTAAAACCAAGAACATGGTTTAACCGTTGCCAAAATAATCAGCAACATGATGCTTTAGCTGATATATATATATATATATATATATAATGACGGATTACACCGTATAATTTCATTATTATCTATCTCATCTTCCTTCTTCTTCTTTTTCTTATCAATTTTGAAAAAGAGAATTGATTTTGTCCTATAAACTAGCAAGGGAAATTGGTCACGTTCTCAAAATTGCCAAGTGTCAATCAAATTAAGATACTGATACAGATCCTATTGATTTGTTGACTGAAGAAGGCAGCAATTATAATTGCAATGCAAAAATGTTTTTGAAAGTTTTTAATATTTTTTTAATATATTTTTTTTTTTTAAAAAAAAAAAAAACTTTTTACCGCAAGTTAGAAATGACCGGACTCCCTCCACCAGCGACTAGAGACACCCAACGGTGCCATGCCGTCATGCTAACGTAGTATGACCTAAGTGCACACGTGTTGGTTCATAACTGGTGGTTGAAATCACTCTCAGGTTACGTGGCTATAAAGCAGATAAAAGTTGTGTAGCAAGGGAAACCGTTACGTGGGCGTTAGCTTTGTGAGTCTGCGAGGGACATAACGGAGGTCTCTGTCCTTTACCAATTTGAGAGATGCAGGTGTCAGCCACAAAAAGAAAGAAGGGTTTGACATTTGGTGCGCCCAGAGCCATGAAATTAGCCAAAAGCGGCTACGGGGCCGACAAGGAGTTTTGGAAGAGGAATTTGATAGCGTGTGGTTCACCAACCTATGACTTACGTGAAAACATTATACTGTAATGTTATTTATTTCTCCCATGCGATCATCGGAGACATTCAAAAAAAGAAAAAAGAAAGAAAAGAAAGTTATGATTGGAGGGAAAAGAAGGACTTTAGTTGACAAATTATTAATTGAGCTAGCTATAATTATTTTTGGTAAAATTACTACTTAACTTGTAATATTATATGAATTTATGAGTTAATTTATATCTAACATGTAAAATCAAATTAAAACCTCGAATCAGTAAAATCAGACTTAACTTGTGTAAAATCGGTAAATTCGGTCCGATTTTGCAAGTTTATTAAATTTGTGATATAAACTAAGTCACGTTCAAATTTGACATTAAAATATCTGCTGACTATTTTTGTGAAATTGAACATATCTTTCAAATCGTATATTGGATAGAGCTGAAATTTTACAGGAAAATATTAGATACATGAAAATATATTGTGGTTAATTTTCAGGTCAAATGGAATTCGGAAACATAATATTTCAAAGGTTCAAAGTTAGTATACGAATCTTGTCAAATATGTCAAACTAGACATTCGTATACTATTGGAGATATATCTAGAGTTACCGATGGAATTTTTCTGCGACTAAAGTTGGGCTGGAAACTAAACATCTAAAACTTTTCAACCATATATTATAAACTCAGTAATTCATTCAAATGGAACGACATGTTTGAAATCAGGACTCAAATCTGTCAAGAATATACGAAAATTCGAGATTCGGGCTACAAGGAGAAATTTTAAATGAAGACTTTTTTATTATTTTATTTTATTTATTTATTTAAGTTTTGAATAATTATTTTTAATTTGAAAATTTTTCTAGCGTATTAGATATTATTTAGGGGTTTATTTTATTATTGAATTTATGTTAGTTAATTACTAGTTTAGGCTTATTAGCTTTCAACCTAAAAGGAAACAATTAAGTTCATGTGTACTTCCTATCATTCATTCAGTGATTCTCCTGTACTGAGAAGTTTTGTTCCAAAACTTTTTATTTTTTCATGTCATTAATTTTTTGATTCATATTATTTATCTCTTTCATTTTATTTAGGTCACTCATTGATTATAATATTGTTGACTCACTTTATCAAATTTTAATGTAATTTAATTTCTTAACTGGAATTGTCAATATATAATTAGTTTAAAAAAATTACTTATGATTTTACAATATAAGTTTATATTGTAATTTTTATATCGTGTCAAAAAAAGTATTTTTGACAACCTTGGCTATAATAATATTAAAAAACAATTAAAAACTTTAAAAACAGATCCTCTATCGGTCTTGTATTAAAATCATGATCCGATGGTCATGATTTTGATACTTTTTGTTTCTCGATCGTTTTTATTAATCTTTAAAATGGTTGAGAGAAATAATAGTGTTTGGGAAGAGGGAGAATCCCGTGTAAAGTAGTTAACTAGCATGGCTAGAGTGATTAATAATACAAAGAATGGATTAGAACGGCGAGACTGTCCCAAAAGCGTTCAGAAAGCAAATTTAATGAGCTTGAGTAGCATTCTTTAACGTTGTTGTCGCAACTCATCGCATGATTTCTTGTTTGCCGATAATGTAAAGGTTGCTGAGAAGCATGATATGAATAATAAAACAAATAACAGCTGGTTTATTGGTCTTGATAATCAAGCTACAATTAAACAATATCCTCGCTTCCAAAACGATAATGGCTTTAGCATGTAAAAAAGGACATTGCGTACGCCGGTCAGGTATAAAAACAGAACATCTTGACGAGTCCTAGGTCAAGATTTTCCTTTCCAGGGGAACATGAAGTCCAACAATGTGAAAGTAGTTTGCATGTAATGATTCTTTCTTGATTACCCGTGAGTCCATGTTCTAGAAAGAAAATCCAAAAATATTTTCCCAAAATATAATATATATACACACACACTAGCGTGTAAATACTAAACGCCTTTGCAAACAAATTAAATAAAAACGGCCGTTTATTCATTCATACTGCAAAATTTTCTATAGATTCATAGTTTCCTTATTACCGGCACAACCAGTTTCCCGGTTAGTAATGATTACTGCCGTTAATCTCCACGTGTCTACCTATACACCATTAGATCACCAACCACTGCTGAATCGTCCATTAATATGTATAGAAACCTTAGCCCTTCTCAAACCGTTCCAGCCTTCTGCTAGCTTTCCAAACTTTTTTTCAAGAACCTCTCAAGCTTCTTTCTAGCTAAAACTCCTGATTCCTGAATTGTTATAGAACCCTCTGCTACTGATTTGCTTTCCATGAAACACGAAAGAGGCATCAGCACCATGGTTGCAGAACTCTCAATACAGCGACCAACTTTCGGTGCTCTCTTGCATTCCGATCCTGCAATTTTTAATCAAGATGATGATGAATCAAGCAACAAAAACAGCCCAACTTCAACCAATATGAGTCCTAGATATTACAGCAGTTTCACCCCACCAAGTGGTGATCTCTCTCCTTACCTCTCCCCATGGAGCCAACTGTCTCCATACACTAAATCTCCTTGGATAATACCATCTCCAATCAGCCATAAGCTCTCTAAAAATGGCCTTGTTGGATCAATTTCACGTGAAGAAGGTCATGTTTATTCTATAGCTGCTTCTGGTGATTTTCTATACACTGGCTCCGATAGCAAGAACGTACGTGTATGGAAGAATTTGAAGGAGTTTTCAGGGTTTAAATCCAACAGTGGATTGGTTAAGGCCATTGTTGTGTGCGGTGAAAAGATTTTCACTTGTCATCAAGATGGCAAGATCAGAGTCTGGACGATATCTACCAGAAACCCAAGTGTTTACAGACGAGTTGGGACCTTGCCAACTCTTAAAGATTGCGTCAAAGGCTCTTTGAATCCCAAGAACTACGTAGAAGTTCGTAGACATCGCAATGTTTTACGTATCAAGCATTTCGACGCAGTTTCTTGCCTAAGCCTGAATCAAGATCAGGGTTTATTATACTCAGGATCCTGGGACAAAACCCTAAAAGTTTGGCGAGTTTCAGACTATAAATGCCTTGAATCAATCAACGCCCACGACGATGCTATAAATTCAGTTGTCACCGGGTTCGACTCTTTGGTGTTTACCGGCTCAGCTGATGGAACAGTGAAAGCATGGAGAAGGGAGCTTCAAGGGAGAGGAACTCGGCATTTTTTGGTTCAAACACTGTTAAAACATGAAAACGCCGTGACAGCGCTCTCGGTAAATCAAGAATCAGCTGTAATTTACTGTGGTTCATCCGATGGGTTGGTAAATTTTTGGGAACGTGAAAAGCTCTTGTCACATGGTGGGGTCCTCAGGGGCCACAAAATGGCCGTCCTTTGCTTGGCGTCGGCTGGTAATCTGGTGTTTAGTGGGTCCGCTGATAAAAGTATTTGTGTGTGGCGTAGGGAAGGTGGCGGCGTCCATACTTGCTTGGCAGTTTTGACTGGTCATGGTGGGCCAGTGAAATGCCTAGCCGTTGTAGAAGATCAAGAATCTGACGAAGGAGATCAGCGGTGGATAGTGTATAGTGGGAGTTTAGACAAGTCTGTTAAGGTTTGGTGCGTGACAGAGAACGCGCCAAAGTGGAGGGAGTATCCATCACCTAGGTTGGGCTTCTCTTCACATACCCAAAACAAAAGACAATTTCACGGGTAGAGTGTCTTCACGACACGAGTTGAATAGTACGTGAATCACTGGCAGCGGGGAACCCTGCTATAAATGCCATGGAAAGCGGGGTACAGTGACGCTATGGGATCCATGGATCACATGATTTTGGTGGCCAGCTTGGGCTTCAAGGCATGGATAGATATGGTGTTGAAAATAAGTGAACAGGCCAACAACAGATAAATTGATGGTGCATTCACGTGTTAAGTAAAACAGTTCCCCTCTTTGTCAAAATATTTTGTTGATGTTATAGCTCCGACTTTGAAGTCTATTATTGGCAGGTTTTTAGATGGAGACAGTGGCATGAGATTAGACAACCGCAGCAGAAATACTCAAAATGAACTTCCAATAGTTGTTTTGTTTAGTTTAGTTACAGAAAATGTTTTGTACTTTGGAAGGGCTGTAATTTGTAAATATTAGCAGTATAACTTTGCAAATGCCTTGTTTATGCGTTTGTATCGAAAAAGCTTAAAGGGTGTCTTGAGCACCCTTAGCAAATTATTGTTATAATATATGATCTTGATCAATTACAAAGCAGGAAACTTGAGACAAACTTGTGAATTTCAAGTCGTTCTACATATAAAAGAATCACGAGTCCCTTGAGGTTAAGCCCAGTTGAATGAATTCTAGGCGGTTTGCTTTCATAATGAAATATTAGGGGTGATTAATCGATCAGTAGTAGCTGGGTTGGCACAATAAACTACATTGAACAGGGACACAACTCTTGTCTTTAAAAAGAAAACTAAGAATTCATTGCTAGCATATATAGAAAACTAACGAATTTGGAGGGACAGTACTGAGCTACTTTTAAACAACAGTGTTGGCGACGAACATCTTAGTTTTGCAAAATAAAAAATGAAGACGTGCGATTCTTGTCAGCTCTCGTAGGCGAGCCGATGGCAAAAGATCGCCACGAAGATAATCGATGTCGCAATGTGATGCATATGCAAGTAACTTCACGTCTCTCTCGTCACTGTCATTATTGGTAATTCTTGTAAGAGAAGAAAGGGGCAACCGCGACAAGCTAACCCAGGGGGAATGGTTCAAGAAAACAAGAAAGACCAAGGGGAATACGGAGGTCCACATGAAATTGGAATATTTCGTTTGCTTTTGTCAGGTTGAAGAATCAATATCATTGCTTGTAAATCACTCATTTCTAATTTTAAAGTCAATATATAGCTGCCAAGATTCATCAGTTACTTGTCAAATTAATGGATTATGTGCGTTAGTGTACCTCCAAATTTATACGCAGATTAATCAAAGGTGTTCTCTGTAGAAAATGTACTAATCTTATCTTCTATTGGGGGATTTTGTTTTGCACCGCTGAAAATGTGTCTCGCTCGCTTATGAATAACAAATGAATATTTATATATGCAATGATTAGAAAATCCTAGAATATTAACATAATCTAAATGAAAGCATTGCAGCAATTAATTCTTTACAGTGTTTTTTTTTAATACATGTTTTTATTTTATGATTTTTTTCAAAACTGTTTTTATCAAAAAAATTTCTTTTTTTTTTTATGAGGCCAGCATGGTTTGCGGGTTTGTCAATATATTTTAAGTTGTCTAGTTTATGGGTTTGGTAGGGTTTCTTTTTTTCCCCTATTTTTTTAATTGAACTTGACTTTTTTATAGTCTATTTTTTTCTCATATAATTAAAAAAATAGTTTTAGAAAAAAAATCATGTTGTTAAACTTTATAAAGTAACAAAAATTAAAGAATGTGAGGAAATCAATGTTCACCCAACACCCATTGCACTGTGGATTACAATAGTAATCCACAATGTTTTATTTTGTTTTTTGTTTTTGAATTTTTGTTATGATTTTTTTTTCAATTTTATCTTTTAAAATTGAGATTGTTGAGAATTTAACTTCATAATTTGCTTCTTTTTATTTAGCTTTTATATGAGGTTAGCGTGGTTTACGGTTTTGCCAAGGTAATCCAGGTTGCCTCGGTTTATAAATTTGGTGGGTTGTCTTCTTTTTTTAATTGAACTTAACTTTTTTATAGTCTATTTTTTCTCATATAGTTAAAAAAAATAGTTTTAGAGAAAAGTCATGTTATTAAACTTTACAAAGTAACAAAAATTAAAGGGTGTGAGAAAACCATCACTCACCCATACGCATTACATTGTGAATGACAATAGTATCCGCAATGTTTTGCTTTCTTTATTTTTTCTTTTTGTTTTTCTTTTTGAATTTTTGTTATGATTTTAAAAAAAACTTTTGTCGATTTCATTTTTTATTATTGGGATAATTGAGAATTTGGCTTCATAATTTGTTTCCTTTTATTTTACCTTTCTAGAAAATTAACATAGTTTGCGAGTTTGTTAAAGTAACCTATGTTGTCCTGTTTACAAGTTTGGTGGGGTGTTTTTTTTTTAATTGAACTTGACTTTTTTTATCATTTATTTTTCTCATGTAATTAGTTTCAGAGAAAAATTATGTTATTAAACTTTATAAAGTCCATGGACCTATTCACAGGATTGGTTGGTTGATTTGGTTCCCTGGTCTAACAAGGTTAACTTTTTTTAATTACATTTTATTTTATTTTATCATTAGATACTTCAGTTTTATAATTGGTTTTGTTTCGCCTTTTATGAGGTTATCATGATCTAAAAAAACATCTTGATATTGGATTGGTATTTGATTTCGCAATCATCTATTTTTGTTATCATATAGTTAAATAAAAAATAGTTAAAAAAAATTATAATCTCAGTGGAGTCCATAACACAGTTCACAGGTTTGACGAGTTTACCCACCGATAGGATATGCTTTTTTCTTTGTCTTTTAATTATTTTTCATTTATTCTTTTTTGATTTCATCCTTTAATATTGGATTTGTTGGGAAATAGACTGCATTATGGATTTTTGTTTGTTTTCTATATGGATAATTATTTCAAATAAGTGTCTATTTTTAGGTTGGTGTTCAATTTTATGAGCATCTATTTTATCATATAATTAAATAAAATAAGTTATAAAATAAGTTATTAAAATCAATAGAGTTCATGACTCGAGTCGCGGGGAGACCGAGGTCAATCCAATATGTCATTGTCTTAATATTTTAAAAAAATTGTCATCTTGAAGTTTTTTTAAAAGCAAAGTCATGTTTTTATTGATTCTCAAGGTTGCATTTGGACTATGAAATCGATCGATTTAAGTTGAGCTAGCTCCCATACGATTTAATTAAAAACTTGAGTTAGGTAAAGAGCTGAGTCGAGAGGTCTCAAAATTAACCCACTTGGTCATATTTAATAACACGGTTAAAAAATTCTTCCTGCTTTTAATATTTTTTTACATTTTTTTTAAAATTGATTTAACCCGCGACTGAGCGCGGGCCAATATACTAGTGGATTCTAATCAAAATAGTATATGAACTATATGACTCTAACTACCATACAATTTCCTAATAGCATCAAATATAATATATCTAATATTTGTTGGCTTGTTTCCTTTGGTAATAAAAACTAGAGAGAATAGGCATCTTGTGTTCAAACACTACAAGAAAATTATCAAATAGAAATGGAAATGCCAACATAAAAAAATATCGTTGGTAAATTACAGTGACATTTACTGATGAAACATGACGTCGCTATTTCCATCGGTGTCAGTAAATACCAAGGGAATTACAGGTGGAATTCAAGGAAAGAAATAGCATTGGGCAAGTATTCCCTCATTATTTCGAACGATAAATCTAACATGTCAATTGGTAATATTTAAGTTATAACTTGCCAAACGACACCCCCTCTCCCCCTCCTCTATTTATTCTTCTTCATTTTTCTTTATGCAGAAAACAACAACTTTCCCCCTTTTATTTTGTCACAAATCAAGCTTTCATAATAAAAAAAATCCAACCACCTCAACACTCACTCTGTCAATATCATTGTTCTTGTTCAAGTTTTTTAAGATTCACCACATCAAGTACGCAAACCTATCCATTTTTATTGTAACGCATTTTTATGTTATTTTTTTGGCATTTTTATGTAGTATATGTAGTTGTTTGTGTCTTTACTTGTTTTTATAGCTTTTTTCTATAGAAAATTATTATATGAATGCATAATTTGTACATGATAGGGTTTGTTTGATATTTTGAAAAAATTTATTTGTTTGTCATTTGATGAAATTGAGTTTGATTTTGTAACTTAGGTGTTCTATATAATGATATAAATAATGAGTTATTCAATGGGTTTGTTTCATATTTTGTCTATTTTATTGTTAAGTTGAATTTTTTGATAAATTTGGAGGAATTTAAATTTCTTGGAGAAAATTGATAATGTTTAAAGGGTACTATTAAAATAGATTGAATAAGTTTGAATTCAACCAATGATAGCTAATTAGCTGGGTACCGATAATTTGTTTAGTTCATATTATTAATTAATACATGTTGTTATCAATATTCTATATAGGTTTCATATAAGTAATGATGATTGTTCTTTGATGTATTAATTTTCACTTGAAATGTTGCGCAAGATGGATTATTATAATGGAGTTGATGGTTTTATTAATTATGCAGTATCTTATCCTAAAAATATTAGTGGTGATAGTATTAAATGTCTATGCAAGAGGAACAAAAATAAAAAAAATTTCTCGATCCAGAAGTTGTTACAATGTATCTTCTACAAAAAAGGTTTATGGAAAAATACTTGTGTTGGTTTACACATGGAGAATCTTATGTTCCTTACGAGAACGTGATAAAATGAATGGTTGGTTCAACTTCTAGTTCTAGCAACATGCATGGATTTATATATAATAATAATGATCATTATAAGAGTATGGTGATGGATGCAATGAGAATAAATCAAGATTATGCAAGTAAATGTTTAATTATAGATGAAGAATTAAATACAGATGCAATTATGTTTTTTTTAACTTTTGAAATATTCCAACGAACCATTATGGGATGGGTGCACAAATCAGAGTAAATTATCGATTGTTGTATAGGTGTTCACCATCAAGTCAGATCATGGGTTGTGTGAGGTCAGTTATGATAGAATTATCAAATGAGTGACAAGAATTTTACCTCAAGAGAATAGGCTAAGAGGGAACTTTTATGCTGCTAAATTCATGATGAAACCCCTCGGCCTAAGATACCAGAAAATTGACATGTATCTAAATTTTTATATGTTGTACTACCATGAAAATATAAAACTTATCGTGTGCAAAACACGTGGGCATGCTTAGTATAAATCCAAAACTAGTAAGAGAAAGACTCTTGTCACACATAGAAAACTAAGATGATTTCCAATCACTCTTAAACTACAAAAGTTATTCATGTCTCCAAAAATTATAAAGCATATAATATGGCATCATTCACCTTTTTTATGGTGAAGCCTAGAAGTAGTTTAATAGGGTGCATCCTTAGTTTTTAATAGAACCACATAATATACATGTTGTGTTATGTACAGATGGATTCAATCCATTCAGGTTATTTATTGCACCTTATTCTTATTGATTAGTAATACTCATAATTTATAACTTGGAACTAAAGATGTGTATAGGGCTGGAGTTTATGTTCTTATTTATGGTCATACCCGGTCTTAATAGTCTAGGTAGGAATATAAATGTTTGTTTTCGACCTTTGATTAATGAGTTGAGTCGATTGTGGTCATTTAGGGCTTTGATATATAAAGTATAAAAAAACAAAATCTTCAGATGAAGATAGTTTGATGTGGACTATCAATGATTTTTCTACATATAGGATGATTTTTTGTTGTAGCACTCATATAAAATTAGCATGTCCATACTGTATAAAAAATAACAAGGCCTTCACCTTAACAAATGATGGTAAATCATTTTTTTTATTGTCATCAGAGGTTCTTGCCAACCAATCATAAGTACAGAAAGAACATAAATGACTTTTTTGTAGGTAGAGTTGAAAAGGATGTTGCACCGCCGATACCATCAGATGAAGAATTGTATGATGTGGTCTTACAACACAAGGGCATTGTGTTTGGTTTTCAATCCAGTAAGCAGAAGTTTCTTGGTTTTGATATGACCTATAATTGGGTAAAGCGAAGTATTTTTTGGGAGCTTTTTTATTGAAAGATTAATCTTCTCCGCTATAATCTGGATGTCATGCATATAAAAAGAACGTGTTTGAACATATTTTTAACACGGTGATGGATATGAAAAGAAAGACAAAGGACAATATAAAAACTAGATTGGATATACATTTGTTTTGTTACCGTAAGAATATGAAGTTAGTTTCTGATGGGCCACGGGTCACAAAGCTTAAAGCCAACTTCACTTTAGATAAGAATGTATAGTTACTTGTATACTAATAGCTTAAGAGTATGTGTTTTCATAATGAAGGCACCCTTAGCCAGCTTCACCTAGGTGCCGACTATGATGAGGCACTTCATGCATAGGCACCCTTTTTTGATACAGAGTCATCGAGTGTAAGGGTGACTCACAGAAAAGGTGTCTATTCTTAGCAGGATATCTTTGTTATCATTTACCTCAGAGACTGGTAGGGGAAGTGGAAACAAGCAATATCTCTCCCTTTTCACATCAAATACAAATACGTTTCTCTTCCAAGTAAGCCAATGAAGTGAACCATTCATGAATACTTTTGACATATGATGAAGGGACTCCTCTTGTGGCAACTTCATTTCATCCAATAGCTTTCAATCCTAATTCATTGAGTCAAATAACTCAGTTCTAATATAGTGGAACATATACAATTTTTTATCATGCAGGCGAAACTTGGGTTTCGAGAGTCTCATGATCTTATAGTGTAAAGGCTTTGATCTTTCAACCATCATGCCAAATTCCATGGTATCATATCGTGTCTTTGGAATCATGATCTTTTACCATTGTTTGAAAGTAGTTTTACACACATAATATCATGGTCCATTGTATGTGTGACAGAGTAACATTCATTGATTTGTTGATGCCACAATCTTCACATGATCAATTAGAAAATCAATGGATATTTCAGATTGGGGCTTCTGAATGTTAATTGAAACAAAGAAAACATGATATTCACTCCTGATCATGTTTTGAATAAAAAAAACCAGAGACAATGTTGGTTCTTTGGCTGTATAGCTTTGTGAAATGGACCCATAAGTGAACTTGTTGCACTCTTTGAAAAAAGCCTACATTTCCTCAAAGTCTTCATTGATGAATGCGTTAAAATTTCATAAATGATATTCGGGCATAGGTGATGAATTGAGTCTATGGTAAAGCAGAGGTTTTTGTTGTTGGATTGAAGATAACCACAATGATCCTTCTAGATTGAAATCCTTAATACTATCAGACTTTGGTAACTCTTGATTCTTCTGGAGAAAACCATATTCGAGGGACCTATATTTCAACTTGTGAACATGCATGTTAAATGTATGAACGTGTGTTCATATGATGAACTTGCCCTTTAAGTGGGGACATACAGTCATAACTCTTGCATGATGAATAAAAATCTTAATTCTTATCCAAACTCTACAACAGAAATTTCCTGAATGATGGCCATTGTGTCACCCATAAGTCCTGAACTCAAGATGTTACATGAAGGGCTTGCCTTAATGTAAAATATATATAGGGAGCATACAGCCTAAAGGCAGGTTTTAATTCTTTTATGTGAAACATGAGGTAAGTTCATTATTTGGTCTCTAAAAGGGTCTCTTGTTGTCTCAGTGATCACCCTCATGAAGGCAATATGAGAGCTTAGTAGGCAACAAGATGACATGTTTATCAATCATTATCAGTCTAAGCACTTAGCGAAGAGTGAGGTTTACACAAACTTAAATCTTGACTAAAAGTCATAAGATAAGTTGCTAGTCCCTCGCCTAACCTGAAGTTTCACAATATGTTCCCTTACAACAACAAAAAGGTGATGCATGATAGAGCTTTTAAACCATTCATAGCTAAAAAATAAACAAACATCAATCTTTACACAATATAAACAAACAAAACAAAATAAAACCTAGTCCAAGGGTCCTCAGTGGAGTCGTCATCCTGTCATGCCTTTTTTTTTATGTGGGGCCCCAGAATAGGTAACAATAGATATAGTGGAAAGAGGTTTTTCACTAACAGAGTCAGCCATATATGCTGCTCGAAGGTGGCAAAGTGACTGACGCGCGCAACGCAATCGTAAGTAGCTTTTGTGTTTTTCTTTTTTATTTTATTTATCAAATTACCACATTTCTTCTAAGACCAAATAATTACTATGAAAAAACCTTTACAAAATTATGCAAAAGCCCCTGAAACCATGCCTTGAGAATTTTTATTATAAGGACAATTTAGTTATTACACTACTTAAAAAGTAAAAAACTAAAAATGCCATAGGCCATTAGCAAGAGTTTTTGTGTTTAAGGGTATGTTAGTAATTTTACTATGCAAAAAAATTAGAAAAAGATTGAGATGTCCCTTAACAAATATAGAATGACAAATGAATAGTGTGAAAATATCATTTTATCCCGAGACTATTTTAATTGATTCTTTTTTTGTCAAGAGAAAAACCATCAACTCATTATTATAATTCATAGTAAATTAAGGTATATATATATATTGCTTTTTCTACATGTTTTAGTTTTTTTTGTAATGTGATATAGAGAGGTTTGGGAGGAAAAGCAACAAGAAAGGATGTTCTTGTAGGAAAAGAGTGTAAATATAGAAGGAAAAGGATTGTTTGTTATTATCCAAAATAGATATATTTCAAATATGTGTGGAAAACACAGTAATTTAAAAAAAAAAATATATGCAGTGAGAAAAAAGTGTGAGGTTAGAGATAGAAGTTATCTAAAGAATGAATGACTCACGAAAATTCCTAAAAAAATAATGAATGAAATATTTATAAGTGTATATCATGACACTTGATTACTACGATTTGTGAAGTAATCAAGAAGTAGAGAAAAGCCATCCATACCAGGTATTGGCACCACAAGAAAATAAACCTATGATACCGTAAACTTGACCACCTACTTTATTTAGCTAGTATATTAGCTTCTTCTTTTTCTTTCTTTTTTTAAGTTTTTTCAATATCATTTGGCATATTTATAAAAAAATCCAAGTGATATAAAATCATTTTCATGGGATACTATATTTTCCCTACTTTTTAATTTGAATTAAAACATGGTTTCTATTAATTTATAATTTTTAATCCAAGTGAATAAAACCACATGGTTATTATTGGATAGCAGTTTGAAACTCTATAGATTATTTTTTTT
The DNA here is from genome assembly GCF_000002775.5 of Populus trichocarpa. NCBI lineage: Eukaryota > Viridiplantae > Streptophyta > Magnoliopsida > Malpighiales > Salicaceae > Populus > Populus trichocarpa. Next base: position 17,030,638 of record NC_037288.2, on the reverse strand, counting down.
GTTAAGTTATATATTATATATTAGATTTTGATTTAGAATATAATAACAAAAACAGGTTAAAAATATTAATCTTTTGTGAATGTATGCCACAAATTCTTTAAGGAATTATAGATATTCAACATAGTAATTATCTCATATGCTCCAAGCTTGTCATTTTTTTGTGAATGTATGCTCCAAGCTTGTCATTATATGAAAGGCTAGATAGGTATCATGTGTACAAGAGAGATGCATGGATAAGATTTTACATCATGTTTTTAAAAATTTTAATTTTTTTATTTAAAATAAAAAAAATTATGTTTTCAAATTGTTTTGATGTGCTAATATCAAAAATAATTTTTAAAAAATAAAAAAAAATTCTATTTTGATATATTTATAAACGAAAAATACTTTAAACCATCATTATTATTACAATCATAAATAGATACTAAATCTTGTTAAAAAAAAAAGATTCAAGGTAAGCCTACACATCCCCTTATCGAGCCATACTATGAGACTACCGAAACAAAAATCCCCAAGCATCTCATCCGATTCAAATATCAATTAAGGGTCAATTTTTTTTCATAATTACTCCTTGAATATCACAATTCATATCAATTGATCCATGTGATTATCCTTTTAGCTCCATCTAAAATAAAATTTGAATTGAAAGGTTAGTATAATAAATGGAAAGAGAAAAGTTCATGTATAACAATGCGCAAAGTTTGTGTATCAACAGGTCCCAAAAAAGGTTTTCAACAAATAATTATCATGGCTCCTCGAAGCTAATAAAAAGGTAATTTTATTTTTTTTTGTCAGTGACAACTTATTTTGGACCTAAAGAATAAATTTGTATTATTATTTTAAGGATTTATTTGGTAGTATAGTGAGGTATAATTGAAACTGAAAATTTTCTATTGAAATTTTGGATTGAATTATTTAGTCGAAATCCATTGAATTAGAGGGGCAAAATGTAAGCTCCTAAGCTCAATAATTACATGGGCTTTGTTGAAGCCTGACTAATACTGGGTTGGATGCATTGAGTGGATTGATTTCCTGCACTTTAACTGACCTGGAGGCCTGCTTTGTTCTTCCTGGATTGCAAAGAGGAGATTGACCCGTTCACCTCTGTCACTGCCCAACGCGTCAGGAATCCTCACAGCTCTTCCATCTTTACATATCTGTGGTTGTCAAGAGCGGACATCTCTTCCAAAGAGCATTAATAAACAACCAAATTAAAGGAACCGAGGACTGTTATTGTCCAGAAAAGAAAAGAAGGCAAGAAACTGAGGACACCCCACTTTCCACAAATTGATCATGAATTTCAAGTTTGTTTGCTTGACTTTTGTTGTAAATTATTATTAGAAATCATAGATCAATGGATATTTTCTTACGTGGGAATCTTGCCAATTGCTCCGTCTTGTCTGTGCAAGGCTGTTTAATTAGCCATGACTGAAAATGTCTACTTTTCTTTCCCTCCTTCTTTCTTCAATTTTAAAATGCATCTAATGTCTCCACAAAGTCAAATGACCTTCTTTAAAACTAGACAGATTAAAAAAAAAAAAGAAGAATGAGATACGTCTGATGTTGATATGTGTGTGTTTTACAATTATTATATTGGATGAGTTAATTTTTTTTAGATATTTTTATAAACAAAAATTTTCTTAAATAAAATTGATCTCACAAACATGATAGACCCAAATTATATAGGTTTGACAGTCAACCAAACCCAAGATAACGTGGGTCTGACGAACATGTTAGACTCAAAAAATTTAGACATTACCGATACTTATTATCTCATTAATGATATGTAAAAGATATTTTCTTTATATTAATATCGTCAAAAGTAGAGAACTTTCCAATCTTTTTCTTCTCTGAAAATGACAAGGTTCAACGGGTATAAATACCCCCTGAACCATACAGGTAAAAAATTTATAATTTTTCATTTATTAAGATAAAGATATATAAATTTTGGAATATCAACCAACTTAAAATTTAAAAACAAATATTTTTATTTCTTGAATTTAAAGCTCTTTTAAATCATTTAATGTCTTTAAGTCTTTTTATACATTTCTTATAAATACAGTGACTTTATCATCGAGAAGTCTTTAAGTTCTTCTGATTGACACTGTTTTTACAGGTATTCAAACTTTTACTGTAAATCTAAAGTTTTTTATATTAAAAAAAAATCTAATCACTTGAATACATGGATTAACTATTGTTCTAAATACTAAATAATTTTTATGTATCTCGAATTTAGAGAAATCATCAAAATTGCAGTGTTAAATTTCTCTATAAAGTGTCTTACTTTCCTTCGGTATAAGAGACATAATCAAGGGGTATTTTATTGTGATAGGATCGGGAAGAAATGGTCCTTGCAAAGGAGAGAGGGAGAGAAAATACCATTTCAAAATCCCAAGTTTGACATAATCGTGGTGGAAGCTCATGAATCTTATAGTCAGAAGACATTTCATAGTCATGAAGATATTATCACTGACGAATTGATGATGATGATGATGATGATGATGATGATGATGATGATGCACTCTTCTATAATCATGGCAACTTCCCTTTCTTCAAAAGCTCCATGAATCTTGATGCCCAAATTTCTCCCATGGACCCCAGAAAAATATGAGCCCCATTTTGCTTCACTTTGACATCGATTCCTAGCAGGTCCCTCTCAACGCGTTGATGCGGGAAAAATTAAACGAAGGCTACTGGTCTGTGGGAAACTGGGCAGCCCACAGAGTCAAAGGTAACAATTTTCTCTTTTGAAAATGGAACATTTCTAAAGTAATTAATTTCTTGTTGGAATGTTTGAAGTGATTTTCACATTCTTTAATCCCTCTCAAGGAAACTTCGAGTCAATGTGAGATCATCTTCTCAAGGGCTGGCTGGTGAAATCAGTAAAATGACTGACTGGGTTGTGCCTTTTGGATTCTCTGTTTATGGATTATGGATGTTGATTAACATTCAATTAACAATCTTGACATTAATTAAAATGAAAAAAATGGATTCTTCCTTTGTTTATTTAAGAATTAGAAACAACCTGTGCATGCATGCCTCTCGTGGTTTAAGATCTAGACGACAAGTCGTTGCTTTTCTTGTGAGTAGACGACATGCAAGTCAAAATCTATCCACCGCTGATTAAGTATGTGTTTTGTAATATAGGATGTTTTTATAAAATTATTTTTTAATTAAAAATGTATTAAAATAATATATATATCATTGTACAATTGATTTGAGTTGAGAAGGAAAATTTTGTAATGCCAAGGGAAAAACCTTATGCAGGCTATATAGTGAAGATGATGAAGATTTATTATTATTATTATTATTATTATTAGAGATGCATTCGTAAACAAACCAGTTATTATGAAATTTTAAGACAGCTTATATAGCATAACTAGTTACTGACCCATATTTTGGCACAAGTTGGATAATTTATTTATTTTTAATATTAAAAAATGAATATATGCATTTTTTAAACAAAACAAATTCAATTATAAATTAAAAAAATTATATATGCTTTTAATTATATAAATCAAGAATTAGTTGTGTAACTAAAATAAATTATAAAATTAAATTATTGACTAATCGAAGTTAACTAGTTAAGCTTGTGACTTGGATCATGAACTTAATCACCAATGGTAATTGGTTTAAGTGGTCTGACGTTTGTTCCTCTTAAACAAAGTCTTGAGTTCGAGTCTTGTAGATTGGAAAGAAAAACTTACTTGTGAGAATTTATTTTTTTATTCCTAGAATAATTACTTTAGTGTCACTTCAATTACTATAACCAAAGTGATAATCCACAGTACGAATATTTTTGAAATTTTATCAAGTTAATGCAGAGAGTTAAGATAGGAAAATAGAAAGAAAGAACTATGTTCTTTCAATAATAAAAACTTACATCTTTATATGGCTTATATCCCTATTTATATAAGTAGAGAAAGAGATCACTTTTTTTAATAATTCTTCTAAATACTTGGATCAGACTCATTCCTTATGGGCAGACTAGAGTTAATTCAATAACTAACAAGTCTTGTGGATGGAGTACACTATCACTGAAAAAGCTTTACTCCTTAGTGAGTCGTCCCGGTTCGACCGGATTAGTTAGGGTTCAATAGACTTCTAGATACCGGAGTTTAAACAAAAAAAAAATTTATGAACTTAATTGAATTCAATAATTTTTTTAATATAATTTTATATTTAATTATATGATAAAAAAATATTTATAAAATCAAAAACCAACTAAGTATTAGAGTATTTATTTGATATCTCAACAAATCAACAAATATCAAATGATAAAATAAAAAAAAATAATCAACAAAGATACAATTTTAACATAGTTATTTTCATTGTATTACTCAATTATTATGATTTTTAAATTCCGAGGGGGAAGCAAAACTTTACTTAAAAGTAATGCAAAGCTTCTCGATATCATTATCCTCGTAATTACAAACAAACTAAACACGGCGTAGAGTAGAGCTGCAGAAACCAAAAGCGGAGGAGACGGCGGCGTTGGAGGTGGTTTTTCTTACATGCTGAACAAAAGAATACTTATATATATATATATATATATATATATATATATATATATATATATATTTGGGAGAGTTTTAAATTGAAAAAAATTAACCGGCAGCCTAAGCTTGACAAGAAAAAAAAAACAAAACTCAAAGGAAAAGAGACGACGAAAAAACATGAAAAAGCCTGGGTTATCAAACTTCACAAAAACCCCATTTACAACCCAAATCTGGAGCTTACTATTAAAATTAAGAAATAATCTCAGCCAAAATCGGGAAATGAAAATGAAAGCACCAACTGATAGCCATAAAAATTACAAAACAACAGAATTGAATTAGAAATCAAAAGGCGTTAAATTTAAAATTAACATCCATAGCAGAAGAAAACACAAAACAAAACTCTCATAAAAGGATCCAAAACCAATAATTCTATTAACAACAACAGAAAATTTGAAGTCTTGAGTTGAACAGACTGACCTGCGCATGTAAAGAAGCCAAGAATCAGAGCCAGAGAGTCAAATCAAAGTGACCCATCTTCACATCCAAGACAAGAAACAAATCCCATGTAGCAGTTATCTCAGTAATTGTAAAAAAAGAAGAATAAAAAGACAGGCATGTACAAAGAGAGAGCTTCAAACAGAACAGAACAAAAACGTGGCAAGTACTTTTTTTTATTATTATTCTTGAATTTGTCAGGTAATCAAGAATCGGTCCAGGTCTGACAAAAGATTGTCAACGTCAACAACCCCAGCCCCTCAAAAGTGCCAAACAAACAAGGGAAAAATTTTCATCCATTTTCTATCGCCCATCATCAATTCCTAGAAACTGCTTGTTCAACGCGTCTGACTTGGAAAAACATGGACGCACAAAATAACTACTTGAAAATGGCTCCTCATCTGCTGTCTTCTTCTCCACTACTGGTAACAGAAAAAGACTCGAACTTTCTCTTACTTGTTTCTAAACAACTTTCAAAAAGTGGACTTTGGTTTCGAATCACCATTTCTCCCTTCTTTTTTTGGCCACTTTTCTATGGTTTTTCTTACTGGGTTTATGGAGGTATTGCTTTTGCTTCATGGGTTCTTGGTATAATTGATTGTGGGTGATGAAAGTAGGTCTTTTTGCTCCATGGGGTTTTGAGTTAAGTGGTTTTGCTTCATGGGTTTTTGATAGAACTCTTTTTGCTTGGTGGGTTTTGATTCTAGTGGCTTCGCTTCATGGGTTGTTGAAAAAGCTGGTGTCTTTTAGGGTTTCTTGTTGTTGAGTTTTAGAGGTAGAAGAAGAATATTGTAAGATGGCTGGGGTTTTGAGGAAATTTTTGCCTATTCAGTCTCCGATTCATGTAGAAAAGGAGGATGATGACGACAAGATTAAAAACTTGGAATACTCATTTGCCTTGCCATATTCTGGCCCTCTGCTTACTTGTGATGTTCCTCAAGCAGTGCCTATTGATTTTAGGCAGATCCCAATTGCTTCTCCTGCGATCGGTTCTGGCTCTTTGTTGACTGATGTTTCATTGCCAGTTGTGCAGCCTATTGTAAAGTCTCACAGGAAACTGTCGAAGAAGCCAAACTTAGTCTCAGATAGGACTGTTTGCTTAGAAACGGATGGTGGCATGGATGGAAATGGCATGCCATGTGAAGCATCTAGAGTAGATGACTCGAGTTCTTCGCTTTGTGCAAACGATGACGAGCGCGGACCAAAGTTATCTGATGGAATACAAAGTTCTGGTAGATTGGATTTTTTCAGTGGTTGTGGTAGTTCTGGTGAATTACCACGAAGCTTGGAAGTGTCGGAATTGCCTGATAACGGTAGCGAAAATGAAGGTCGAGACTTTTACGATTATATGAATCCCGCAAATTATGAATCGATAGGATCTGAAAGCTCACACAGTAATTCATCTGAGATTTTTTCTTGCCAAGAGGAGGATCATAATGAAGAAGCTCCTGGCCATGTCAGAAGGCCATCAATTGTAACTTTCCGTGACCCTGAATCAAATGATGTAGTGGACAATGAATCTGATGTATCTAACACTGACAGTAGTGTCCATGAGAGGCATATAGCTGTAAGGCCTGGGAAGAAAGGGACATGCTATCGTTGCATGAAGGGAAGTAGGCTTACGGAGAAGGAGGTTTGCATTGTTTGTGATGCAAAATACTGTTCAGATTGTGTGATAAGAGCGATGGGATCAATGCCAGAAGGAAGAAAATGTGTTACATGCATTGGTAAGAGGATTGATGAGTCTAGGCGAAAGACCTTGGGTAAATGCTCTCGGATGCTAAAGCAACTGTTGGCTGTGGTCGAAGTTGAACAGATAATGCGTTCTGAGAGATCATGTGTGGCGAATCAGCTACCACCAGAACTCATTTATGTAAATCGACAGCGTCTTTCCAAACAGGAGTTATTCCTACTGCTGACCTGTCCAAACCCACCCAAAAAACTAAAACCAGGAAACTATTGGTACGATAAAGTATCTGGTTTATGGGGAAAGGTGAATATCCCTTTCTTTTAATTGTCTTTCAGTTTAGATATACAATTACCTCAATTTTGTGGTACTGCATTGTGTTTATTCATCTGGTATGCTTGAACAGGAAGGACACAAGCCTTGTCAAGTAATCAGTCCCCAATTGACTGTCGGGGGTCACATCCAGGAAGGTGCTAGCAATGGAAATACGAGCATAATGATAAATAATCGCAAGATAACTAAAGCAGAGCTCATTATGCTGCAGGTTGTTGTGCCGGACACTATCTGGTTATTTTATATGATTATTTTCTTAAGCATGTAAGACTGATGCCATTCCATTTAATCTTTGCAGTGGGCAGGGGTGAAATGTGAAGGAGCAACTCACCTTTGGGTTAGTGCAGACGGGGCTTACCAGGAAGAGGGAATGAATAACATAAAAGGAAAATTATGGAATAAGGTGCGTTTGCATTTGTTCTGGGGAAATCTGTTGATTTAGTTCAATCCCATCTTGCTTTTGCATTTATGCTTATTTTACTTGCTGATCTTAATATCAAAACTTAAGCAATAATGGAAATACTTTCTTTGCAGACTGGAATAAAGCTAATTTGTGCTGTCCTGTCTCTGCCAACTCCTCCTAATTCTGTCAGTCCAAGTGGGGAAGGAGTGAATGATGTTATGGCAAACAACCTCGAGCAGAAAACACTCTATAAGCTTCTTCTGGTTGGTCTTGAAAAATCCGGCACATGTACCATATTTAAACAGGTAAGGAATCAGTGGGACTGAAACAACATAATCTTATGCTTATGTTACTATTCATGTGTGACAAATCTAGCTCTGTCGGCTCCTAATGAAGTCACTTCTGTCCAATTCCGCTCCATTTCATAATTACCTTAACTTTCTCCTTGGTGCCTGCCATTTGAAGAACTTTATGTCAACTAGAGAGTCCATCTAATTATCAAAAAACTATAATCCATGGAAAATCATAGAACTTTTGTTTATACTGACAGCTAAAACCCACCTAATTTTAGAGTTTAAGACAGCGTTATGTTTAGAGCATACAAAAATTGCATGTAAGCGAAGTCATAAAAAAATATATGAAATGTTCTGTTGTACGCTTGAATGTTTTTACTTGCTTGAATGAGTGTGCCTGTGCCAAGTTGATTACATTCTAGAGATCTTTAATATTGCTCCATCTAGATCATGTTGAGATGAAGCTCTTAAGTCTCCATAAGGTTCGATTGTTCTATGGATGTTATTGTGCTCAATTATGATCTATTTGCAGAAGAGGCAGTTGCCAGTACCAGTGGCCTTCACTGCATCGGCTTTGCTCATTTTTTTTTTCTGTCCTGTTCAAATTGTCTTCTTTAACTTAACTAAATAATCTGTTCCATAAGTTATCGCACACAATCAACATGCATACAATTAAAGAAATCATATTTCTGCGCAAGTTTATGCCATTCAAGCACAAGTCCTTGCCTCCCTAACACAAGATTATACCATACCATACCGTTTCCTTAAAGGCATAGATAGCATTGCAGAAGGCCATGTCTTTCCAGGACATGGTTATGCCTTCCTAGATGATACATTATATGCCATCCCTTTGTTGCAAGGTCATAACATCGTATCACAAGGCCATGCCTTTGTGCAGAATGCTATACATTTCCTGAACAATGCAATGCTGTCCTAGCAGTTGGTCATGCCTTCTGACATGCATATGCTATGGTTTTCCTGCAAACTGTGGGACATGCTTTTCCAGCGCAACATCATGCCATCCATATGTAAAAGACACTCCATACTGCTTTAAATACTAACATGAATAATTTTACTCTGCATTGCAGTGTAAGTGCAATGATCATGTTAAACATAAACAGGAAATGCAACTTGTACATTGCTTTTAACAGTTTTTGTCTGATAATTATTTTAGCCTTCTTAAACCCTGCCTCCATTTGTGGTAGCACAAGAAGAACCCAAACAATTAATTAATTATTTGCTTATTTCAGGCAAGAATTGTATACAGCGTTCCTTTTTCTGAAGATGAGCGTCAAAGTATCAAGTCTATTATTCAATGCAATTTGTATGGCTATCTGGGTATACTGCTTGAGGAGCGTGAAAGATTTGAAGAAGAATGCTTGATTGATAAAAGACGAAAGGTTGTGCACCGGCATAATTCTTTAGGTAAAATACTCATTGATTTTTTATCTTCTTCTCTCTGAAGCTTATGATCCATGGTCTTTTCTCCACTGTTTTGCAAAAATCATGCAAAGATGTGTGGATGGTGCATAAATTCCCAGTTCTTGCACTGTGGATTATCAAAAATCTCTTTAGCTTATGGACCTACAGGAATGCTTCCTGTTGGAAGTCTGGAAGCTAAATCATCAGCATCCATCATAGTTAGGGACTGCTAACCTACTGTATTGATTGCGAAGTTCTTAGTCATTATATTGGCAGCTTCTTGGTGGGTAAATTGTTTAAAATGAATCTGAGCTTTCTTTCTTCCTCTCTCTCTTTTCTTGTCCTTTCTTGGTGTCGGGTAGAAGTTTGATGGTAACTAGAATTAATTTTGCCTCCTGGTCCATGGAATAAAAGGCAATGGAAACAAATGAGGTAGATTGCACCATGGTTCAATTTTTTTATTTTCTAGTTTTTATATATATATAAAAAATTTGCAAAAAATTACAGATTATCTGACTCTTGTGAACCAACAGATTTTCAAATAATTGAATCATTTTAAGTGGATATTTAAATGTTTGGCAGTGTTCATTGGTTTCTGACTGGTTTTGATAAACCTATGCAGCATGCTAGGTTCAATAAACTGGGGTAAAATGTTTGGATTTTTTGGAGAGAATGTGAGGGTTTGTTGACTTGTTATGCTTCGCTTTAGTGTGATGTCCCGTGCTTGTTTAATGACTTGTTGTGCTTCGCTTTAGTGTGATGTCCCGTGCTTGTTTAATGAATGGAAACTAAAAATGTAAGGTGCAAGGTTTTTGGGGATGAATGAAGTAAGAAAAGTAGGAATTGTGATCCTGGGTCTTGTGAATGTTACCAAAGGCTGGTTTTGGGTATCATTTTGTAGAAAGAACGTATGAGTTATGCTATATGACCTAAAAAGTTCTCTGAAGTGACACTTTGGGAGCCTTGCTGACTAAAAGCAATCTTGGTTATTCATTTTATGTCTTAACTCAGAGAGGTTACTCAAAATGTATCTTTTCCCTAAAAAAGTAATGGAAATCATGCTAGAACCTATTTTATTTTGGCATCAGTTATATTCATGAATTTGTTTGATTCTTGTTTCAAATCCACTTTTCCTTTTATTTTTCTTCCCATTTTACAAGATTCCACGTTTATGTTTTAGCTAATTTGACCGTCATATTTTTGTATCTTCTATAAATCATAACTTTGGAGTTAAAATTGACTTCAGCAATTTAGAATTATTTATGATCTGAAATTATTTAGTTTCAACTTATATTACAGGTCAGATTGACTGTAAAACAATCTATTCTATTGGCCCAAAACTGAAAGCTTTCTCAGATTGGCTCCTCCAAGTAATAGCATCTGGCAATTTAGAATCCATGATCCCTGCTGCTGCTCGTGAATACGCACCTTTTGTTGAGGAGTTGTGGAGAGATGGAGCCTTCCAAGCCACATACAACAGGAGGAATGAACTCGAATTGCTACCAAGGGTTGCTACTTATTTCTTAGAACGGGTAAAACATGCTTCATGTCCTTGCCTTTTACTTTTGTTTTTACAATTCTTAGAATATGTTGTATTTCCCCCCGTTCCCTTTCTTTCTTTGGCTTTTTTTTTTGTGTGTGTGTGTGTGTGTTCAAAATCTAATTCAAAACATCAAGTTTGCTATTGGTTATGGGCTTTTTGTCTTGCTCTGCATAGCTGGCATACGTGTGTGAAAATCATGATGGGGAGATAAAAGAGCAGCCATTCTTTCTATTATTTGAATTATTCTTGAACATTAGAAGTCTCAGGACCTGGTTGATTCACTTTTTTAAATCCCATTTCCTTGAATTGTGACCCTATTACTGTAAGGAGGTAGAATCATTAGAATCTGAATGTGGCAAGTGCATGATACATGATTGGTGTAACAGCTTTTTATCATGTCTTTAAGATCTTATGATGTCTTCCTGCTTAGGCTGTTGAGGTTGCAAGGCCAGACTATCAGCCATCTGATATGGACATCTTGTATGCTGAGGGTTTTAGTTCATCCAAAGGGCTTTCTAGCATGGAATTTTCATTTCCTAAGGTGGCTCCAGATTTTTGCGAGAATATTGGCTATCAGCATGATCCCTTGCTGAGGTCAGTTCTATTTGCACATTGCCGATTACATTTTTTGCGTGATTGATGTCATGCAAAATTTTAAAAGTGCCCTGCATTTCCTGACCAGGTCTGTTATATGTCCAAATCTCTTCACTACAATTTCTGACTAAATTGCTGCTTGAAATACAATTGTTTTACTTGCCATCTGCTAATTGATTAGAAGTCACCGCTAAAATGAAAGTCACGCCATTTACAGCTTCCACACTATTTTCTTCCTTCTCAGGGTCATTAAGAGCAATAAAGAAAGTCTCTTTTATATGATTCAATAATTCGGAATTGTTGTCTGAATGCTTTCCTTCATTTTTCTCCTCCATATAATATAATTGCGAGGGGAGTTCTAACAGAAGTTTGCTATCATATATTCCATATTTGATTACTATGTATTATAAATTGTTAAACTTTGTCTTGATCAGAATAAAAAAAAACACGGTTTATTTTTCCTTCAAAGAAAAATAAAAGAAGATTAATCCACTCCTTCCCTGACATCATTGGGGACATGTACACCTGCCAGGTATCAACTTATCAGAGTTCATCCGACAACCCTCGGAGGAAATTGCAAAAGGCTGGAGATGTTTGAAGATGTTGATGTTGTCTTATTTTGTGTTTCATTGATTGATTATGATGAGTTTTCTGAAGACAAGAATGGAGTTCTCATCAACAAGATGATTGCAAGCAGGCAGCTATTTGAACGCACGGCCACTCATCCAACTTTTGAAGAGAAGAAGTTCCTTCTTATACTGAATAAGTTTGACCTGCTCGAGGAAAAGATTCAACAGGTTCCGCTGACTCAATGCGAATGGTTTGATGATTTCAATCCTGTGATTGGCTACAATCCCAACAGCAGCAGCAGCACCAATCCTTCATTGGCACGTCGTGCCTCCCAATATATTGCAGTAAAGTTCAAGAGATTGTTCAGAGATCTCACTGACAGGAAGCTGTATGTTTCACTAGCTACTGGTTTGGAACCTGATAATGTTGATGAAGCTTTTAAATATGCAAGAGAGGTTCTGAAGTGGAAGCAAGAGGAACTTAACTACCCCAACAATGAGTTATCTTCGACTAGCATAGAGGCAAGTTCATCCTCATGATTTTAACAATGTTGTAATCACATAGAGGGTCGACTGAAGGGAATAGAGGACCGCCTGCTATTCACAAGACTTCCTCGCAAAATCTGTGTATATTGTCCATGAGCCAGTCATGTATAGGAAAGGGAAGTAGAGCTTAAATCACAAATATTTCAAACATGAAAGAAATAGGATTTTTCTGAAAAGCTGAAACATCCACAAATTTTGCAGCCGCAGCTCTTGGATCACCTAAATACACAAGCATTAGCATTTGTCTGAAAAGCTGAAACATTCACAAATTTTGCAGGCGCTGCTCTTGGATCGACTAAATACACAAGCATTATTACAACTAAAGATATAGAAAAACAAAAAAACTAATCAATTAGTAAAGGAGAAGCCCTACGAAGTACAAACACAAGCCTATTTGCATTAGAGAGAAGTACAAACACAAGCCTATTTGCATTACAGACACACCTCTATACGAACCATAGACATTTCTTCACAACACTGTTTCATCATACAGGTGCAAACCTGTCCATAAGCAAGCAAACTGTGGCCTCAGACATTGTAGTTTCTCCCTGAACCACTTTGCTCTTTTTAACCTCCCTCTCTTCTTCAACTCCTCCCTCTTTGGGTTTTGACAAGAAGGGCTTTCTTGGTGTAACCTTCTCCTTAAGCTTTGCTAGCTCACTCACCCATATCTCCACAACTGCAGACATTTCCCTCCTCAAAAGACTTGAACCCTGATTTCTTTAATGTTCCTTTTTGCTGAATGAGGAGAGAGCTGGAGCTGAATGGTTTATATAGAGGGGAAGAGGAGTGGTGAGTTTTGAAAGACTCGTGTACAGTTCAGAGCAAGTGGTTTTTGTTGACCAAAAGAAAAATCTACGTGTGGTCGCTCCTAGATGATGTTAAAAATGGGAAGAAGGGATATAGTTTCCCTATATTTGAATATTCCACTGTAATGGTTGTGAATATCTTACGAGTGAGATGCTAGGGTATGAATGCTCATACCCTAAATGCTTGTTTTTTCATGATTTTCATCCAAATCCTGGAAATCACACGTTATATATAAATACGAAATTTTTTTATAGATAGATAACGGGTAGATTATAAATATTAAAAAAATTCAATTTATGAGCTTCCTTGGTTCCACGAGGGGTAATTTCAGGAGTGAAGTCTTGTTGAATTGGAATTAAAATCAATTGGTAAATTGAATAATCATAACAACATGGCAGGAGGAGGATCGAACTACGCTGGTGTTTTGGTACGAGCAAGAAGATGCAAGGGTTCCCCAATTGAAGGGGTCGCTATTATTTTTGTCGGTTAAGAAGATGCCACGTGTAACACGCTTAGAGCTTAGAACATAGAGAAGGAGATCGTTATCATCTCACAAACCTACAGAGCCCATAGAATTATTGAGACAAAATAATGGAAGTTTCCATTATTGAAGGAAATGCCCGTATACAAACAAAGGGTCCACAGATAGGCTCCTCTTCCCGTGGGCGACCCGTCCATTTCCAATTGGATGCAATTTATGTCGATGGGGCAGGAAAATATAAAAGACTTAAATTAAATAAGCTTAAGCTATTAACATCAAGTGACAGTTTGGCCGAGTGGTCTAAGGCGCCAGATTTAGGCTCTGGTCCGAAAGGGCGTGGGTTCAAATCCCACAGCTGTCAATTTTCAATCAACCCTCTTCTTTTGCCCTATTTTGGTCCATTCACACACTCAGAAGTCTTCTTCTACTTTTCTTCTTGTCTTTCTCGATGCATCAGAAAGATATTTTTATTAGACCCTTCTACAACCTAATTTGGTAAATCAAGCTCCTCCTCCCCTTCTTTTTCTTTTCAATTTCCTATTTTTCTTTTTCTTTTTTTAATTTTATCTTCATATTTTTTTTAATAATTATTTGGGTTATTTTTAGATCAACAATTGATTAGATCATATCAAAATAATTTTTACACACACAATTTAATTTTAAACTCAGGTTAAATAAGAAATTGAATTGAAAGTTTTTTCTTTTAATTTCATCATTTTTTTTCTAAATTTCAGCTTTAAATTTTTTTTTTACAGATCGTCCAAGTTGTATTTAGATTGAACAAGTTGATTGAGTCATATTGAGGTAACTCTCACAAGGTTTTATTTTAAATCCGGACTGGGCTATAATTTGAGTCTGAATATTTTTTTACCTGCCGTCTAGGTTACATTTAAACTAGCAAAGATACTAGATCATACTAAAAATATTCCCATAGAATTTAATTTTAAACTCAAACTAGATAATAAATCAAATTGAAAGGTTTCTAGATAAACTCGTAGGATTAGGTTTAAAAATCATACCGACTATTTCTTGTTATTTTTTTGTTATATTAAAAAAATATTGATTTAACTGGCACGTGCTTGTAAAGTAGTTTACATCTAAATTGGTTTATTCTATAAAAAAAAACAATATTTCCACCAATCTGAAGCCAACAGCTGAAACATTACATATAAGTTTTGAAATAATCAGCTAAATATCTTCCTATTCAACAGAAACAGACAATGAAAAGGCCAAGACAAAAAGATCCTTAAAAGTGCTTGAAAGATTTTTTTGTTGGTTTTGAGTGGTTGAAACACCAAGGGCGTTTAGCTCAAGGTTTCTATTCTATAAGATAAGATTTGTTGGTAGCCACCTCCATAGCACTCGGTGGATGCGGCCATACTTTAGCGCCCACGGAGTGCCTCCTCCATAGCCAATACCACGGCAACAAAGCAACGTTAGTTAGTGTTTATTCTTCCTAGATGATCTGCCGTATTGATTTTCCCATGAAGAATGTGATTAATTAAATTAATAATACCCTTGTATCAAATGCAAATACAAAGGAGTGAATCGAATAGAGCCACTAAAGCAATTATTAATGTATACAGCTATTTTTTTGCTAGTTTGGTTATTACAATGAGATTAGAAAGAAATAATTGGAGTATTAAAAGCCAGAAAGGGAAAATAACCTTGAGATTCAAGCTGTAATTATGCATAATTTTATCAAGAGTTTATCACGGGCCATTTTTACAGAGTTTTGAAGACAAAAACACAAAACAAAGAGTGGAAGGTCGACATTGAAAGCTTATTACAGTAACATTCTTCTTCAAGCACTAAAGCAGTTGATAAGCATGGAAAGTGAAGCCTCAGAATATGTCAATGCAGGTGACTTGACTCGCATGCCTCTGATTAAAGCAGGCAATGGCTTTACCAAGCGTAAGCTTCCTTCCTCTCCTTTACTTGACTCAACATTTGTAGGGCTCGAGCCGCTTGACCAAATAGTCTGACCCTTTTCACGTAGCTTGGAAAGCTCGCTAGTCCAAATATCCACAAGTCCTGACATTGCTAAATATCTTGAAAAACTGCTGATGGAAAAGAGAACAAAAGCAAGAAGAAGATCTTAATAAGTGCTCTACAGGTATTTGAAGCTTGTAATGTGTGGTTGCTGTTTGAGACGTTGAAGGGTTCTACATGGGTTCTTATAAAACAAGGTTAGAAAGCGGTTTTGTGGGTTAACTAAGGCCGCACACATTCTTGAGGGGAGTTTTGTGCTTGTCTCCTGTGCCATATAGCCAACAGTTTTGTTTCCAATGGTAAATCTCAATACCCTAACAAGCTAGTGGTAAATCTTTCTTTATAGAGCTAGTGGTTTTACTCATGACAACGGCTCGAAGTCAATCCACATAAATTATTGGGCATTGGCTATATATATATATATATATATAGGAGATTACTAGATTTTGGAACCGAGCACCTCTTTCAAAGTTTCCCTTTATGTGACCTAGGAAGTCAGTACTGAACTTCCAATTGTAACCTGCCTACAAGTTACAGATGATCCTTCTACATTTTTTTGTTTTTTCATATATATTTCTTCGGAGTGAGGTAGAACAATGTCTAGAAATGGTTTTGGAAGTTTTGAAATTGAAAACAAAAAACAAAAAAAAAATCTATAATGGATGATCAGATGAAACATTTGGTTCGTTGGGCGTCCAGTTGCTCCCATTTTAGCAGAGAGAAACAATTCTACACTTTTTGACGCAAGACACAAGCTGCCATCTAGCCTCTGGATGCTAACAAGGTTGCAGAGACTGGACTGGAGCTCATTTTTAGTCAGGATAGAAAAAGATGGATGTTGATGCCATAAACCAAGAAAAACATTCGAGTCAGTAAGTAGATTAAATTGAATATTTGAGCAACGAAGATTATGAAGATAGGAGACCTATCCAACAACACTCCAAACATACACGATTAAGTAGAAAAATGCTAGGGGTCGGGCAGCATCACTGAAAGCAAATGCTCTCCTCATGGAACCCGCTGAATTAGGTGAAACATTCACAGCCAGGTCATGGGAAAACATTTGCAAAGAAGAAACAGCCGCACTAGCTAGGGGCAATTACAACTTCGAAATAAATCTAACCATACACTATGCAATGGTGATGTTGGTTACTTGATTTCCAGAGTACTTCTGAAGGAAATTGCAATTTGATATTTGCAAGTAACCGATCTGACTGCGAAGAAACCTGCCAGAGGGTTGCTCAAAACCAAAATCTTTTGATGCAGATGAGACAGCATTTGCTTCTTTGGCCATGAACACAACAGGCTGTGAATTGATTAGTTGAAACCACCTCGGCAGCAACTGTGCGAAGGAACCGCATCTCCAAAATTTGAGTCCCGATGGAAACTATAGTGCTGGTGAAAAGTAGACCAGTTGGAATCTCGATCACAGGCCACATCACAGTTACATGTAAAGTGTTTTTAGGGTGTGATGTCGTAGCTTTAAACCCTTGTTTTATTTTAGGTTTCTTTAATCTCTGCGTGAAACTCATCTTTATTTTAGAAAACACTGAAAATGTGTTTCCTATTCAATAGAAACAGACAATGAAAAGACCAAGGCAAAAGGATCCTTAAAAGTGCTTGAAAGATTTTTTTGCTGGTTTTGAGTGGTTGACATTTTGAAACGCCAAGGGTGCTTAGCTCAAGGTTTGTATTCTATAAGACAAGATTTTTTGGCAGCCAACTCCATAGCTCTCGGTGGTTTTGTCCATATTTTAGTGCCCACGGAATGTCTCCATAGCCAAGATATACCACGGCAACCAAGCAACATTAGTTAGTGTTTATTCTTCCTAGATGATCTGCTGTACTGATTTTCCCATGAAGAATGTGATTAATTATACCCTTGTATCAAGTACAAACACAAAAGGAGTGAATCGAATAGAACCATAAAATTCAAGTACCCTTTTTTCTTTTGTTTGACTATAGCAAATATTAATGTATACAGCTATTTTTTTGCTAGTTTGGTTATTACAATGATATTAGGAAAAAAATAATTGGAATATCCATAGCCAAAAAGGGAAAAGAACCTTGAAATTCAAGCATTTTTCATTGATTCAAGCAGTCGACAAGCATGGAAAGTGAAGCCTCAGAATATGTCAATGCAGGTGACTTGACTCGCATGCCTCTGATTGAAGCAGGCAATGGCTTTACCAAGCGTAAGCTTCCTTCCTCTCCTGGAACCACTTTACTTGACTCAACATTTGTAGGGCTCGAGCCACTTGACCAAACAGCCTGACCCTTTTCACGTAGCTTGGCAAGCTCGCCAGTCCAAATGTCCACAAGTCCTGACATTGCTAAATATCTAGAAAAACTGCAAATGGAAAAGAGAACAAAAGCAAGAAGATCTTAATAAAAAGTGCTCTGTAGATATTTGAAGCTTGTAATGTGTGGTTGCTATTTGAGACGTTGAAGGGTTCTACATGGGTTCTTATAGAATAGGGTTGGAAGCGGCCGCACACATTCTTGTGGGGAGTATTGTGCTTTCTCCTGTGCCATATAGCCAACAATTTTGTCTCCAACGGTAAAAATTAAAATACCCCAACAAGCCAGTGGTATTTTAAATCTTTCTTTATAGAGCTAGTGGTTTTACTCGGGAAGTCAATCCAAGTCGGTTTCTTATTTATATATCATATATATATCCGATTTGGTTTTTATTTATAGTATTTTTTTTGTTTAAAAATATATTAAAATAATATTTTTTTATTTTAAAAAAATTATTTTTAATATCAAAATTATCTGAAAACAATAAAAAATATTAATTTAAAATAAAAAAATAATTTTTTTTAAAAAAAACATTTTTAAAATACAAAAACAAATTATGATTTCTAAGAACTGGAAGAGTAAGAGTAAGGATGCCCAATTGTAACCTGCATACAAGTTACAGAGAAATGGTTTTGGAAGTTTTAAAATTGAAAAAAAAATAAAAATCTATATTGGATGATCAGATGAAACATTTGGTTCGATGAGCCTCCTGTTGCTCCGATTAACGCAAGACAAGCTACAACCATGCAGCCTCTGGATGCTAACAAGGTTGCAGAGACTGGACTGGAGCTCATTTTTAGTCAGGATAGAAAAAGATGAATGTTGATGCCATAAACCAAGAAAAACATTCGAGTCAGTAAGTAGATTAATAATTGAATATTTGAGCAATGAAGATTATGAAAGATAGGAGACCTATCCAACAACACTCCATACATAACGCGATTAGGTAGAAGAATGTTTGGGGTCGGGCAGCATCACTGAAAGCAAATGCTCTCCCCATGGAACCCACTGAATTAGGTGAAACATTCACAGCAAGGTCTTGGAAAACATTTGCAAAGAAGAAGCAGCCGCACTAGCTAGGGGCAATTACAACTTCGAAATAAATCTAACTATATATATAATACATAGAAACCTAGCTTTACAGTATGCAATGGTGATGTTGGTTACTTGATTTCCAGAGTACTTTTGAAGGAAATTGCGATTTGATACTTGCAAGTAACCGATCTGACTGCAAAGCAACATGCCAGAGGGTTGCTCAAAACCAAAATCTTTTGATGCAGATGAGACAGCATTTGCTTCTTTGGCCATGAACACAACAGGCTGTGAATTGATTAGTTGAAACCACCTCGGCAGCAATTGTGCGAAGGAACCACATCTCCAAAATTTGAGTCCCGGTGGAAACTCTAGTGCTGGTGAAAAGTAGACCAGTTGGAATCTCACAGGCCACATCACAGTTACGATGAGACATATCTTGTTTAGGCCTGGCTTGGAGTATGCCTTCTACCTCAAAAGTGGCTGATTCCTCAAAGGGCAGGCATATGCCAACATCACACATATGGATAGCAACTTTTAAAGTGCCCGTGGCCAATTTATCAGAATCTCTAACCAAATTGGCAACGACAGCTCCTGCAAAGGGAATCATTGATCCTGAAGCCAAAAGATTGGGCCTTATGAGGCAATAATTCCAGCCGTTTGATTCCCAGGCAGGGAAAAGTTTCAGGATATGAGCCTGCCCATTCAGTGTTATGAACAAACGAACCACCATATAAATTCCCGACCGCATCACATTAGAATTTTGACTGCTTTTAGGCAGACTTCAGAAGTTCAAATCCATGGTGTCCAACCCTCATACATGTTGCAAAGATTATCTACACTCATTGCTTGCTTCAGCAGATGATCCACTTGCTCTTCAATACTAATTTCTCTGAGACACGAGAAATGGTTCCTTTAGGAGAGGAAAAGGAGGGAAAGAATATGAACCTTCGAATATAAATCCACTGAAGAGTACAGATTTTAAAAGAAACCAAGTACCTGTTGTTCGCAATATCTTCACCATCTATTTTCATCTCAATCCTCCTTAGCACTGACAAAGCATAAGCATTTTTACCTGCAAAATTGTTGCAAGATGATTGATCAAGAGATAACTACTTGTTTCTTCATTCAATTTGAGAAGGAACTAAAAGGCAAGGCCAATTTAGCAAGCCAAAAATTATGTTATATAATATATGACATCTGTAATGCGCAATTAGCCATGAAATGAGCAATCCATGTCACTTGTTTTTACCATACGATTCGCTAAGAAGTATGTTTTGGACCACATCAGTGTTTCTACATCTCTGAAATATCTTTTTCCCCAAAGTGTTTTCTTACAATGATAGATATTGCTTAAATATATAATACATACTCAAATCTAAACTACAGGCTATATTTTTACGGGCTTGGACAGGAAGATCCTTACGTTCATGGGCACCCCACACAGATATATGTTAGCACTTAGAGCAGATATAGAATTTGAAAGGCAGTAACAGATAGACTTGTATTAGACATTACCCTTGGCCACTCGACTGCCGGTCTGCAGATTAGGATGAGGAGATTCTTGATTTTCATCTTCAATTTTAACTTTGTTTAATGAGGATACCTCATCATTTTTGCCCTCAAATTTCTCCTTTGAGCTCTCATCATCCAAAGGTTGTGAAGGCTCGACAGGGACATTTACAGCTTCATCACTTGGTGGTGCCACAGATTTCAGATGTTCAGTTAGCTCACCAATTCCTGTGACAGAATCATTGTTACTATTAAATCCTGATTGACCAGGGTCTGAGATTTTCTGGCAACCAGTTTGAGAAGATGGTGCAGAATTTAGATGATAAGTCGCGACCCTGGTACCAGATCCACAAGGGGATTGTCTTATTAGTTCTTCTGGATCATGTAAGCTGTCTGGAAAACTTGCTTCGGCTGAGGTAATGCCAGATTCTGAGCTGCTGCTGTATATGCTATCTGGTGGGGATATCCATCCTTTATCTTGCAAGGAAAGTCCACTATCATTAATGAGATCTTTAGCACTCCCATTGTCTGAAATAGAGAAGCTCTCTCTTCCCTTGTCATCGAATGCATTAGCACCATTGTCAAGATCTGTCCCAGACAAACTAATTCCCTGTGACTTGACATCCTGGCTTTCTGCTAACCCTTCAAGAGCCTGTCAAAAAAGTAAATAACATGAGGATGCTATGCTCAGTAATCTTAGTGTTATCAAATTGTAACATCAAAAGGCATTAATCTCGGGCACAAGACTTTACTTTATGAAGATTGCCAGCATGGAGACTAGCAGTTTGTGCAAGCCTTGTCAGCATCAAATGCAGTCCCTTCGCAGATGATGCAAGTGAAGGTACCAAGGGGTTAAATGTCTGGATAGCCTCTTTAATTCTCAAGCAGTAAGACTGGTAAATGGCTTGACCATGAATAGGAGATACTTCCATCTTGGTCTCTCTTTCCCTGGTCATAGCATCTGTCATAGCAGTCACATCATTCGACAATAAAGATTCAAGTGGAAGAAGAATTGCATTTGCCTGCCCAAAATCAGAACAAAATAAAAAAAATCAGCAGATACATTCATGACTCCATAGCACACCTATATAAAAAACAAGACAACAGTTCAATTTAATTTAGTTATAAAAGTAAGACACCAATAATACAGAGATTGATTTTAGCTCAAAAGCATGCGCTCAAGAAATCACAGAATATGAATTGAGAAGAACACCTTAGATAGATCTTCCATGAGAGAACAGTGGAATGCAACAGCCTCCTTTCCCAGAGTATGAACATCATGCAGATCTTCAGTTATGGCCAGAACCTAAAGAGAATCATATAACATTACTAACAGCATATAAATTTTAACCATAAGCACCAGCAATTCCCAAGTCACAAATGTCCATGAGAATAGCAGCTGCAAAAGTAAAGGAATAAGACACAAATTTGATGAAAGGGCATACATAGAAACTGATAATCAGCGCTTTAGTGGGTAACAATCAACAAAAGATGCCATCCTAAGTTTGTGAGCAACAATCACACAAAACAATATATGATCATGGTCTTGTGGATGAAATTTCATTGTATTTGACATGCAATTGTAACTAGATTCATAGACAAATTACTATGAATCTCATAACTGATGCCAGAAAACAGGATTGAGTGAAGATAACCTCAACTAGTTTGGGGATTAAGATTTAGATGAACTAACTTGAGTTTAGTTAAAAAGGCTACAAGGGGAAAATCTGTTGTTCTTCAATTTCCATCTTTATATCTTTGATTTAAGCATTCAATATTGCATGATCCTACTACAATGACCAAAGTTCAAATCTTTATAACCTTGTGTATGTGCATGTGTATGAGAACACACTTGAACACTTGATAATTAGCTTGGCAATCTACATTCTACAGCACCTGGGCAAATGGCATTGTAGTTAAGATAAATCGTAATTGATCCTAAGGGGAAGGATAGAACAGCTAGAGCATGCCAGTATTTGGACAGTCGTCTGAAACTATGTGATTTATTTCGATGTTCTCACAACTACTCAACACTACCATCCACTTAAAAATATATCTAAAAAATAGATAGTAGTCACAGTACCGAAAACATTATTGGGTGTGTGACTTGCTATCTAACACTAAACCCCGCCTTATCCCCAGCATGTCATATTAAGTGAATGTTTCAGTAAAGCATAATGTTTCACTTAGCTGCAGGTTTTGTATCAGGGTAGACATCAGATACTGCTCTTGCAATTCAAAATCAAGTACCATAAATGTGGATAACTACAATATATTTCCCCATACAGTACCAACTGCAAAAGTATTCCAGCCTTACCTCTACCCACTGTGACAAATGCGTGCGCACACAGTCACAAAGCAGAAAACAAAAAATGATGCTAAATGTCAAAAACCTATACTGTCCTACTAACAGGACGCTATGTTGAATCCCATTGGTTACAATGTGGATGAAGTCCTGTTTAGAAGTGATAAAAAAGGGGCCTAGGCCAGTTGTAATGTGCTGATCATGGTTGGCCAGTGTACACACACCAGATAGAGAGAAAAAAGATTGTTGTCAACTATTGCAATACCTCTTCAAGCATGCTACCAGATTCAGAAGTCAAGGCTGTATGGCCCTTTGTGATGCGACTAAAGGCAGATAGTGCCACACTGACTTCATATGCACAGTCCCTCATTGCAAGAACAATGTTTTGTAAATCACCTGCAGAAGACAAAGATCAGGATATCAAGTCACAAACATTTTGTAGAAAGAGCAAAGACATAAGAGAAATTAAAATTCCTTTGCAGTAATGGATTATAGGGGAGATTTAACAGGGAAAGATGCAGGGTGGATTGGCACTCTATTCCATTGTGGGTCATATGGAATTCATGGTGAGGGAGGAATGACCAGATTTAATAGGCTACTAAACCTCTGTTGCATAAGCTAAGTTACTGTTCTTGAACTTGTTATCTCAGTGCCTTCTGGTGTTCTCATTCCCTATTTCCATTCTAAAGTTATTGAAAGTTGTGGTGTTCACCATTTAGTTCATTGTTTCTTTTGGTATCTGTCTTGGGATTCTCTACCATACCTCGCCTGTACTAGGGTTCCGTTCTTAAATTTTCTTAAATATGACGCTTACATGTGCAGATAAGGGAAAGGAAAGGAGTTTGTTCTGAAAAATAGAGGACTGTAACCTGAAGCTGACTTTGCTTTAAGAGATGCATTGCAGAGTTCATTAGCAACTGCATACAAGCCATTGGAAGCAGCTTCCATACTGCTTTGTGCAAGCTTCCACTCTTGTTCGGTGCCTACATTCATCAACAGATAATAAGTTCACTCCATATCGAAGTGGAATTTCTATTCATAGGCTAGCCATTTTGTGAAACAGGAACTCACGAGTAAAAGAATGATAGGAAACCTCCAACTTTATTAGTGCATTCAAGTAAGCTTGCTGCCATGTCCTGCCATCAGCAACACTTCTTGCTGGATAAACCTCTCCTGGTATCTGAAAAATCCCATCTCTTGATGCTTCAAACTCCAATATAGACATGCAAATTTTAAGAATATTTGATGCCTTTTCTCTAGCTTCCCACAGCAATTGCTGTCGCCTCATTAGATGGTCATGGAATTCAGGAGGAATTCCTGAAGTTTTGGTTGAAGTATTTCCAGTTGTACTGGAATTTGGTCCACCACAAGCCCATCCCATTGCTCTCTCAAGCTGCCCTTCTGCCACAACAGAATTTCGTTCACAAGCTTGCAGGCAGTCCATTGACCTAGCCATTTTTGTTATGGCTGATTGCAACCCTTCCAGCAGATTAGGTCTGCTGAGGTTTAGGATAATGGGATATAAGTTATCTTCATTGGAAAGGAACTTTTGAAATGTGACTCTGCTCTTATGTGAAGGGGTCAACCCATCATACATCCATTCCAACTGGACAATTTCTAGGCTAGTCTTGTGAAGAGCCTCTTTGAGTTCATTTACCTGTCTTTTCATGACAGAAGCTGCTGATCTTGCTGCTCTAGCAGTCTCATGAGCATTGCAGTATTCCTCAAGCATGAGCTGCACCTTCCTGATGGCGCCGATATCCTTTTTCACTTGGTCAAGAGAAAGATCCTTTGTTGCTTCTGACAATTGCTCATTCTCTTTATCTAACCAAGATAAGAAAGCAGGAGCAACTCGTTCCTTCAGGTAGCAACCAACATGTTCACGAAGCTGGATTTCAAGCTTTCTCTTTACAATGTTGAAAAGCTGGTCGAATCCTAAATTTTGATCCACAAATGAAGCAACATCATGTATGCATGAATCAAGAAAAGAATCAACCATGCAAACTTTCCAAATGAAAAATATGTGGCTCTTCAGTAAGCCACCGAACTTCCAGATGTATTCAGATATTGAGTGCCCAGAACTCATCAAATCTGCCAAGTTAACAAATTCATTTGAGGGAGAAGCAGCAGAACCACCAGAGGACAACACTTTATCAATTGATTCCAAATCAGAGAAGGGTTTTATTAGTGTGGACAGAAGAGCTTTGCTTCCAAACACTTGCGGTTCCCTTACCTCTTCAGCACCAAGTATAGATTGAAATTGGCATTCAGAAGAAACCAAGACATTTTTTATATCAGCTTCTCTCTTTACAAGGGAAGTAGCACGCATCTCCCTCTGGTTCCATGCTTGATGGAGCTGGTCCAGCTGTGCCCTACAAGCTTCTTCCTGGGAGGCGAGCTCCTCTGCCTCTTCCCAAGACAGATGATCTCTGCCTTTCATAGCAGCTTCCTCAAGAGCCAACCGCTGCTCAGTAATAAGGCCAACCTTAACAAAGTAGTTCTTTTCTAGTTCAACCAAGGATGCCCTTTCTAATTCAACTTCCAAGAATTGCTCCAATGCTGTATCAATGGATCCTCGGATTTGAGAGATAAACCCAAATGCATCCATAACTTCTGAATTCAATGAAACAGCAGATCTCATGACATCCAATAAAGCACCTTCAGTCATTTTCCCAACCAAGATCTTGCAGGAAAGTAAAGTGGATTTGAATGTGGATGCCCAGTTTCTTTCAGAATAAAATTTTGCATGGTATACATCTGCATTCACACTATGTATGTCCCTACCAATAAAGTGCTGTAATTCACTAACAAATCCAGCTACAAGTACACATTTCTCTACCTGTTCTTCAAACTCGCAGAAGTTAGATCTAAATCTGTCATTTGCATGCCTTCCTCCTCCAAAATTACTGAATATGTCTAGTACCCTATGCCTTACTTCATTATACAAGGACCTTACAGCTATATTTAGAACAGATAATACCTTCTCCTTCTTGTCTTCCAGGTCCACTGGTAACCTGGCATCCCTAGTTGCATCGTATTTCAATTGTCCTGGTTGACTAGAAGAATTAGTGTCTTCTTTCCTCACCAAACCAGCAGACTGCATGTATTTCATAAAAGCAGACAGAAGACGATCCTTAGCTTTTGATTCAGTCTCTGAGCCAATAGAGTTCACTAACTCAGCACACTCTTCTTCAACTTTATTAATCTCTGTAGCGTATTTATCTACCTTTAGACAAATATCATCATGAATGTGTTTAACAGAATCAAGATCATCTGCATGTACTTTAGCAACGAGTTCAGCAGCCTGACTTTTGGCAAGAGAGAGTAAATCAGAGGAAAGGGCATTAGAAGACAGCTGCAACACTTGAACCCAGCCATGTACTGTACTAGTTGAAACATAATTCAGAGGTAGGATTCTTTGCAAAGCCAATGAATATGCTTGGATTCCAGTTAGAGCAGATGAGAGTCCATGATCCAGCTCAGCTATGAGCTGAGAAACTTCCCTGTCCATATCCTCGCATTGTGCTTGAGTGGGCTCAGGAACAATGGTCAGTGGAATTCCAGCCACCAGGACTGCAGATGTAAGCGACAGAGCATCAGCCATACTGCTCAGCTTTATGCAGGAATTTATTTCTGGAAGCAAATTGCTCCGCAAAGCTTCGAGGACCCTTCCATGTTGCTCCATCCATGTTACAGCTTCTTGAGCCTTCTCAGATATTACACCTGTTGCTTGAGTGAATTCTCGAACCTGAATTTCAAATGATGCACGGGTTTTCTCCAAATTACTAGTTGCTTCAGCAACAATCGACTTTGCAGATGTCTCATGCAAAATGAGACTAGACCTTTCTTGATCAGCTCGATAAAACAGAGTAGAGGCAAGCTCATACTGATTTAGAACATCAGCAAACCCCTGGAACATAAAGAAGAAATCAATCATTCAAAATGATAAAAAATAGCAACAGCACAAACTATGCTCTAGTATCCATACCTCAAGAGCAGAATCAACAGCTGGTAAGGTAGCCAATAAAATATCATGATGCTCCTGTCATAATCAGAAGGCATCAAGCATTACCCATATGTCAACAATCCAAGATAAAACCATGATAGAATAGTAACATAACAACGATTTATAAATTAAAGTTCCACAGCTAGTTGAATCAGGAATGGTGGTCGAGAGGATTTTGAAAATTATAGACAGGGGTTGAATTACAAACAATGCAGTATATACAAAATATTCTACATTAAAATCCTGAGCAAATTGCAAACACTACCAATTACCAAGATCACAAAATGAGTGACATGATTTCAGAGATAATTTGAATATGGTGCACACAAGCTGAAGTTTATTGAAACTAAATACCTGCAGCGGAACACGGATTTCTTGCACTCGAGATGCAAACAAACTCAAGCTAACCGCCAACTCCATGCCCTTTCTTTCTTCACCCCCAATAGCTGCTTCATCATGAAAATCACCTCGCGTCCATTCTACAAGGGGATCCCAAACAAAAACCTCTAACAACATCAAGAGTATATCCTTGTTTTTCCTCAGTACACCAACAACTGCTTCACAATTTGCTCTGAAGGTACCTTCCACTCCAGTCAATCCCAAAGCAGCTTCAAGCATCTGGGTAAGGCGGAATGGAACAATCTCTGGCACCTTTAATCTTTGCCCTTTATCAAAGCAAACATTATAATCAATGTGCACAATATCCCCACTACAAAAATCTACGAGAATATTATCCAGATGTCTATCTCCAAGACCCAGAATGTGGCCCACCATACTCATGGCCGCAACACTTCCAGAGTACCTACAAGTGAAGAACGGAAGTGGTTTAGTTTAGAGCAGCCATGAATGCAATGCCACTCAAAAACAAAAATGTGACAGAACTACTTCACAACTCTACTTTCTCTGTGTCAATTCTGCAGTACCACTCATCTACCACTTCATATATTCATTAGGATATATCTAGTGAAGGAGAACCAGATAGAAATCTGAAACTAATCTGGCCTAAAATTTGTAACCAAATCTTGGTTAAATAAATTTTCAACAATATCCTCCTTCTCATGCATGCAGTGCAGTAACAGCAAATCATCACAGAGGGTGTTGCAATTAATGTCCATCTAAAAATTCTCCATGGTTTATTATTGCATGCAGGACAATCGTGAAACACATATAGAGGAAAAAAGTATGCTAAAGAAAGAATTTAGTACTACGAGCTGGGCGGTGTCAATTAAAAAAAATAAAAATTGGCAAAACAGGAGATAAATATAAGATACAAATGAATGCATATGTGGCAAGTTAGAGGTGGAACTAATACAAGCAGTTAGGGAAGCTATCTAGGATTATTGAATCATAAGCAATGAGAACAAATTAGTGAAAGTGCCACAATCACAAGAGGAAGGCTCAAAATAATGTGGGCCAACACAGTGAGTATAACATACTTGATTTGGATGGCTCTATCTAAAGCGGAATGACAAAAGATTCCAATTTCCTCAAATAGTTGAAGTTAAGGTTCTATTTTCAATTAAAACAAGTAGCATGGTTGTTTAAGTAATCCAACTAGGATGAATGAAAGTTTGCTACAGCCTTCTAATTATATATAATGTACAAAGCCTGCACTTGGAAGGAGGAAACTTGAGAGAGATTTTCCAAGTTTGTTAACAAATACCTCCTCAATTTTGAGCTGAAGGCTTTGAACCCTTCACTGGCACACCAAAGTTCTTGATGAAGCAGCTGTCTTGGAACCTCCTTTATTAAGTCAAGTAGAACCTTACGTTTGACATCATGGGGCCAGTCTCTTCGTGAAATGACTCTCCTAATGCCTTTCTCTTTAAGTGCAGGTATGATTTTACCATAGAACATATCGCTTGGTCGGGGAACAGGTGGAGGAACAGGATTTTTTGAATTGGCTGGAGCCATTGATGAGAGCTGTGCCAGCTGCACGCGGTTTTGCCAAGACTTAAAGACACTATATATGCTCACCACATTGTCCACCCACTGAATAAGACCAGCCCTGCCACTGATTGGAGTCACTGAATAGTACCGTACATCAAGCAAATGCCTAGAAGTTGCAGAAGATGAACGCAGAAAACCATTTATAGCCTGCAGAAGCTGCATGATTCTTGCATCAAGACGTAAATCTTCTCGCCCTTTCAAAAGATAAGTGTACTTTCGACCATCTGAACCAAGTATAGCAAGTTTCTTAGGTTTTGTTTTGGTTGACAAGATAGTCAGTTGTTCAGAGAAAGAAGTGATTGTGACAATTCCCTGGAGACTTGTAGTGGAACTTCTGTCAGACTCAGATACTGTGACTTGCTTCTCAAGACCAGGCATTGGGACATCAGACGATGACAACAAAGCCAGTTGGGGTGCAACTTCACCTAGAGATATTGACGACTTTCTTTGATAAGATGCCAAGGAAGCAGCAATATCATCAAATGGCCGCCACACTTCTCCTAGTGCACCAGCAGAAGCCGGTGGAGTCTTAAATGACAGAATGGCTGATTTCAGATGTTCTCTATACTCCTTATGGAACCATAATTCATGAGGTGTCTCTGGTTTCCGAGAAGTAGAAGCAAGGCGGCGTTCCAAGGCCACAACAATGGGGGCCATCATGGCTGAGTATTTAGCAGCATTAATTTTGTTCTTCTCACTTTGACTTAGAGTTGCATTCTCTGCTATTCGCGCAACTTCCTCTTTCAGCACATTTATGCGTCTCATCACATCTGAAAGAAAATGCAGTTAGATAGCCCCATAAAAAAAAAAAAAAACTTTGGAAAACAAATTGCAAAGTAGCTAATAGAAATGAAAACCCACAATCAGTTATGCCAAAAGCATGTAAAGAACTTGGAGATTATGACACAACCTTGCAAGAATTCATGGTTGCAATTGAGGAATATGCCATATAAAAACAATACACCTATTTGTTTCATGTTAACCATGTGAACTTTGGACAACAGTTTCTGGAGTGCAACTTCAGGTTCCAACAAACACAATGATCCATTATAGAATTAGTTTTGCATGTTACACACTTTAGTCAATCATCCATATAGAAGTGCCCGAAATCACAACATAAAACTCAACTCTGATGCATCATGGAGTCATGAAAAGCTTAGTTTAAAATGGGTGCTCCCAGCAACAAAAGCCTAATTATGGTAAAACTACATTTACCTGCATGCAGATCTTGAAGTGTGCTGAGCCATAGTTCCTCCCAAAGAACAGTTACATTTTCAAGCTCATTTATCATGAGTTGAACATCTTGAATTAATTTTGGGTAAAGCTCTCTCTGCATGAGATGAAAAATATGTTCATATCCTGAATGTGAAAAACCAGGACAGTCCAACACAAAGCCTCAAGGAGTTAAGAGTAAAAAACCAGAAAATTAAGATGATACTCAGATGCATTTTTTTATGAGCAGAGATGCACTGCTGTATCTCAAAGAAGCTGCATATTTCAAAAACATTTGCCTTAGAATTGTTGCTTTCATGATAATTTATTTAAACCCTCATAAAATTGGTGGAACATCCCCAACCCCAAACTTTGACATCTTAGCTTCCAAACTTTCAAGTTTTTTAAATAAAGGACATGATAGAAAGAGATCATCATGAAACTAAAACTAATGCGTCATTTGCAATCTTGAGGCATGCAAAATGATTTGCTACTAAGCTTCAACTATACAAGCCACCCCACTCTACCTTCTCCATGTTTCTTTTTCATTTCACCTATCATTGCCTCTTTAACCTCTTGCATCTCCATGGGCAAGTATTCTTTCCTTCAACAAAACTTCCAGCAAGATCTTCATAGCAATGAGCTTTATTCTTGACAACACGGATACAAACTCTTTGAGCTCAAAATCATCAGGCAATAATGTCTGATTAAGACCCTATGCAGACAACAATTTCAATCTTTTTAAAACACAACCAGCTCCCAATCATGTATATCCATCGGTTTTTTTCCATGTAGACTACTTATAACTGCAGCCTAGATAAACCACATTGATGGGCACAGACTACAACACATTTATTCAGGTTACCAGACTAAATGGTAACAGTAATCCATATCAGATACATGGTAAAAAAAAAAAAAAACAAATGCAACAGAGTCTAGCAAATTAAATGAAAGAATTTCCATTACCAAACAACCCAGAATGTGTTGAAGCTCCTCTGAAGGCTCCTCATTAGTATTCACATCAACCAGAGTCGGATACACTATGGACCAAGGAGATAGCTTAGCCAACATCATCAATAAACCCTCCAATTGCTTCCGGACCACTTGCTCAGGATGAGAACTTAAACGAGCAAACAATTGGGGAGTTACTTCCTACCAAACAACAGAAGACTTTGTAAGATGTTTTTAGCCAAAAGAGCAAGAAATAAACAGATTACAGGCATCCACTTGCCTTCCAGAATTTTTAAAGAGAGCTACCCACCTGCCATGGCAATAAAGGAATTGATGAAAGAGCTGGTTCAATTGCATCTCTCAACTCAACTCCAAAATTGAGTAGGATATGTAGCAAATACAAGGTAGCCCTCAGAGTATAACTCCCAGTTTTTTGTTTTAAAGACTCGCCCTCAAAGCCAGCTAACTGAGAATCAGAAACCTTTATAGTTGAGTATGTCAGGTATTGCATGAAACCATGGGCTGCATGACCGAAGAGAGAAACTCGCCTCCTTCTCAAAGACCACCATACACTAACTAAATCATTAACTGCAGATGATATGTTGGCTTCTCCTAAGCCGGCATTTACACAAAGGAAAAAATTTCGCAGTTGAGATGCAAGAGTAAAAGAAAGGGAATCGCCACTAGAGTTTTCTGCACCCTGTGCACCAGCTGCAGCTTCAATTAAATCGATTACTTGCTCCACCACTGGTTTATCATTTATTAAATTTTGCACAGAATCAGGCCAAAAAATCCCCTCTCTGCAGTCACTAGAATCGTCACCCTTGTGCTGAAAAAGCCAGAAGACCACAGATTGCACTCTTGTCCTCTCAACTTCAGTTAAATTGAATCTGTCAGGCTGGACTTCTGGAATAAGTACAGGGGAGAAAGAGCATGAGCGAAGAACAGTTTCAGATGGATTAAAGAGAGAATCTCTAGCCTGAGTGAAACACCAAGTGGCATAAGAAATCCATGCCTTGCCCATTGTGGAGCAAAGTTGCGTGGATAACTTTGTAGCTGTGCCCACGATTTCCTCAATGTTCACAACCAGACTAGGTTTGGAGTTGAAATTCTGGACATTGACAGAGTGTCCAACTCTGTCAGGTGAAGCTGCATCATCCATATTAAAATCTGTCAGTATATTGAGAACGATACTTTCCAAACTCAAATCTGGATAATCCTGCCTCAACCACTCTGAAAGTTTCAAGCAAGCCTTAGCCTTCAAAATATTATTATATGAATTAGAAACCATAGATGCAGAAGACAGCATGCAAGGGCGCACGAAAGACCAAAGATTTGCAAAAGCATCTTCAAACTTGTTTTGAGCATGCAGGAGCATGAAGTCCTCATATTGCAACTTTGACAATAGGAAAGAAGAGTTTCTCTCCTCGGAGCAATTCAATGCATGCTCCCTGAGATAATTATTTAGACGGGTTGCTAACATAAGGTTTCCCTGCTTACGGGCCAAACTTGTCAAACTCATAGACAGCTTTAGAGTGACTGGAGAAGTAGGACAGTTGGTTCGATAAATCCGGAGGAGTTTTAACCATGGATTACAATCCTGATGAACTCTGTTTATTAAAGACTGAATCGACTCGACATATGAGCTTAATATTGAGTGATGTTCCTTGGATTTTGCATGGTTGTCCTTAAGATTGTGACCTCCTTCAACCACAAAGATGCAGTGCAACTGAGTAGCAAATGGTGCTGCCTCTGCCAGACCATCAAGTGGCAAAACAGACAACATTTCCTCCAGCATTAACTTGGCCTTCCATGTTTCCTGTGGTACCTTTTCTACCTTCCCCTCATGGAGAAACAGCATTGCCTGTAAAAGCATTTGCTCACTCCTTTGCAAGGCCAGTTTAGGATCAAGTGTAAGTTCGCTGCTACTTTTAGGTGTCAAATCCAGATATGACCAAGCTGCCTGACAATCTCCCTCATCAAAACATGCCAAGGCATGAATTGCATTGATTTCATTTCCTGCAGTAGTTAGAGCACCAGAATAACTCTTTCCAGCATGTCTAGAACGCAGTTGCTGCAAATCTGATAACCAGGATTCTAGGGACTTCCAATCAGATACAGCAGTGTAGCTTTCAATAATACGTGAAATAGCAAACTGCACACCATCAGAACCCATAGAGCTCAATGATTCCTCATTCTGAAGCAAGTGAGTGAAGTGTGCAGCAGCCTTCTCATATTGACCTTCAGCCTGGTATGCCAGGCCAGTGATCCATGCAAAAGGCCCTGATATTCCATTATGACTTGGAGACTGATTCTCATCCATAAGCAAGGAAGAAAATGTCATTGAAGCCCATTGATGTAGACCAATCAAAGCCTTAGGTTCATGACTCCTACATAGAGCCAATGCTATGTGCTGTAGAACCCTCAAAATGTCTCCAAACAACCTATCCCTGATGCTATGGAGGTTCTCAGATGCCTGTGCCCTGGATTTGTCTTTCAAAGATGAAGATAAGACACTTTTGAGTTCCTGCAAACGTACAGTACAATAGTGAATGGTAGCATCATGACATTGCAGTGCCAAACCCGCATTCATCATTGGCTCACATATACGAGAAAACCACTCCTCGCAAACCTTCTTGTTTGCACGGAAGAACAAGGAGCTTGGGCGAGAAGCAGATGGTAAAATGGCTGACCCTTCATATGCATTATATACATTTTTTTTTAGAGCCTCAACAAAATCCAATAACAACCTCATAGGTAACAAGTGAGCACCAGAAGAGCCTATTATACTTAGGTTTCCATCATTCTGCTCAATATCAAGCTGTAGCACATGTGCAATGTCCAGCAGCATTCTTTCCAGTGCTGCAAAAGTTTGAGTAGGTCCACCAAGATTGGTCCGAAGACGCGTGGCAATACAATATCTAGCTGCTTCATGAATAGCCCACCAAGCACCAGCCAAATTATCAACTGAGCATATCCTTTCAAGAATATCATCATCCAGTTTTTTGTTCAACCAAAGAACATCAGCAACAAATGTCCGTGTTTCCTCAAGTTGACCCAAAACAAGGTCGTTTGAACTCCGACAGCTATGAATGAGCCGCTGGATCCAAGAAGAAAGAGGCACCTTCCATCTTTGAGAGATGTAACTCAAAATGGAAACAAGTTGCTGTGAGTGCAGTTGCTGTCTTAGTTGCTTCAGGGAAAACACTTGCTTCCAGTTCAAATTTGAACTGTTAAACGAAACAATTGCGTTGGACCTATAGGTGCTGGATGTTCCTTGGTCATGTAAACCAAATGCAAACATTGTCATTGGCAAGACATGGGAAAGCAGTCTCACAAATGAATTCTTAATGTCAACATCTGGATCACCAAGCTTTTCCAAAACCACTTCAGCCATGGGATAAAAGTGAATGGGATGTACAAGCCTTGCCTGCAAAAGCGCCTCCAGAACTGATGCAACCTGCAACCTCACCTTCGGTTCACTGTCAAATGCTGCATCAAATACCGAAAATATAATGCTGCCAGTACCACCAATGTATCCAAATGCTTCATCAAAATAAGTATTCACATTTGAATTTTCATAGATGGCAATAAGATTATTTGAGAATTTTTGGATCCACTCTAAGGCTACCACTTTGACTGTGAGAGGGGCGGAAACATTTATAGCTTTGATGAGGAACGCACTGTACTTCCTTAAATGCTCAATAATCACAGCAGAAATATCATCCCTGAAACCATTTACATTATTCACTTTATAAACAGTGTCATCCAAAGAAGCAGTCTGGGTAGTCTGATTTCTTATGGACCACCTGCTCAAGAATTCAACTGCGGTTAGCCTCTCCATTGTCTGGATAACATTGACCTGTAACTCCACATATGCCTGAATAGGTAAATTAAAGGGATCCAGTTTCTCAACAATAAAAGAAGCCAACATATCCGACCTCTTCAGATATATGGTGGCAAGTTCTGGTTGGCAAATCAAGCTGCTGCCCCCACCCAAGGAAACACAAGTCAACAAAACTTTCAAATCAAATTTCATCAATGCTAAAAACTCCATTTTGGAATAGGATTTAGAATCTTTAACACTATAATTTTCATCTCCAAGATTCAAAGTTTCATTTAGCATGGCCTTCAGCAACTCCATCTCTTTGATTAGCACACCAATTGCCTGTTGAACAACTTCATTGTTCCCATGCTGAAGCAAGAAAATATAAGTAGCAGCAGAACTTCCAGTCACCAAATGACTCGGATGCAAACGCAGCTGTGATATGAGCGCATCAAATTGTAATACTTTCTGGGCTGATGATGGGAAAAGACCAAGTTTTTGTAGAGATAACAGCTGAAGATTAGTCTTTAAAACACCATGAACTTGAAAGGAGGTGATCTTCTCAGCCCCGGGTTGTGAATCCAAGCTTTGGAATAAGATATCAAGTGCAAGCGGGTAAAAGGTAGAAAACTTTTCGCATAGTATCTCAGCCAAGAGGGTCAAGCATTTCCACAAATCACCAGTCCATTTTGCCCACCCAAATTTCCTTCCAACCATGGATAAGCATCCCAACAACTGAGGAACCAATGCTCTAAGAGATTCACTTATCTGTTCAAGTAGATTCATTTCCAACAAACCTGAAGCAGTGGACTGCAACACTGTTGTAAAACAAGAAAGGAGTGCCAGCAACCTACGAAATTGTGCTGGTGTTCCACGACTCCCATCCTGAACCAATACATCCATGTCCCCCAAAAACTTAGACAACAATCCCAAAGAGAACTGCAAATTCCCCACCCAATGTTTCTGAAACTGCAAGAAACTATCCATGATAACACGCCTGTCTGATTCTGCAAGATCCGGCACCAACACCCAACCAAGAAGTAAATCCACAATATCCAGAAAATGAGGCTGAAAAAACCTAGAAAACTTGATCGAAACCAAAGTCAATACACCCAAAAGCCTATGCAACAAATTCAAGGAGGTTCTCTCATCCTCCAAAAGTTCTTGACATGCTTTGAGGATAGGCAGAGCATATCTCTCAATTCCCACAACATCTCCAACACTAAGAAACTCACGCAACCCTTCCAATGCCAGTTCTGTTGTCCCATCACCCCCACCACCATTGCTAAGCAACGGCAAAGCCCAACCAATGAACCTGTCAACAATACTTCCAAGCATAACATGGTTTTGCCTTCCATTTGATCCAATTAGAATCGCACATATCACAGCACATAATGCCCCATAAGCAGTCGCTGCAGATTGCCTAATGGCATATGACCTGAATCACAGTTACACAACTAGTTGCACTAAGCACTAAATAATTGAATTCAGATTTAGGTAAATTTAGCAACATTTTTTAATTACACTACGCAATTAATAATTTAAATTACATGATAAATCTCAACTGGCACCGAATAATTTAAATTACTCTAGCGATGGATGATTTATAGGAGAATAATGAAAAATAATTATTTCTTAGAAAAAATGGTTAATGAAAGAATAGAGAGAGAGAGAGAGGCATTACTTGTCAGTTAGGAGTTGAGAGAATCCTTGAGAGAGAAAAGAAGCGGAGTGAGAGACAAGGAGTGAATTAGGAGGGTAAACAATAGCGCGGTGGAGTGAGTTAATGGCGCCGAGTCTAGCTGCGTCGTCGTCGTCGGTGTTTTCCGAGTTGGTTGATTTGGCTGTTGTTGAGGCAGGGGTGATTGTTGTGGTGGTGGTGATGGCGGTGGAGGGGGAGGGGGAGGGGGAGTCTTTAGGGAGAGCAGCGGAAAGGAGAGCAGCGAGTTGTTGTTGTTGGTGAAGTCCTTGCATCATTTATTTATTTATTTATTTTGTGGATTTGCTGCTGCATCTCTACGGCATGGCGTGAGAGTGGATTTTGATTCGTTTCGCTGATTCACCTTCTCTGCTTCTGAGCTCTGCTTTGGTGCATAAAAGAAAAGATGGGTTTTATTGAATAAACTTGACCTTTTTACACTATGAAAAAATTGATTTAGCCTTGCTTATAAAGTCCAGACGTAGTAAGAAATCCAAGTGAGAAAAACCATTAATTAATATAACGAAATAATCAAATATATTCAGTTAAAAAGACTTATTTATAAATCCTATTCAATATTATATAATTAATTATAATATTTAATAACGAATCAAAACTTCACCGTTTTATCTCTTAGTTAATATTCATTTCTCTTTAATTTAATTTAGCTTTTTTTTTTTTTTTATTACGACTGGACATTTCTAATCCGGTCACCCCCTCGGCAGATCAGACGTGGACCTTCATCTTCATGTTTCATCGCAGAAGGTAATTTAGGCACCGGGCAAACCACGACGCAATACCAGTTCCCCTAAACAGTCTTCTCCTTTGCAGTCTAACGTCATTCTACTATTCCGGCCGTAATTCGCCGTTGTTCGCGACACGCCTCTTGAAATGGAATCCCAGGCATTTTCATTGCACGGACAGGGACAGGAGGTGAAAAAAGCTTAAAAATTATTGAAGAATAAGATGATAATCAAACAGTGAATCATCAGACAATATAAATGATTCCTTGAACAGTTGCGTTGTCACCGCGATGCTAACTCTAGGTATAGAAGCAAAACAAGAGGGGCGCACTATAATGGATCCTTATCACTCAAATAAATCAGCCATGAACACATCTCGACAACAATAAGCATTCACCAAGAACCACAAATTGTACAATCATGTAGGCTACAACCTCTGTAACCCAAAAATTGAATCAATCAACACACGAAAACTCAGCAACAAACATAGCCAAGACACGATTTTTTTAATTGAGAAAGAAGCTCCAATTTCATTTTTAACACTTTTTGAAAACCCTAAGAGTATAATCTAAAAATATCTACAACCTTGAATATGCGTGTTTTTTAAGCAATAGAGATAGGCTGTTGTTTCGCCCGCTCTAAGTTCTTCTTTGATTTATCATCATCGCCGAGGAAATCTTCGATGTTATAAGTAACGGTGATGTAAAGAGAACAACAAGGGCCGCGAGCGATTTCTTCGCCGAGTTGGAGATCGTCTTTCGTGATTTGAAACAAATCGCCGCTTGGACATGGATATGTCTTCTATCCCCACGTCGTCGTACGACATCGTTTGGAGATCAGTCTCTCTATTTCTAGAAGTTTATTCCGGGGTTTGATTGAGAGAGAGGAAGTGATTGATTTGTATTTAGGGTTTTGTTAAATTTGGATTTGGGGAAATTGTTTTAAAACGACGATGAAGAATGTCGGTTAGTCAAGTTGAACGAGGCCACCAAGAAAGGAAGTTTATATTGTAGCTGTTGCTGTCATGCTATAAGATTAAAAATATTAATTTACAGTTAAATCTTAATAAATTAATATTCTTGGTACCTCGAGATATTATTTAATAGATAAATTAATAATTTATCAATTACATATTAATTAATAAAAAAAATAATTTAACAATGTATTATTTTTTTATTTTTTTAACATTAAGCTGAGTGCATTTATTGTGTGTTGTAATTGTACAGATATTGAAAAAATAATGTGAAATGACAAAGAGTATTATGCTGAAGATGATAGTTTTGTATTGAAGTCTATTTCAAATAAAAAAAACATTAAAAAAAATAATTACATCAAATGATTTTCTTTTACAACATGAGAACATCACACCAAAAATTTTTTGATTCACTAAACAAGTTTAAAATGAGTTTGAAGGAGATATTAATTTAAAGAGAATACAAATAATGTTGGAGTCATATTTATCTTTGATAAATAAAAAAAATTATTTATTTATTAAGTGGGTCGGTGTATTTTTCACATAGTTTCAAGTTAAAACTGAATAAAAATATTACTTAATTAAAATTATTAATTTATTGATGTTGTACTTATATTTGATCGATAACCAATGTAATGTAAAGTTAATAAAATTGCTAATTAAATCACTAGGAAGGACATAAGTTAGATTAATTTCTTAAAAAACAACAATAAATCACTTGAAAAGGCAAATTTCTTGATTGGTGAAACAAAGATGTTCTAATTGACACGAGTAGAAAGAAAGAAAGAAAGAAAGAAGAATAAAAATATTACATGGTCTCTTTACGAATTACATGAATAGAATATTACATAATATAATCAATGTCCATGTATGTATTAATGAATTTTATGATTTATTTAATATTCTCTAGAAAGCACATCATTCCAATGTCTTTAAATGAAATTATCTTTTTATTATTATTATTAACATGGATGTCTGGGTCAACTTGCAAGTACCTCAATTAATCCCCACGAGCCCTGAAATTGACGACCATGTAAGTCTCCAGTAACTCTGAGGTTTGTGAGACTCGAACTAGTGACCTCTAAGAAATAAACTTAGAGTCTGACCAATTAAGTTACATCTTTCGCGATAAATTATATTTTATTTTTTCAACAGTCAAGCAATGAGTTTTAAAGACAGTCATCAAATGATTATTTGGTGTTTTTAAATGTTTTTCTCCGAAATAAAAGGGGCAAAAACCTAGTAAAAGGAGGGGAGCCTCTAAGATACTAAGACCTTAAAGACAGGAGGACGTATCGCAACAAAGTGTGTCAAAATCTTATCCCACCATCTTTCTTTCTTGTATCCTTTTCACCTTCGCATGCTCATCTCTACTGATCGAAAAGATCCGTCAATCTAAAGCTCACATCAGGTTGGAGCAAGGTTTTCAATTATGTTCCGATTAGCATTTAGTTTTCTCAATTGTAGCAATATATTTTGGTTTCAGAGTATTTTAACGTGAAGTTGTATTGTTTATATATATATAATTTAAAATATTAATTTAATAAATATAATTTCAATTTAAATATAAAAAGAAACTAACTTGAAATTATACTATTTAAATTTTAAATAAAAGTAAAAAAATGGGAGTTGAACCGATATGACCCGATCAACTTAACAGATCTAAAGACAACTTTAATGACTAGTAAAAATATAATTTAACTCAAAAAAATTCAATATGATATCTATTTTTTAAAAAAAATTGAGACGACAACATATTTGATTGATCCATATCAACTTGGATTAACATTTTAAATTTGTGACTCGTATCATGAGACCATGATAACCTCAAATAAAATAAATCAAAACAAATTATGAATCTTAATTACTAATAAATCTATTGTTAAATGATGAAATTAAGAAAAAATCAATTTGAAAAGGAGAAACAATAAAATAACATTTCTAAACAAAATTATGAGAATGTCATCAACAATCTTACATGGTCATTCTAAGCTCCAATTGCTCTAAAATATTAACATAAGATATAACAATATGTAAGGAGACTCCTCGTAAAATTTTAGTTATATCCAATGATCGGATTGAGAGATATAATTGATACCATAAAATTGAACAATATTTTTTTAAAAAAAATAAAAATAAAGCTAAAAGATGTGGGAGTTTTATTATAGCTCTACACATAGATTATTGTGAATTGCTATAGTGAAATTATCATTTTAACCTTGAGTGGCTTAATTTTAAGCCTTTGGTTTAGGAGTATTTAGGTTTTTTTTCCTCTGGCTCAATGGTCATTAGAAGATTGTTTGAGGGTGTATGCGTCTTTTCAAAAAATTTAACATGATAAAAATGCTCTTTTGCCCCTAAAGTCAACCAAAATTAGAACTGTTGACCAGCTTTCTTGGCTTTTCACAATATTTGTAACTGTAAAAATACTTATTTGCCTCCAAGATAAATAAAAAAAAAAATTTGGTTGTTGGACAAGGATATTTCAGGTTTTTTCAATTTTCATGTATAGTAAAATAACTTTTTTAACCTCAGAAAAGACAAAAAAGAACTTTTATCTTTGGGGGTATTTTGGTAATTTCACATGAGTATTTTGTGTAATTAAAAGGACCATCAAGGGTGTTTTAGTATTTTTCACATTTTTTTTTTATTTTTTAATCAAAAAGTTTTTGATGCGTGTTCCACATACACCAGCGCAACGAATGGGCAGCGTCTGCGCTATTCGGGTGGCGTGTAACGCCTTCCGGTAACTAAATCTAGCTATATGTCGTCTCCTTAGACGCGCAACCATGCCCTCTTCCACATGGTGAGGCATGTGTAGATGGATAATAGTTGGATTGTCGTCGATGATCGCTTGTTTGTATTTCTTCTTCTTTCTTTTCTCTCTCCTGATAACTAAAGTGCATAATTGTCCTCTTTGTTTATTGTTTGTCAATTTTAGTCCTCATTCTTTGAATTATTTTTTGTCTTTATTTCTTTTATAGAAGTTTTTTTTTTTTTAACAATTTTGTCCTTTAATTATAATTTCATATATGTTTTGTTTTTCATTTCAGTCGTTATTATTTTAATTTCTGAATTTGTGTTTATTCCTTTTATAGTTTCAGTCCTCCCAAATCTGTTTCTATTTTTGGTTGGTGTTTCATAATCCGTCCTTTTTGTTTTGATTTTTTATTTCGGTCATTTTCTCTTTTGTTTAAGTTTTATTTGTTTACAATTTAGCTTTTCAATTCTAATTTATGTATATTATGTTTTTCAATTCAGTCCTTCTACTTTTGATTTTTTTTTTTTGCCATGACTCTTTTTTCAAACTGCTTATAATTTTTTAGTTTTTTATTTTACCCTTCAAATTAAGTTTATAGT
The DNA here is from genome assembly GCF_000002775.5 of Populus trichocarpa. Classification (NCBI taxonomy): domain Eukaryota; kingdom Viridiplantae; phylum Streptophyta; class Magnoliopsida; order Malpighiales; family Salicaceae; genus Populus; species Populus trichocarpa. The sequence goes on along the minus strand of NC_037288.2, from coordinate 16,989,101 downwards.
TTTTTTTCAATAGTAACAATATTTTTTCTCAAATTTAATAATAATAATAATAATAATAATAATAGTAGAAGAAGTAGTATAGTAATAGTTAATAGTAATTGTGATTGTGATAGCAATAATAATAATAATAATAATTTTTAACTTTAATCTTCAAATCAAATTTATGATTTTTTTAATTGTAATAATTTTTTTTTCAAATTTATTAATAATTATATTAATAATATTGAAAATAATAATAGTATTAATAATAATAGTATAGTAATAGTCAATAATAATTGTGATAACAATAGTAGTAGTAGTAGTAGTAATTGTGGTTATAACAGTAGTAATAATAATAATAATAGTAATAAGAATAATAATAATGATAATATTAGTTATATTGATGGTGATAATAATTATAACAATAATATAAACAATAATAATAATAGCAATGATAATAACAACGATAATGATAGTGATCATGATAATAATACTAATAACAATTATGTTATTACTTATTGATAATAGTAGTGATGATGATAGATGTAATGATAGCAACAATATCAGTGATGATAATAATAACGATGAAAATAGTAATTGTTATAATAATAATGGTGATAATTCATCATTCGATGTTATATTCATCCTTAGATACTGGATTAATTAGGAATTCAGCTTCATAATTAATTTGTTTAGCCTTTTATGAGGTTATTGTGATCTAAAAAAATATCTCGGTATTGAGTTGGTGTTTGATTTTACAATTATCTATTTTTGTTATCATGTAGTTCAATAAGAAAATAGATTAAAAAAACAAATTATAATCTTAGTGGAGTCTATAACCCAGTTCACAGGTTTAGCATATTGGCTCAACTTACTCTATTCACAGGTTTGACAAGTTTACCCACTGATATGATATGATATGATATGCTTTTGTTTTTGTTTCTATTCTTTTAATTGTTTTTAATTTATTCTTTTTCGATTTCATCATTTAATATTGGATTGGTTGGGAAATTGATTGCATTATTGATTCTTGTTTGTTTTCTAGGAATAATTATCTCAAATAAGTGTCTATTTTTAGATTGATGTTCAATTTTGTGAACATCTATTTTTATTATGTAATTAAAAAAAAAAAGTTATTAAACTCAATAGAGTTCATGATCCGGGTCGGAGATTTATTATTGTCTCAATATTTTTTTTTAAAAAATATTATCTTGAAGTTTTTTTAAAAGTAAAACTCATGTTTTTATTGATTATTAAGGTTGTATTTATTTATTTTTTATATGATGTAATTAAAAATTTAGTTAAATAAAAAGTTAAATCAAGTGGTTTTAAAATTAATCCTTGATTAGGTTGAAGTGGAGCTGCGTGGGCTTGACTGCTGGATAGACTATACGTGCGATTGGTATTTTTCTTTACTCTGATCCTCTCTCTTCTTTATAGTTTTGACAACAAAATTGGTCACAACAATCTCAATTCTCACACCACACAACATGAAATCTCACAAACTGCTCAACTATCAACTCCTCAAACACAACCACCTGAAAACCGGCAACACCATTTCCCACAACACCAAAATACATCGCTCCCATGTAGTATTTTTCTCAACAACACCAAATCCAAACACTAATAATCCACAAAATCAAACTCTGTCTCCAAGCATTCCCACAGAGCTAACCCCACGAACAATACTTGATTTGATACATTCTTCTCAGTGGCATTTTATCAAACACCTTGCACACAAAATAACTCCTTCGCTAATTTCAACTGCTCTCACTAGTCTCCATAAAACCCCTGATTTAGCCTTCCAGTTTGTAACCCATATTGGATTCGGTGATCTTGATATCAAAAGCAAGTGTCTTGCTATGGCGGTAATCTCTCACGCACCAAACTCAAAACCCTCGCTGCAGCTCTTGAAAGAAACTATTAACAGTGGGGTTTATAGTATCAGGGAGGTTTTCAATGAGCTGGGAGTTGCAAGGGGCGTGTTAGGAATTAAAACTTACGTGCTTTATGATTTGTTGATAAGGGCTTGTTGTGAATTGAAGAGGGGTGATGATGCATTTGAGTGTTTCGATATGATGAAGGGAAAGGGTGTAATTCCTCACGTTCACGCATGTAATGATATGTTGAGTTTGTTTTTAAAGTCAAATAGGACGGAGAAGGCGTGGGTTCTGTATGCTGAGATGTTTAGGATGAGGATTAAATCGAGTGTTGTTACGTTTAATATAATGATTAATGTGTTATGCAAGGAAGGGAAGTTGAAGAAGGCAAAGGAGTTTATTGGGTTAATGGAGGCCTTGGGGATTAAACCTAATGTTGTTACATATAATACGATAATTCATGGATATTGTTCAAGAGGAAGAGTTGAAGGTGCTCGTATGATTTTTGATTTAATGAAATGTAGGGGGGTTAAACCAGATTCGTACACGTATGGTTCATTTATTAGTGGGATGTGCAAGGAAGGAAAACTTGAGGAAGCATCTGGGATGCTTGAGAAGATGAAAGAAATTGGGTTGCGTCCAACTGCTGTGACTTATAATACTTTGATTGATGGGTATTGCAATAAAGGGAATTTGGAGATGGCTTTTGACTATAGGGATAAGATGGTGAGGGAGGGTTTAATGCCAACCGTTTCAACTTATAATATGTTGATTCATGCATTGTTTTTAGATTGTAAGATGGATGAAGCTGATGGTATTATAAAAGAGATGAGCGAGAAGGGGTTGGTTCCTGATTCTGTAACTTATAACATACTGATAAATGGATATTGCAGATGTGGGAATGTAAAGAAAGCATTTACCCTCCATGATGAAATGATAAGCAAAGGGATTCAGCCTACCCGTGTAACATATACTTCGCTGATTTATGTTTTGAGTAAACGGGGTAGAATGAAACAGGCTGATGACTTGTTTGAAAAGATAGTCCGGAAAGGCATTTTCCCAGATCTCATAATGTTCAATGCTTTGATTGACGGTCACTGTGCAAATGGGAATATGGACCGTGCATTTGCAATGCTGAAGGAGATGGATCAAATGAAAGTTGTTCCTGACGAAGTAACTTTCAATACCCTAATGCAAGGACGTTGCAGGGAGGGAAAAGTTGAAGCAGCTCGTGAGCTTATTGAAGAGATGAAGAGCAGGGGGATTAAACCTGACCATATTAGTTATAATACTCTAATAAGTGGGTATAGTAAGAGAGGTGATATGAAGGATGCCTTCAGAGTTCGAGATGAAATGTTGAGTATAGGATTCAACCCTACACTTCTCACCTACAATGCCCTGATACAAGGTTTATGCAAAAACGAGGAAGGAGATCATGCTGAACAGCTCCTTAAAGAAATGATTAGCAAAGGCATTACTCCTAATGATAACACTTATTTATCTTTGATCGAGGGGATAGGGAATGTTGAGGAATTTTTGGGAATCAGCAATCCATAGTTACTTAATTTCTTTGACAGCAGCATTTAAATCTTTGCCAGTTATAACAGAACCGTATTGCAGAAAAGTTATTCTTCTTTGTTTTCCACTGAGGCAAGTGCTTTTTCTGTCACATTTTGATGATGCTGGATGTAGAGTTTTGAAGTCTTGGTTCAGAAAACCTCCTTTTTCTAATTAGTTTGTTATATTATACTTGAACCTGAACTGGGGTCTCATAAAGAATGAACTACTTCAGCTTGGAGGTTGCACAGTTATAAAATGTATGAGTAGAATTTCATTTTTTTGGTGGTTTGGATCTTACACTGTATGCGTTGTTTTAAATTTATTTATTATTTGTGCATATGTAGGAACCTATGCTGTTGTCTGACTTTGAATTAAAAAGCAGTTGGAATTGCAAGTGATGTTGAGCCTGCATTGAACAGAGAACAATTATTTGGTATGAAATATGTGAAACAAGCATATTTTCCTGGTTCTAAATGCACCCAAGGGATGCAATTTGGCTTTCCTTCATCGGTCTCTTTTTCCAGTTACAATATCATATCATTATATAAGAGAGGCATACTGCCCTAAAAGCTGTGCAGTCATTGCCAATCCAAAGCTCCATGCTGATTGCCCTTAAGTAAGCTGTGCAATCATTGTCAATACAAAGTTCCTTTTCAACTATTTTTTACAAAATATTTCAAATTATGATGTCATGTGTCAATTGAAAGGTGTTTCCATTTGTATTATCTTTCTCATTTCCACTTCTGGTATGGATCAGGTTCTGATATGTCAAAGCATTCTTGCAATAGTATTTCATACTGAATCTATCTCAGTTCAACTTTCTGGAATTTAGCTTCTGAATTTTTCTTTTCATGAAATGTGTTGGTTAGCTGGCTGTCTCTTCTTTCCTTATTTCTGGCTTTGTTCTTGGTGATTCTTTCCTTATTTCTGGCTTTGAGTGGGTGTGTGTGTGTGTTGGGGGGGGGGGGGGGGGGGGGGGGTTCTTGTCGCCATGATCTGCTGGGCAATTTATTTGAATTGCGATAAAAAGTATCCTTGAACACAAAACTCTTTCGGGACTTTTTTCCTAGGCTTCCTGTCTTCGATCCTCCCTTGGTTTGATATTACAGAGCGTTTAAAGGGAAAAACTGAGCTGTATGAAATATTATATTGGTTGGTTTACTATGACTCACTTCTGTTATACATTAATCCATGAGATAATGCTGAAAATTATAAAATGAAGAAAGGGGCAAGTATCTAAATACATGACAAAAAAGTTCCAGTCATAGGCATTTTGATTTCCCATGAATTGTTCATCCACGATACCTTCACGTTACATACTTCCGTGACACCTTCAAGTTTATACCAGGATTCTTTTAACCTGTCATTATTGCATGACGGTCAACTGAATGAGGCCAGCAAGAGGGTCATTTTGTTGAACAAGTGGAAACTCCTGATTTGTCAAACTTGTATATTAGCGACAGGTCACTGTCCACTACATTCAAACAGGTTAATCGTGTGGCCTTCACAACCTTGAAGAGGTTTCACAAAGATTGGTTTTTTGGTTCATAGAAACCAAACCATGGTAGTAAAATAAAGACATCATCATTTCATGTTCGTTGATCATTCTGACCTGGACATCAATAAAATTTGCCATAAATTGTGGTTATCAAGTCAGCACCTGGATTTTCTAGCTCCATTACTCATGGTTTTGAAGTAACACGATCAATCTCCCTTCTTTCTCATATCCCATCATTTGCATGATGATATGAACTTCATGATCATGTGGTTACATAACTAACAATAAGATTAATAACGAATCTTGGAAAGCCAAAACATATCTAACAGGAGTGTGACATAATAAAAATCTATTCCAAGACATCAATATTATTGGAATAAAAATTTCCACTCTATGAATACCAATTCGTGAACGAGAAGTATAAGGAAGATGTCATGAAACCAGTCAATCTTCGATAAGTCAATTTAGTTCATTAGAAAATAAAAAAATGCAAGAATATCTCTCGCACAAGTTGAATAAATTACGCAGCAATAGTATTATCAAATCTTGATATTTTGTCCTTACAAAGATTATTTATACTCTTGAAAATAAAAACTCTAATGGATCTACCATTGTGAGCTAAATTAGTTCACTTACAAAACTGACCTAAAACCTATACTAATAAACCCAAATGTATTGACCCAAAAAAACCTTGGGTCATAGCTCAAAACTAGTTATTAATTAAGTCCAAACAAGCTTTGAACCTTATTTAATTAATAAAACTCAAGCCCAATATGAACCAAGCCCATTAGGAATAATAGGAAGGCTGTTGGCCCCATTAGATAGCCCAAATAGAAGTTATATATAAAAAATTCATGAGAATAAATTATCTTCGTTGTCGTGAAAGAAAAAGAAGAAGAAAATAAATAAAAAAAGGCTTTATATAGAGCCTTGTTGCCGCCACTATTGTCCTTGAAAACAAGGAAAACTTGTCGCCTCTTACTTCCTTATTTTGGATGAGAAGTTGTTGCAACTATCGGATAGACATTCCCGATATTCCTTATTCTGATATTTTTATGCATATTCCTGGCAGATTTCAGTCATGATTTCAAACACGTCGTTCCCTCTTGTTCGGATGAATTAGCAGGCTTACCATATATCAATAGAAATGTATGAATGTCTACTTTCCAACTCAATTAGTATATTAACATAATTTCTTCTGTAGCTCTAAACATAGTCCAAACAATAGACGAACGTCTAGACAAACAAATTTGACAAGATTCATCTAGTAACTTCGACCCTCTGAAATAATACCTTACCAAACTCTAATTGACTTGAAATTATAACCAAATGTATAACAACATGTCTAGAAACCCCTGTAAAAATATCAACTCAATCCAAAAATCAAGTATATGTTCAATAGCATAAAACTGAACAATCAAGTTTAGAGGAACTAAACTGAGACTTTGGACAAAATCAGGAACTTAATTGTACCTAGGATTGAAAGATAATACAGATTCAAGGTTAAATTAAATGATTATCGAACGAATTTGTAAAAACATTAAGTTTGAGAACTTAATTAGACTTTTAATAGGTCAATTTGATTTAATTATATGCCTAATTAAAGGGTTTAATTAAGTTTAAGAATTAATTTGGGTAAAATTAAAAGAATTGATGAAGTGCATAGATTTAATTAGGCTTTTAATGGGTCAAATTAACTTTAGTAAGGACTTAATGGCTAAAAAATTAGATTTGAAAGCCTAATTCAGGCTTAATTGAGAAGATTTGAATTTTAGAGGAGCAAATTTAATTTTTTCAAACTCAATTGGGTGAAATCAGGGGCAAAACTATAAGAAAATCAAAGTTTAGGGGTCAATTAAGAGCCAAATTAAAGAAATCCAAGACCAATGACTTTTTTGCAAAAGGCGCGTGAATTCAGGGACCTAATTTGGTTAAAAATAGAGGTGAAATTGAAGAAATTAAAAGTTTGAAGGTCAATTGAGAATGAAATTAAAAATATCCAAGACCAAGGATCAAGTTTAAAACACGTCAAACTCATAGGATCATTTTAAAAATTTGAAGGGGTAAAATTGCATTAATTCTTAAAATCAAAATTCAATTAGGGACTTAAATCTAAAAGATTGAGGGATGAAATTAAAAGAGGGATTTATGACCTAATTTAGGCCAAAACACCAAAACAATATCGTTTTATTTAAATGAAACGGTGCGTTTTAGCCATATTTTGGTCAATGTCTAGTAAAATGATGTGTCTTCTTCATTCGGTCTTATAAAAGCTGGCCAATTTTGGTCAATTTTGAACCGAAACGACGTGTCTTGGTTCAAAATGATGTCATTTTGGTTAATGTCCAGTAAAAAAGTCTGACTCTGTTCATTGTCTTCTTCCTTTGGTCTTATAAAAGTTGGCCAATATCCCATTTTACAGAGCCATTTAATGCCTCATTTCTCCCCCAAATAAGATAATAAACATACCACCCTCATGCCCTAACATTGCACCCCAACCCCAACCTTGTCTTTACTGATTTGCAGCCTTATAGCCATTGTAATAAATGGCCCAAACCATTGGCCCAACCAACCTTAACAACCTGGTTTTGTAGTATCAAGTTGTTGGCTTATGACCAACGGTTGAGAACCTTCATAGGCTAATTAAAGGCTAGGATTCAGTTCTGAGAAGGACCACAAACACCTCTTCATCCATTATATATAGGGGTGAAGCTTAGGTGAAGATGAGGAGGAGAAAACTAAGAGGGAAAATAAGAAGAAAAACCGAAGCAAAAAAAGAGGGAAAAAGAGAAAAAAGAAAAAGAAAAAGACCAGAACAGATTAGCCACTAAACCATCCCGAAACACATCCTTTCACCTCATATTCCAGCCATATACCATTCATATAATACCCCACACTAAATCACGGTTCATTCAAGCAAAAAATAACCCGAAAACACCAGCCCAGGAACCACCTCGCCAATATTTCTCCTTATCTAGTGCAACTTCTTCATTTTCAGACTAGGAATGACAGTGATTCCAGCAACCCAAGCAACACCACCGTGGACCACCAATGACTCAAGCACCACCAACAACAGCTAAGCAACTCCTCAGGCCAGGTAATCCTTCTTATTCTTCATTCCTCTTGTCAAAATGCATAAAACAAGCATAATTCACGTTCTGCTGCTGCCATTTGCCAGCAAAGAAAAAGAAAAGGTTGGACCCTCATTCTAGCCCAACCCATATATATATATATATATAACTCGTTGGGCCATTTACTGACCAAACAAAATCAGGCTGGTCTGGGCCAGAGCCCAACTCGTGTGCGCAGGCTTGGGTCTCGAGCCCAATAAGCCCAACCCACACCTAAGGACATGTTTGGCATACCCTATTTTTGCTTTAAAAAACATATCATGTTTGGTTCCTTAAGGTGTGTTTAACAACACGACCTTAAAGCATTTTCAATGCCTCTGATTTTAGGCTAAGGGCGTGTTTGGTAAACATGCCCTACTGCCTTTCTCTTTAGTTTCAACTTGTTTTTATTTTAGAGTTTAGCCAAACAAGCCCAATAACTTAAAAAAAATCTGAAAAAATTCAGGGAGTGTTTTTAAATTATTTACGGATCCCTCGTGTATCTTTCCAACAATTTTACCAAATATCAGGTTGTAGACTTACACTGTAAGATACTGACCCGATATTAAAAATACCTGGTTTTTTCTTTGAAAATTTGAAAAAAAATTCAAAAGAATTCCTCCTTTCAAAAACATAAAAAAATATTTTGTTTATATGCATATGACCAAATCTAAAAGTTTTTGCGTATATTTTTTAAACAAATATTACATCTTTATCATGTTTTAAAAATATAAAATGAAAATTGTAACCAATTTATGATTATCCATTAGGATTTGATAAAAAAATTCACAATACCACAAAAAATAATTAATTTAATTAATATTCGGGGTATGAATTTTAGAACATAATGCATACTCTCGGTATTAAATTAAATGAATTAATAATAATAAATATTAGAAATTAGTTGTAGACTTTATTATTTGAGGGTATAAAATTACATTATAAAGTATATTCTCAAATATTAAAGATATAAAGTAGAAAATAAATGTAATACTAAAATCTGAGTCCTAGAACAATTAGTGTTTATCCTGGTAAGGTAGAGGCTTTCTCACGAAGGGAGATCTGTCTTGAACCTTAGATGAGACCAATGAATAGAAATATGACCTAGAAAAACAATAATTTGACAATGCAGCTTGCCATAGGTAGGGCGCACTGGGGTGATTTGTCTTTTTTTTGCACAACTAGTTCTCTTACTAAGACTTTCGCAGACTATTAGGTTTTCTAGTGACCATGATATTAAGTGAAGATTCATTTAAAATCATAATTTTATGATTAATCTCAAAACCCCTCGATCTAGGAGGCAGACCCACCATTCGATGTCATGCACGTCACGACACTAGCCACAAGCTTTTCCTTCTGCATTTTCACTCCATTAACTATACACACTAAAATTTTTAAGAGTCTAGCCTATGACCAAAAGCTCTCTTTGACCAAACAAATTGAATTTATTTAGGCTTAGGCATAAATTAAATTTATTGGGTTTGAGCCCAAATTAAATTAAAACTCAATCCAAATATATTTTATGGTTCTTACTTTAATATCCTTTTAAGTAAGGGTATTTTAAGTAATTTTCATATTAATTTTCCTAAAAATCCTTTGGATAAAAGGAATTTAAGATAAATTATACCTTGTTAGTCTATAAATAGACAACAAAGCCACCAAATCAAACATAACAAGCATAAAAAAATAACAATAACAAGAAGCACAAGAAGTACAACATGTAAAGACTAAAGACCAAGAACAAATACTTGGAAGTTCTCTTAAAGAAATTAAAGTCCATCAAGGAAGCAAAGTATCAAAATCTTTTTCTTCATCAAATCAACGGATCAAAATCTTTTCTTTTATCAAATCAAATCAAGTTAAGATATCACATGGTTAAAGATTTCAGGCTCATGTGAATAATCTTCATCTTCATTAAAGTTTTTTTTTCATCAAATCAAATCAAGGAAGTAAAGGATCAAAGTCCTTTCCTTTATCAAATCAAATCAAGTTAATATATCACACAATTAAAGTTTTCAGGCTCGTGTGAATAATCTTCATCATGTCAAGTGAAGTCATTCATTAAATCAATTCAAGTTAAGATCTCACACGGTTAAAACGTTCGAGGTTATGTGAATAATCTTTATTTTCATCAAGTCAAATCATATCAAGTTAAGATTTTACACTGTAAAAGCTTTCGGACTCGTGTGAATATCTTTCTATGTTATGTGAATAATCTTTATTTTCATCAAGTCAAATCATATCAAGTTAAGATTTTACACTGTAAAAGCTTTCGGACTCGTGTGAATATCTTTCTATCCAAAACAAGATCCAGATTTGACTGTTAATTAGAGGATTCGTGCACGTGAAGAGCATCTCAAGAGAGTTTCCATTTTTTCTTGTAATAAAATTCAATACTGTAATTTTGACATTATTTTTAATACACGAAATTTTTTATGTACAAATTTATGGCACGCCTGGTAGGATACTCTTTTCCTCTCATCTCTCAAGTCAACAAATATACTATTCAAAATAGAAAACATAGAGCATGAAAACAATTCTCCAATCAATTCTTAAGGTGCTGAAGTGGATGCTTTGTCAGCTACACATTTAAGGATTCAGTTTAGAAAGTCCAAGTTGGTGTCTCCATTAAGAAAATCCTCTAGAAGAGAAAAGAAAGAAAGTAATTTCCTCAAAATACGAGTTTGAAAATTCTCCCTTTCTAAATTTGCAAAAAGGGATTAAGATTCCATCATAAAACTCAAATCCAAGCATGCAATTGAAGTCTAGATTTCATTCTATGACTTATTCCAAAAAATGATGAGGAGATTACTCATCCTCATCTGAATCTGACTTTCAAATGCCAGTCATGGTTGTCATAATGTGCACGATGTTGAACGATGAGTCTTCCTCCTTAGATGTGTTGATAGAAAAGAGGTTTTGGGTTTAATTATAAAATTATGATTATAAGGTTTAGGAGTCACCACCTAGTGTTATAGTCACTAGGAAACCTAATGATCTGCGAGAGTCCGGGTAAGAGAATGGTTGTGTAAGAGGAAGATGCATCATCTCCTATGCATCCTACTTAAGATAAGTTGCATTGTTGTTTGATTGTTATTCTAAGTTGCATTTCTATGCATTGGTATTGTCTAGGGTTCAAGGTAGATCTCCCTTCATGAGGAAGTCTCTACCTTATTGGGTTAAATTCTAACCATTCTAAGGGGCAGACTTATTTATTTTTTGGATATAGCTAAGTCCTAGCTTTTCTAATAACAAAATAATTGTTATAATTTTTTTTTATATTTTGACCAAACCCTATAGGATAATCAGAAAATTTGTTACGATATCCATTTTGTATTTTTAAAATATGATAAAAATGATTTTATCTCTGTTTAGAAAATATGCATTAAAGTTTTTTAAGATTTGACCATATGCACAGAGACAAAAACATATATATATATTTTGTTTTTGGAAAGAAGAAATTAATTTAAATATTTTTCTTGAATGTTTTTGAAATTGTTGAATTTTTTTTAAAAGGTTTCGGAGAAAACCATGTATTTTTAATACCAGATTTATATTTTACAGTGTAAATATACAACCCAATATTATACAAAATTATTAGAAAAACATGCAGGGGACCCATAAATGTTTTTCAAATACCCTTTGAAAAATTTGATTTTTTAATATATTTTTAATTTTTAATATTATTATTAAATATATTAGGCTCGACTTGGTCCAATCATCTGGGCTGGACCCGGTCAGGCTTAGTGGGGTCGACTAACAACCCAACAAATCCGTCTCTCTTTTATTTGGGCTGGACCCAGTCCAAGCATAAAGACTCGGCTGAAACGGGTTCAGCCTGACTCACATGGTTGCTGGGCTAGCCTAACGACCATGTGAATTAATTATGCTGCATGCAGAATGAATTATCATTTTGCATGCATCATCCATGATTGATACGGGGAAAAAGGAAGATGAGAGAAGAAGACTACCTGGTATGGAGGGTGTGGTTGCCGTCACTGGTCTGGCATGAGGATGGTGGAGGCGTTGGTGGCTCACGGTGGGGCTGGAGTTGCTGCCAGCGAGGAGGGCTGGTTTTTATTGCTGGAAGAAGAAACTTGTGGCGAAGAGGGAGAAATTTACGGTGGCTGCTCTTGTTGCCGGTGAGAAGATGAGTTGGTTGAGGAGGTTGGGCTGTTATTATTCACGGTGGTGCTGAGGTGGTGGTCGCTGAAGAAGTAACAGAGAGAGGAGAAAGAGACTGGCGGAGAGAAGAAAAAAACCGGGAAAAAAACTGAATTTTTTTTTTAACTCTGGCCTCTAATTTCTTCTCTTTCAATGCCTAGAATCCATCCTTATTTATAGGGGGTGAAAGAACAACACTTTATCTTTATTGGAGACAAATCTTGGCTCTTGATTTAATCTGGAAGGATCTCAATCATTGGCTCAAAGTGGTCATCATGAACTGTCAAATTTTGACAGTTAAAGGCTATTTGAGTTGGCCTTTTTAGGGCGGTGCCGCGGAAGCTATGATATCAATCATCCAAAAAGAACCGTACCGAGATGGAGTCAAATATTAGGGCATTAGACCATCATGGTGGTGTATGTTTTGTCAAATTTGATGAGGAGAATAAACATTTAATGCACAAAAAGTTTTCGCGCGGCTCTTGTCCTTTCAATTTCAGTTGTATTTAAAGGATGTCGGTTTATGAACATGGGGTTTATGCTATGGTTTCCTGATTTTGCTCCAGAGGGCTGCGTTATGCAATTGGCTGAGGCCAGCATTGAAATTATATGCATGGAGTTGTCACTTGTGGATCCCTTGCTGCTGGATTAAGGACTAAGGCACTGGCAAACCTGCAATTCAGTAGGATACGTGCTGGAATTTTGTTGTTCATGCACGGGGTGTATGCGCCTGGCATTAGCTGGAAAATGCACCCCAAGGAGCCAGTCGACAGAGTACGAGCAACTTCACCGTAGAGGTGTGCCTATAGCCGTTGATGGTTTCAGGCAAGCTCATCCTTGAGTTATTGCTGTGTGACAAACAGAGCATGTTTATGCCTGTCATGACATGAATTATCATAGCTGTTAAAATTGTGTGCTCTCAGCCATTACACTCGAGGTATTATCCCTTATTTTTAGGATGTTTTAATATAAAACCTCATGTTTACACTCAAGATCTCTTACTCAAGATATATGCCAGCAGTTCTGTGGTAATAAAGTTGATGAACCCCTTTGGAATGCAAATAAGGCCCGACTTGACAACTCATTTCTATCCTCATTACGTAACAACCAAGATTATGTTGTGGTCAATGTTACACATTAATTACGCAGTTTTATCTCTGATTACAAGTTTTTCATAACGTGAATAACAGTAACTGGAATACAAGATTCAAGAACAATGGTTACACTGCTGACACTATAAGATCATATTTGCAAATATGAATCTCTAGATGTAATGAAAATGGCATTGTTAAACGAACTTGAATTATTTATGCATCAATCCTATGAATTGAATGGGCGAATGATGATGCACGTAAATTGAGTTTATTAGCTTGAGCATGTGATCACCCAGAGATCTTCAGCTGCTTAACATTCATATAGACTTGAGTGTAGCCTTGGGCGGAGGATGACCTCCAATGGTGTTTCCTTGGGGATAGTGATTCCAGGGCCTTCACTCATATCGATTAGAGCGTCTGAAACTGTCCCCATTTCAAAACCATGAAGCAGTCGAGCCAGTGTCAAGTGCAAAACCTGGAGCGCCAAGGAAATCCCTGGGCACATTCTTCTTCCAGACCCAAATGGTACGTATTCAAAATCTTGACCCCTCACATCCAGATTGGCATGCTCCTTTAGGAACCTCTCAGGCTGAAATTCCAATGGGTTAGACCAAATGTTAGGATCACGGTGCAACTTCCACAGGTTAACCAAAAGGCGTGTGCCCGCTGGGATGTGGAAGCCAGCTACCGTGCAATCCTCCATGGCTTGCCTTGGTGCTGAAAGCGGGGCAGCAGGGTATAGTCTCATTGTTTCCTTGACAATGGCTTGTAAGTATACAAGGTTCTTTATGTCTGTCTCGTCAACTTGCCGGTGCTTTCCTACTTGAATGTCAAGCTCATCTTGTGCCTTTTCAAGAACTTCGCGGTTGTTCAATATCAAAGATAGTGCCCATGTAAGAGTCACAAATGTCGTGTCGTGGCCGCCCAAAATGAGGCTCTACAATATAAAGATTGCGTGATAATCTAAAACCATGAAATAAAAGAAAGAGACGTTGACAGTATTGTCTCATCACCATTTTAATTCACTGCTGACAGCATTTCTGTTACATTATCTGTTAGTTTGCACAGGACACAGTCGATCACTGAGATTCGTTATCAATTGTGAAGTAATAGTGAGCAGCTTTAGTTGGCTTTTCTTTATCACCTAAAATGCCTGGCCCGGCCCTATCCTCCTACTATTTAGAAACAGGCCTTCTAGATGGTAGTTAGCTCAACTTGGTTTTTTATATTATTGCATATAGAAAGATAGTGTTGCTTTCTTGTCCTTCATCAGACACTGACTTCAAAAATTTCATTTCTTGAGTTTATTATTAGAGTTCTGGTGATTAGTCTAACTTGATCATTTACTTTCTTCCGGATTCAATCCAAGAAGTGCTCTTAATTTCTTTGCCTTTGTTTTCCTTCTTTCTGTCTTTACTGTGAATTTGTTGTGACTATTATAATTAATGGCCTTCTTCTGGGTTTTCTGCCGAACCCCACCGCCATATGCTCAATTGCTTTTCCCGTTTGGCGTTGTTGTGGTTTTTCTTTTATAAAATGCTTTTCATATTATTTTTTTTTTAAAAAACATCAAATTAAAGTTTTTATATATTTTTCTATGATTTTAATCTGCTAATATTAAAAATAATAATTTTAGTTTTCTACGAATAAAATCATTGAACTTAATGGCAGAAATCGAAGACACTTACCAAGCAAGTGCCCTTAATTGCAGTATCAGTGTCAACAGCAGAAATCTTGCCGTCTTCCAAGTTAGAAAGCATAACATGAATGAAATCTCTCTCCTCCTCGTTGATGCTTCCATTGAGCCTGTTTCGTCGATGATCCTCCACCCAGCTACTAAACACACAGTCTATCTCCGTTGCTGTCCTCTTCATTTTGCCTACAATTCCCTTAACAAAATCCAACCAACCAAGAAATGGAACAGCATCTGAAACCAAGAATAACCCCAATAGATAGAAGAAATCTCCCAAAGCCTTTTGAAATCTCCGCGACTCCTCATCCCCGTTTGTATCAGTACCAAAATATCGCTTCCCAGCAAGCATTCTTACTATTATGTTCATTGCCAAGTTCCCAAACTTCTCCTTCATTTCCACCATAACTTGCCCTCCATTCTTTCACTACTAAAAAATAGAGTAATTAGCAACGGACGATTCTGTTGCAAATAATACTAAAATCCGTTGCTAAAACAATTTAGCAACGGAATCAACAACGGCAAAAATCCGATGCAGATTTGTCGTTGCTGATTTTTTTGCAACGGATTTATCCGTTGCTGATTTGACAGCAACGGAAAATCCGTTGCTGACAATCAGCAACGGATTATCCGTTGCTGACAATCAGCAACGGATTTTTCGTTGCAAAACTAGCAACGGATTATCCGTTGCTGCCAAATCAGCAACGGATAAATCCGTTGCTAGTTTTGTGAATCAGCAACGGATTCTCCGTTGCTGATTCATGCATCAGTTGCAATCACCAACGGAGAATCCGTTGGTGATTGCATTTGTTTTTATTAAATTAATTTTTATTTATTTATTAAAATGACTTTTAATTTATTTATTTAATTATTTATGGATATTTTAAAAGTTGTAGAATTTATATAACCAACATAAATTAATTAATATTAAAAATAATTATATCATTAATAAAAAACAAAATAAAAATAATATTCATATTATAAAAATTTAGTTAAACTTGCATTAATACAATTAAGTTCAAATACAATAAAAAAAAACAACAAAAGATACAATCATGGTGCTGGTTGCGAAGACGAACCATGATATTGTGGATCAACACAAGATTGATCAGGATATAAAGGTCGAGGTGTAGGTCGAAAAATTGGTTGAGATGCGGGGCCCATAGGTGTCATTATCTGAGGAGCCATAGGTGGCGGTATTGATGGAGTCAAAGGTGGTGGCATACCTTGATCAATATTTGATGTCCCACCATGGTATCCAAGATTGTTCACAATATATTCTTTCATGGAATCCATCTGACGTTTCATTTCAAGAATAAAATCATCTTTTTTCTTTATCTCCTCTTCTTTATCCTTTATCTCCTTTTGCAATGCTCGATACGATGAACTGGGATATGATGACTCCACCGAGTAGGAATGTGATGAAGAGCTTGTACTAACTTTTGATTTTGGCATACGAGGTGCACCATATACCCTACCCTTTGTAACTCCTCCTGAAGCCACACACTAAGCTGCTCCATCAAATGAAGGATGATTTTCCCGATCAATTCCATACTTTGAAATCATCTCCATTTTATAATTTTCCTACAAATAAAATACATGCAATAATAAATTAATTTGAATGTTGAATAATACTTAAGTTATATTAAGAAATAATCAAATAAAAATACATACAACCACTTTTTTAGACTTGTTGTCGACGAAGCTACCAGATTGCTTAATACTTTGATGCAAAGCTGAAAAGACATCATCCCATGGAGGTTCTTTTCCACCAGCTTCCTCTTGCTTTCAAGATTAATAAATATTATAAAAGATAAATATACAAATTTTAATTTATTATCTTAAGCATAAAAAAAAAATCCATACCATGTTAGCTCGATATGATGCAAATGACACTGTTCCTCCAGAATGAGTGCTTATTTTGCCATCTGTTTTGGTTAATCGATTCCTCCTAGCAGATTCAGATCTCCTTTGAAATTCAGGGGTGGACCAAACATCTTTGATCATTTGATTCCAATCATCATTGTTTATCCAGGCAGGACCTTTATCAAGACAATCTATAATATTTGTAGTGTTTTCTTTTGACATGGCTTTCTTGCGAGCTCGTGTCAATTGTTGATTCAAAGCTATCCTAGCCTTATCTTCCCAAATATTACGAACAATCGACTCATCTTCCTCAGGAAAGGAATATTTTTTCTACCAAATAATATATATACCAAGTAAAAAGAGTGCATAAAATTTCAAATTATATAAATAATTAATCATATTGTGTTATCTTGTTCAGAATTTGCAAGATGATGTAATAACTAAAGAAATTAAATGATATTAAAAAGTAAACAAGAAATAAGAACAAATTATAACACAAATCAGTCATAGCTATTCAGTTGATAATTTTCATAATTCTACATTAAAGTGATCAAAATTGAAAAGAATATTATGGAAATTAGTGTTGGTTCTTACCTTAAACTCTTTAAAGAGTTCATCCCTGCACATTGGATCTACTTTTTCCCAAGAGTGCCATGCTCCCTTAAAATTGGACCTCAAAATATCTCCGATTGCACGGCCACACGATGCGTTATTGAACCTGAAAATATATAATAACAAACTTATATTAAACAAATAATTACACAATAATAAGTAATTTTTTTCATACTTGAAAATATAACCTTAATAAGTTAGTTATTAAAAGTTTGAACTTACTCTGTTGTTCCATACAAACAAAGCTCTTTTTTTCTTGTTATTGGATCTATTGGCGTGTCAAAACCCTTCCTTTTAACACTTTGATCATAATTGTATGGAGAAGATGTTGAACCGTGATACGATGGAACACCATCTTGATCCTCATCACATACATCTCTCTCATCACATACACCTCTCTCATTACTACCGTCTCCCTCATCTTCATTTCTAATGTTCACATCATCATCATTACCATCAACTCTCCCATAAGTCCCATGTAAATTATGTCCTCCATAAACAAGTTGGTTATCTCGAGAGAAACCTCCTTGAGTTTGAAGCAAATCTTGAAAACGAAAGCCCTCACAATATTGATATGCATCAACCCTCCCATAATCATGTGGAGGAGGATGTGTACTCCCCAAAGTGGGTATATAATACTCATTTACGTTCTGATACACAGGTTGATGAAATGTGGATCCTTTGTTATTATGCCTTGATGTAGTTTGAAATGACTTGGATGAAGTGGACCTGTCACTCCTTGATGTGGACCTGTCACTCCTAGAATCTAATATGGATCCTCGTCGAGGCATGCTAAAAACCAGAAAAAATAACTAACATTTAATATGAATATATACAACATAACAATAAATTAGCTCATATTTAAACCATCAGGAACAAAAAATTCACAGATATTTTCCCAAGACTGCCATAACTAGAATGAAAACAAACTGTTAAATCTCATTTTTTTCCCAATTCATTACAAACAATATCTAGTTTATGATGTTCAAAATCAGTATGGATTGTCCACTTAATAGTCATCACTCCGAAAAATATTATACTTCAAATAAAATAATTACTGTAACAAAACCAATAATAAAAATAAAAATCTAAATAATTAATTAAACAGAAATCAAAATTTATAAGTATGCTTACCTTAATGTTTGGTCCTATAAATCAAAACATTGAGTAGGAAGAACCCTTTCTTTCACGCTTCAACATCTGTAAGCAAGAAAACGAATCACAAAATAAAATATAACATCAGAATCACAATTTAAAGATTGATACTTGAAAGGTTTTAAATGGTTTCAAAGGTGAATGAAAATGATTTATGTAATGTGATGCAAAACACACACTTCAATAAAATAATAATAAAAACATTGAAAGCCTAAATATTGTCAAATAATATGAAATCATTCATACATATAATAAAGATAATTCATTACATATACTACAAAATATAATTAACTTGTGCTACTCATTATTATCATCATTCCTAACCATCACCACCATAACAATCATCATCATCACCATCACCATCACCATCACCATCACCATCACCATCACCATCACCTTCTTCTTCTTCTTCTTCATCTTCATCTTCATCATCTTTGTTTCCCCAATTCATGTCAAGTTGAATCAATTCATGTTGCCCGATTTCTTCATAATAAGATGATTCAACAAGTATATTTGGATCATCAAGTGTTGGAGTAGGAAGGACACGACATGGTTGAGAAATCTCATCTGATTGATCAACATCAAATGATCTCACATTGTTGGCATCTTCAATAAATTCACCCATGTCAACATTATAACGACTTCTAGCAGTTGTCTTAATAACCGTCCACCATTCAGATGATTTATTACCAGGTGGATATGTATAGTAGACTTGTTGACATTGTTGTGCTAACACAAAATCTTCATTTCCATGTAGTCGAGATGTATGCTTGATTTCAACCAAACCATTCGAAGGATGCACTCTAATCCCTCGTTTTGTATCATACCAATTACATTTAAACATAAATAACTTGCACTTACTCCCCAAGTATTTTAGCCGAACAACTTCTTTAAGCATTCCATAATAATCACGTTCATTATCATCATAGCAACTTCCTTTCACGCAAACTCCACTATTCATTGTCTTTTTAAAACGGCCATAACGTTGAGTATGAAATTTAAAACCATTCACATAATACCCATTATAACATTTCACTGAAGTTGAAGGGCCCATAGCAAGTCCAAAGAGCTGATTTTCAATTCCGTTAGATTGGTATTCCACCTAGCATAATAGTTAACTCCATAAGAAATAATGATTTAAAAGAGATTAATAATATTTTTAAAGTAGCTAATTGACATAAAATATAAATTAATTTTATTAAAATACTTACATTATTTTTTAACCAATTTGGAAAGATCGCTTCGCATAATTTTTCAATTTCACCATCACTCGCATATGGTTGTTGTGACTTTAGCTCTTGTCGACATTGCCTAAAATTTTAAAATGTTAAAGTTAATAATAAATTATTATAAATTTAGTACAAAATAATATTTCATACTTACTCTAAATAAGGCTTCAGTTCTTGACAATTGAATATCACATAGTTATGCGCAATTTGCATTTCAGCATGTGACAACTGCCTTTTATAAAATCTTTTGGATAATTTTTTCCCTGGATAGGAAAAAATAGAGAGACATCCATCTACACTTCTAAGGCCACCATCATCATTCCGTGGAACTCGATTCCAAATTGTTTGCACGTCATCACCAAAATAATGAGATGCAAAATTGGTAATTTCATCAATCAAGTATGCTTCACATATGGAACCCTCAACTTTAGCTTTATTGGTCACTTTCTTCTTCAAATAAAACATATACCTATATCATTTCTGTCAATTAGTTTATTTTTAAAAAATAAAAAGTGAATAAAATTAACATAGTATGAAAACATACCGTTCAAATGGATACATCCATCGATATTGAACTGGTCCACCAACTTTTGCCTCGTAAGGTAGATGTATCGTCAAGTGTTCCATGGAGTCAAAGAAGGATGGAGGAAAAATCCTTTCAAGTTTGCAAATTATTTCAATTATATTCATCTGCATTAACTCCATGTGCTGGGCATTTAAATTTGTTGAACAAATATCTCGAAAAAATACGGACAATTCAGTTAATGCCTCCCACAGTGGCCTAGGTAAGTAAGGTCGGAAAGCGGTTGGAAGAAGTCTTTGAATGAAGACATGACAATCATGGCTCTTCATCCCCGAAACCTTACATTGTGCCTCTTTCACACATCGTGAAATGCTTGAAACATAACCATCAGGAAATGATAATTCCTTCATCCATGACAAAACTTCTTGTTGTTGTTTCTTGTGTAGACAATAAGTGCCTTTAGGTTTGTAAACCCGACCACTCATATCTTGTTGCAAATGTAAATTTGGCTTCTGACAATACAATTGAATATCCAACCTAGCCTTTAAATTGTCCTTGCTTCTATTTGGACAATCCATTACTGTATAAAAAATATTGTCAAAGACATTTTTCTCAATATGCATGACATCAAGATTATGACGAATCAAATTTGTATGCCAATATGAAAGCTCCCAGAAAATGCTCTTCTTCACCCAATTGTGCTTAACACCAAAGCCAGGAATTTTATCATTATATGATGAACCTCCATTATGTCCCTCAGTATACTTGGACACTTCGTTTAACATTTCCAAACCAGATGGACGAGGTAAAGGAGGAAGCCTTTCAATTACTCCTTTCAAAAACTTATCAGATTGAAATCTATATGGGTGGTTCATGGGTAGGAATCGTCGATGACAATCAAAAAATGTAGTTTTCCCCCCATTTTTTAATCTAAAAGCCTTGCTATGCTCCATACAATAAGGACAAGACAATTTTCCATGAGTACTCCACCCCGATAACATGCCATATGCTGGAAAGTCACTAATGGTCCACATCAAAGCTGCCCTTAATTGAAAATTTTCCTTTCTGTATACATCATATGTTTCAACACCAAAAAACCACAAATTCTTTAACTCATCAATCAAAGGTCTTAGAAAAACATCAAGCTTTTTACCCGGATTCTTTGGCCCAGGAATCATCATTGTCAAAAACATGAATGGTCTAGTCATGCACTTCCACGGAGGCAAATTATAAACTGTCACAATTACTGGCCAACAAGAGTATGTATTTGAAGACATGTCAAATGGACAAAATCCATCAGTGCACAACCCTAACCGAATATTTCTCGGATCTGATGCAAAGCTTAAGTGGACACGATTAAACTCCTTCCATGCCTCCCCATCAGATGGGTGCACCATAACCCCATTATCAGACTTATGAAAATGATGCCATGTCATATCTTTGGCATGATATGGAGACATGAATAGTCTCTGAAGCCTTGGTGTTAGAGGAAAGTATCGGAGTTGCTTCTCCGCCTTATTGGAACCTTTACTAGTTGGATTTCTAGGTTTGTATCGTGAACTTCCACAAAAATCACAATTTATTTTCATTGCATCTGCCCCATAGTACAACATACAGTAATTAGGACACACATCATATTTCTCATAACCAAGTCCAAGTGGCCGCATAAATTTCTTGGCATCATAAAAATTTGAAACCAAATTTTCATCATTAGGCATGCAACTTTTTGTAAAGTCAATAAAATTGTTGAAGGCATTCTGAGTCAAATTTAAAGTTGACTTCATATTAAGCAATTGTACACAAGCAGATAATTTGGATTGCTTGGTACACCCATCCCACAACGGCTCCTCCGCAGCTTTCAAAAGCTTAAAAAATTTAGTTGCCTCCGGATTTGGAATTTCCCCTGCTACCATAGGACTAGACACATTATCATTATAGAATGCATCACCAACCCCCATTGCATCCATAACCAGATTCCTATATGGATTCTCTAGACAAACATCATTCACATCATGACTCATTATAATCGATGAAGGTCCAGCCAATATTGGTTCTGCGACATAAGGCTCCCCATGTACAGTCCAATTTTCATAACAAGGTAAAAACCCTTTTGTCAATAGATGTTTACAAACATCATCTTCCTTTAAAAACTTTTGATTTTTGCACCTCACACAAGGACATCTAATTTTTCCCCCAGATATATTTTTATCAATTGAAAATGCAAAATTGATAAATCTTCTAACACCAGTAATGTATTCAGGACGAAGGCGACCATCCATAAGACGACGATACATCCACGATTGATCATCCATGTTAATCTAATTAACATGACAACACCAATAAGCATTTTTTGAAATACGCATACTTCTTTAACTACTAGTACTTAAACAATCCTTTAAAATAAAATATGTACCACATGAATAAACTTTAATTATTTGTCCAGCTCAAACATATATGAAGCTAAAAAATGGATAACTGTTTTTCTTCTACTTTTTCTTATTGAGTTTTTAAATATATGGGTTGTTTAGTGTGACAATATGAGTGTGTGAGGAATTCCCACACTCATATTGTCATTTATATTTTCTAACTAATGACAAAAATATACTTTTTAGATTATGTTCGGTTAGTATTTTATACAGAATGAATGGATAAAGAAAAAAAAATATTTAGTTGAACAAATATTAAATAAATTTATCTTTATAATAGTTTTGGAGTTCATTTTTTTTATTGGTCCTTCTAACTTTTGTTACCACCTGAAATAGTTTTTTTTATTTTATTTCGATCCTTTTATTTTTATTGGATCCATCAAACTTTTTATTTTTATTCGGATCTTTTTTTGACATGAGCATAATATTATTATTAATTAATTGACATGAGCAGACCGTAAGAGAAATGTTGTCTTCTCAATCTCAACGTCACAATATGTTTCAAGACTTGACAAATAGCACGACATTTAAATTTACAATTAATTGATATATTATTCAGCCACCTCTAGGTTTCATTTTGGTCTCCTAATTTCCATAAAAAATAAACTCAATATCAGATTTAATAAAAGAAAATCATTCAATTAGTTTTCTTATACAAACTATCAATATTGTCCCAATGAAAGGCAGAGTTCCAACTACTTGAAAAGATTACAATAGGCATGCCCAACAAAAAAATTATGCACGATATAATTAAGCAACCATGTAAAAATGGAGCAAAATAGACTTACCTAAGCCCCAAGAATCAATGGCACAAGGTGGAGGTTTTCTTATTGCAACCCAATCAGATTTAGCCAACTCTATTGGATTATATTGTGATCCAATAAGCCATTCATATTGCTGGAAAAATAAAAAACATAAACAGTATGTTACACCCATCAAGTTATAACAATTGCTAGTCTTTAAAACAAATCCAAGTGAAATTGATTCCAAGGATGCGTCTGAGAGAGTGGAAAGACATGAAAGGAAATAAAATGCACAAAGGAATCGAATGCTTGCTTTGTGTAAAAAGCTTGAAATGATCCAGAAGACAAGGTCTTCCAGATATGTGCTAGCTAATTGGAATCTGTTGGAATTTAGCAGGAGAAAAAAGCAGACATCTCCTTTTTAAATAGAAAATCATTACTTGCAATAAAACTTCACTAGTTAGTAACTCCTGAATGGAGAACTTTTTTTTTTTTTCCTTTTTCTTCAGTTTACCCTTTTGATTTTATGTGGAGTACTCAAGTTCAGTTTTACTTTTTATTTGAAGCAGTCCTATACTAGGTCTGATGTGATGTGGATGTCTGATATCCATTTGACCAATTAATTTCGCACACGAGTGTTCATTGATGATTCTACCATTTGGGGTTGCTAATTATAGAGTCTGACCCTGTTATCAATCTGGTTGCTGTTCACATTTTTGTTAGCTAATTTTGTTCTTTTATATTTCTATATTGTTAGACTTGAGTGGTTACAGGTCTAATGCCCAAACAACTTCTGTATGCTTTAGTCTGTCAACAGAAGAAATGGCCGAGACATTCTTTTGGTTACAGGTCTGACGAGACAGATTTTTAACATAGAAAAGAATGTGTACATCAGGAAAAAGCGTTGCTTTAGGTCTCTTTTATCTTGGAATTATTCAATCCAATTCTTATTTGTTACTACATGAAATGGAAGGAAAAACAGTTGACGTCTGTGCTTTAATTTACAGCAATACTTTCATTTATGATGATGTCATATGAGGCCCCTGTAACATAAGAGATTTACTTTCCAGTTGATATACAACTTAATTTGAAAATAAATATCTTTACAGTGGAGAATAAATAAATAAATCAATGTAGCATTATGACAGTCCAAAACATCTCCTCATTCCTCCACCATCCATTCACAGCGCAACAGCTTGCTGTCAACCAATAATTTTATTTTCTTTCCCCGTAATTATAAATCCAATTTTACCTCAAAGCTACAAAACACCACGACTTTACAGACAAATTAAGGAATCCTTAAACAGTCACCACACCCTCCACTAGCAAAAATAAAGTTTCCCCATAAGATTCTGCCCTTAAATATGTCCTTATCACCTCTTACCCCATTCTTTTTCCTCTTGTAATGTTCCCCCCCCACAGCTTATTGTAAAAAGCATTAATTATTCTTCTTAAGAGGAAAAACACCAAAAACATGAACTTCAGGAAGCAATATGTAAAAGCAGAAATAAAAAAGACAGTACTATGCCCAGAAAAGTTAATTGAATATAATCCCAGCATCATGTTCACATACTAGGATCTACAAGGACAATAAATTTAAATATGAATAATCTTATCCCAATGAAAAGCAGAGTTCCAATTAATTGAAAAGATTACAATAGGCATGCCCAGCAGACAAATTCAGCATAATCTAATTAAGCAACCATCAAAAAATGGAGCAAAATTGACTTACCAAAGCCCCAATAATCAATGGCCCAAGGTGGAGATTTCCTTGTTGCAACCCAATCAGACTTAGCCAACTCTATTGATTTATATTGTGATCCAATAAGCCATTCATATTGCTGGAAAAATATAAAAAAAAACATAAACAGTATGTTAAACCCATCCAGCTTTATCAATTGCTAGTCTTTAAAACAAATCTAAGTTAAACTATGAAAAACAGAAAGAATATCCAAGTTAAAGTACTGTTTAGTTTTCATATTTTCATGGCAATTGTCTTCTCATAACAATTTTTTTTCTGAATTGAATAAGGAAAGAAAAAAAATAGTCCTATGCCCTGAAAATTTAAATATGCATATTTAAATTTTGATACAAGAGAATCAATACACACCACTTAATCCCGTCTTTGGTAGCTATTGCAATATCTGAATTTTGTTTGCTGAAAACAGGAACTCCATCAACCCTCCTGCTCCCATAGCTATGTGGAATAGTCTTGAGAAGTTGGTGTGCTGCCTTGACCTGTGAGAGCATAAATCAGATAAACAGAATTATGAATCTATCACAATAAATACAACTTTGTTAATACAATGTGGTATGAACAAATGGTACCTGCTTTTAATTTGGAACAAACTGAAATAGTTGAGGTTTCTCCTGCATAACACAGCAAAATAAAAGGTGGATTATTCCAGAAAATGATATGATATTACAAATATGAATAGGATCGCAAAATTTGAATTTTGTCAAGGAAAATAAGTGCCTATAAGTTTTGCAACTAAAACTCATAATTGCATATTTTGAAATAATATCTACACGAATCAGCAACCACCACATCCTAGTAAGTTGGATTTGCTGTGACTAAAAGGCAGCACTAAAACTCTGCAAGCATGCTCAATCAAATCACAGGAAGAAAAAAAGAAAAAAAGAAACACTTGGACTGCTACGAAAGAAAGGCACTTTCAGTGGCACAAAGAAACAACAAACTACCTTCAAGGACAGTTTTAATAAAATAGCATCTTTTATTGTTCAGAAAAAACAGAGAAAAAAAAAGAGTGATCTTATATGCGAAAATAGAAACAGAGATAAGATGAATCCGTTCACCCCAACAATCATAACACAAAAATAAGAAAAAAGCCAACAACTGCAATCCAATTACCATATTACAAAACAGTAGTTTGAAGAGAAAAATGCATCCCACTTATACGATGATATGAAGGTATCTCATGGGGGAAAACAACTATCTACTGGCAAAAAGAAACCAAAGGGAAGCAAAAATGATTATAGCTCAACTGCTGGGACATCAAAAAATTTATGAACCGTAACCCTAAAAATTAAATTGGGGGTTTTGATAAATTTTCAATTACACATGCATAATTAGGTTATAGATCATGGTAAAAACATTTTATAAACCCCTATATTACCGAATTAATAGCCTAAAACCATTATTCAAAGTATTGAAAAAAAAAAAAGTTACCTGTGTTCTTGAGTTACAGGTGACCGAGATCGTTCTACAGGACAGAAAGAAACCTGGATTGGGAAAGTTAGGTGAAAAATTTTTAGTGCAAGTTAAATTGCAACAAACAAAAACAAAAAACCCTTAATTACTTACCTGAACTATTGAAGAAAACCGTGAAACACCCAACCCGTTTACAAGGAGATACCTTAAATCAGCACGTTCGATGGTGATAATGATGGGTCTGGTTCGATTTTGTTCAGATGAAGGAGAAGAAGATGAAGAAAAGAAATTAGGGATGCTGAAGACACGAAGAAGATGAAATGTTTGGGATAAAGGAAAATCAAATCGATGAAGAGAGGGTGATTTTTCTACAGTTCTGGTTCGATTTTGTTAGGGACGAAGGAGACTGGAAGAGTGGAAGATCATTAATTTTGATCTGTTGGTTTTGTTCATTTCGTCTAGATCTGTTTGCATTTCGGTGTGGGGGAAGAGCACTGGGGTCGATTTACCAAAGCCAGCGAAAAATAAACGGTTGGGATTTAATCCTTGTAAATGTAATCAACGGTGCTCGTAATTTTGGTTTTATATTAAAATTTAAATAATTATTTTTTTAATTAGCAACGGAAAATCCGTTGCTAAATTCAACGTAAATTTTGCAACGGATTATCCGTTGCTAAAGTCCGTTGCTGATATTAAAAAAATAATATATATGTAATCCGTTGCAAATCCGTTACTGAATTTAGCAATGGAATTATCCGTTGCTAAATTCAGATGCTAATACCCCATTTTTTTTGTAGTGTTTATTGATCTGTCGTGTAAGTCCTTCAGAAGCAACTTAGTTTCTGTGTCCCGTACATGCTTGAGCATCTCAAGCCTGCTGTTTGAGAGGAGCTCAACCATGGTTAGCTTTCTCATATCACGCCAATATTGCCCATAAGGTGCAAAGCCGAGCATAGCATGGTCGTAGCCCATGATTTTTACTGCCAGGTATTTCGGACGTGCAGCAAAAACCATGTCGTTGGTAGCTAAACATTCCTTCACAATTTCCCAGTTGCTCACCACCAGCACTCGACGAATTCCATGGCAGACAGAGAAGATTGGCCCGTACTTATCGGCCATGACCCCAAATGTTCTATGTAGTAGCTGGTTTGCTCCTCCAAGAAGATGCAGGTGACCGATAATTGGCCATGACCCTGCTGGCTCTGGTGGCATCTTGCCTTTTTTCTTGTTTGTCGTGGCATATTTTGTGGACAGGAAGAGAGAAATTATACCAAGAAGAAGGGCATATAAGGTGATTTCTTGCAGCTCCATAAAGATTTTAATTCTTTTGATGGATCCTATAAACAATGGATTTAGTTTGTAATGAAGGTTCAGTATGCTAGTATTTATTGTTCTGCTCGTCCTTTTGATTCATCCTAGGTGAGTGCTTGTAGAATCATAAAAATCTTCCGATTAAGATAGATACAGGAGCGACACTCAATTTTTGCCACAAGGGACAAGGGACCTAGCCGTCGTGACGCAATTGGTTTTTTTTTTTATTATTATTATTATTATTATTATCTGGTTTGACAATTCCATCTTTCAACTCATCCAAATCCATAAATTTTTTCCACTCTGAAATTTGGATTTTATAGACAAAATAGTAATTAAAACCTGAAATCAAATTTGTCTATATAACGGTAATTGCAATATAGTGGACAAATAAATATTAAATTTTTTTTTAATTAATATAATTTAAATAAATTTAAAATTTATATTTATTTTGTTGAGAGATATTTTAATTTTATATTTTTTAATTCAAAGATCTTGTTTATAAGTGCATCTAAACCAATGTAGTGGTGTTGGAATCTTGAGAGATAAGATAATATATAGAAACATTCTAGTTGTACAAATAAAGAGTAATAAAACTTTAAGGACAAATGATTCATCACTAACAATAACAAAAGTCTCATTACGTTAAAGTGCTTCAACAAATAACTACAGTTTGTTTTAATTTAAGCATATATACTTTTATTATTAGTATGCATGCTAGAACTTTGAATTAATATTAATTGTAAGTTTGGATATATAATTTGTAATCATGCTTTTTATTGTTATTTTTGTGTTGAAAATATGTTTGCCATGAATTATTATTTTGCATGCTTATATATTTAAACTTGTATGAAGTATAGGTTTTTCTTGAAAATTTTCTTATGTTTAAAATGTCTTGATATGATAAACTAAACATTATTGTTCGCTAGTGTGTGTCTATATATATTTAAACTTTGACTCTACAATCTTAAGGCTTTATAGTTTATCTTGTGAGAAAAAAATTATTATATAGATTAATTGTGAAAAAAGTTTTTAGCATTTTTAAAATTTATATTATTATTTAACAGCTTTTTAAGTTACTATATTCTCATATATAGATTTAATTTTATTTCTATATGTTTTAATCTATAACCTTTTGGTATGTAATGATTTTTTTTCTTTTTGTTTAATTTTAGAAGCTTGTTATATATCTTTGTTTTAAAATTATAGTTTATCTTCTAAAATTATTTTTCATGTTATTTGGATGGTTTGATGCATGTCATAAATTTTATTGATTTATATTTTTTTAATAAGTGAATAATTGTTTGTTTGTGATAGTTTATGCAATCTTGCTTATACTCTATAAAATTGGCATCAAAGTTATGTGGTTGATTTTGTTCACATATATGTTATTGTTCACATAAATAGAAAGTTAGTGCGGTGAATAGATATGATTTAGGAAGTTCTGTCTAAGGAGATTGAATTTTAAATGAGATAGTTTGTGACCCCTCCAATCTTTTCTGAGAACTTACTTAATGAAAATATTATTTACACGATACTATTTTTGCATACGATACAATTTATATGTGAAATGATGATAATTGAATAAATCTCAGTAAACAAAACATGACTTAACATAGTAACCCAAGAAAAGAAATGATTGTGGATTTTATCTTGTATAGTTTAAATATTTTTATCTAAAAAGTTGCTCTTTTACAAGTTTTTATTTTTTTACTTGCTTATTGCGGAACCAAAATATTTATTTATAAATATTATTGGCTATTATTTTTTATAGATTATATTATGTCTTCTACTCTTTTTACTCAAGATTTGGTTGTGCCAACCAATGTTGCTTCGACAAGTACTTCTTCGGTAGTGAAGGTTCCACCATCACCTTCTGTGGTGCATGGTGAGAAACCTGTAAAGTCCAATGGATTGAACTTTAAAACGTGGCAACAAAAGATGTTATTCTATTTTACCACCTTGAACTTGACAAAGTTCTTAACTAAGGAAATTCCAAAATCATCATAAAATAAATATGACCCTACTACCATGGTGGTTGTGAATGCATGGAATCATATTTATTTCATGTGCAAAAATTACATCTTTAATGAGTTGGACAACACATTATATGATGTGTATAGTTCAATCAATAGTGCAAAAGCACTATGAGAAACTCTAGATAAAAAGTATAAAATTGAAGATTCTAGTGTGAAGAAATTCATAGTCGTTAAATTTATAGATTTCAAGATGGTCGATTTAAGGACCATAATGAGCCAAGTTCAAAGGTTTTAACTTATCTTGCATGATATACATGTTAAATGTATATCTCTAAGTGAGTCCTTTCAAATGGTTGCAATCATTGAAAAATTATCATCATTTTAAAAAGACTTCAAGAACTATTTTAAGCATAAGAGAAAAGAAATGAGAATTGAAGACCTCATTTTGAGGTAAGGATAAAAGAGGATAATAAGTTATTCGAAAGGAGAACCAAATCTTCTAATGCTCCAAAAGCAAATACTGTGAAACAAATGGTAAAGTCCTATAATAAAAATTTAAGGAAGCTTGTTATGAAAGGTGAATGAATTGCCAAGAAGTTTAATGACAAGTGTTTTATCTACAACAAGACTGGGCATTTGGCTAAAAATTACAAGAATAGGGAAAGCAAGGAAATCATACGAAAAGGATTGCTCAAGCCAATATCACCGAGGTTGATCACATCACTAATGAAGTTTCAGAAATGAACTTGTGTTGTGTTATTTTCAAAGTCAACCTTATCAACAATCCAGAGTAATGGTGGGTTAAAATTGGTGCTACAAGACATATATGTACTGAAAAGAAGATGTTTTTCACTTACAAAGAAGTGGATAGAGAAAACCTATATATGGTAAACTCATCAACCTTCAAGGTATTGGATGTTGGAAAGGTCACATTGAAGATGACCTTTGAAAAGCTTCTCACTCTCAACAATGTATTGCATGTTGCTGATATTAGAAAGAACTTAGTGTTTGGCTCATTGTTGGGCAAAAACAGTTTTAAGATGGTTTTTAAGAGTGATAAATTTATACTCTTTAAAAGTGGTATGTTTGTAAGAAAATGGTATTTATGTGATGGCCTCTTTAAAATAAATGTAATGACTAGTATAACTAATGATGAGAACAAAATAAGAATGTTTCTTATTCTTATCTGCTTTAGTCTTATGATGTGTGACATGACATGTTAGGTCATGTGAATTATAATTCTATGCAAAGGTTAATAAACCATGAATTATATGATTTTTGAGAAAAATCATAAGTGGAATTTATATAGAATCAAAACTCACAAAACTTTCTTTTCAAACAATTAAAAGAAGTAGTAAACATCTAGACTTAATTCACTCAGATATTGATTATTTAAAGTTTGTGCAAACTATACAGAGAAAAAAGTATTATATTACTTTTATAAATGATTGCACAAAGTATTTTTATATCTATTTGCTTACGAGAAAATATGAAGTGATATGAACCTCATGATCACGTGGTCATACAACCCACAACAAGATTGACAACGAATCCTCAAAAGCCAAAACAAGTCAGATAAAAGGGTGACACAATGGAAACCTATCCCAAGGCACCAGCACTATTGAAATAAGAACCCCACCCTACGAATACCAATTCACTAACAAGAAGTATAAGGGAGATGCCAGAAAGCTAATTAATCTTTGATAAGCCAATTTAATTCAATAGAAAACAAAAAAAATACGAGAATCTCTCTCACACAAGTTGATTAAATTCGACATCAATAGTATTATCAAGTCTCAATATTTTGTACTTACAGATAGTATTTATACTCTTGAAAATAAAAACTCTAATGGATCTACTTTTATAGGCTAAATTGGCTCACTTACAAAACTGACCTAAAACCTATACTAATAAACTCGAATGTATGGACCCAAACAAGCCTTGGGCCATAGCTCAGAACTAATTATTAATTTAGCCCAAACAAACATTGGACCTTATCTAATTAATCAAACCCAAGCCCAATATGAATTAAGCCTATTAGAAAAAAAAATGGCAAGGCTATTAGCCCCATTAAATAGTCCAAATAGAAGTAATAACAAAAATAAAACACAAGAGAATAAATTATCTTTGTTGTCGTGAGAAAAGATGAAGAAAAGAAAACAAAATAAATATAAAACAAGGCTTTATATAGAGTCTTGTTGCCGCCACTATTGTCCTTGAAAACAAAGAAAACTTGTTGCTTTTTACTCCTTTATTTTGGAGGAAAAGTTGTTGCGACTTTGTTTTCTCTTCAAGCATGGACTCCTTTAAATAACCTCCTATAATCTCTATTTTAAATAAGGAAATCTTGTAAAATAAGGAAAAGAGCAATAAAAGAATCCCAAGCCTCTTTCCATAATATACATTCAATAATGGATATGGAATATTTGCAAACTATGGATAATAGTTGCTACCATAAATGTCTTCTTGTTTGATATAAAATCCTTGTAGAATAGGTAAGTCGATGGCTGCCACACATGCTAACAAGAGCATTAAAGAATCCTTATATTAAGTAGAATTCATAATACACAAGGAAACAATGTTTCTTTAATTTTCGCACATCCCGTGTAAGTTTCAATCCTGAACTCAAACATGTTGTTCCCTCTTGTCTGAATGAATTAGCAAGCCTACTATATATCGACAAAAAGGCATGAATGTATACTTTTCAACCTAATTATAATATTAGCAAAAATTCTTTTGTTGCTCTAGATATAGTCCAAACAATAGATAAAGATCCAGATAGACAGATTTGACAAGATTCATCCAGTAACTTTGACCCTCTGAAATAATCCCTTACTAAACTCCGATTGACTTGAAATTATAATCTAATGTATAACAACATGTCTAGAAACACGTTTAAAAATCTTGGCTCATTCTAGCTATTGAGTTGAAAGTTATGCTAAATAGCGTAAAACTGGACAATAAAGAATTTTAAACAAAAATCTGAATTTGACTTTGTTTGGATCATATTACATGGGGTGCCTTTAACTTCATTTTTGTTTGTGGAAATATATGCATTATGCACCAAACCTTTGAATAGATTTCTATAATGCACTTCATTTTTTCTTACTATTTTTCACTATAACAAATTGTTATTTGTGTATTTAGATAAAGAGAAGATTCCACGAGCATATTTGTAGGTCATATTGTACCTAGTTTAGCTTTAATCCTCTTTGGGTTATGGCACACCATCAACACTATCAAAGTCTTCTACAACAAAGGATCTTCTAACTTTACTGTAAAGTTCTGGTACCTATTTTATGGCTTTATTTCCAGAATGAAACACTTAAAGCTCATCTTTATTCAATTTTTCTTAGTTTTTTCAATTTTCATGCATATCTTAGATTTCCATTTCTTTTGCTTTTCATTCAAGCTTAATAGTTTTGAGCATACGAGCATGTTTCTCCACCTTGCTATATTTGTAGGTTTTACTCTTTCCATATATATTATTTTTCTGATATCTTTTCTAGGGTCGGTGGTATTTTTGTGGCCTTTGTTTTTTTCCAAGAGCTTTTCCTTTTGCATTTTCACTCCACTAACCATGTTGGACTTAAAGGTCATTATCATTAGCTCTTTCAGCTCATTGTGTTTGTCTCTTTTTTTGGTAGTTTAAGCCATAACTAATTTCTCAAATAGTTTTCATGTGGCTCTTGTTGTAAACCCCAAGATAAATTGGAAATAATATATAATAAAAATTGAGGTGTAATTCAATAAAATAAGAAAAAAAAGAAAATGAGATAATACAATAAAAAAGGAAGAGTTTTTTTTGGTGAAAATGCATATTTTTCCATTAGTAAAATTAGTCTAGCCATTTTGAGAAATGGCAAGACCGATTTACATAAAATAGTTAGACCATTTTCAAAACGGTCAGACTATTTAGCTATTGTCTCTGTTATAACTCGATGGTCTGCAACAAAAGGAAAAGGAGCAAATTCATTTCTTCTTCTTTCTTTCAACTTGAACGACTAGAAAGTGATGGTTAAGAGTAAAAAGATGGTGTTTTGAGTGATAAACAATTACCCTATAAATTTAAAGAGATCAAAGAAAAGAAAAGCTAAGTTAGAGTGAGAAAGTGAAGGGAGAAGAGGAAAAGAGAGAAGTTGAAGAAATATCTTGACGGATCGACTTTAAAAATACATTTAGCAACCGGGTAAGGTGTTTGAAACCCTTTCATATCGATTTGAACAAGTATTTAATGATTTGATGCAAAATTATCAATATTTGAATTAGGGTTTTTTAAATGAAATTTGGGGGAAATTGAAATTAGTTGTTAGTTATTGTTATGGATGATTAAATGACTAGAGAGAGTAAGAAATTTGTTAAATTAAATAAAAAAATTTGGATGGGTAATGAAGCTTAAGGGCCAGCCATTGAGAGTAAACAGAGATGTTTGATGAATTTGTGTTGTGCTTGTAAATTATGTTTGTGGGTAGTAGTTTAGAAGATTAATTATATTTCTATATGATAAATGTGAATTTCAATGTTTTAGGAATTCAATGTTTTAGAGAAATTAATGAAATTAAAATAAATTATACTTGTGTAATACTTGTAGTGATGTGGTGAAGGGTTGATTGTTGATTTGATTAGGAAATTGTTGTTAATTAGAAAGAAAAATACCCCCACCTAAAAAGAAGCATTTGGTCAATTGAAAAAATTAGAAGGGGTGGGTTGTTTGAATAAATTGATATTTGAAAAGGGCTTATTTGCAATAAATTAATCATCAGATGATTAATTGGTAACTGGGTTTTAAGAATTTTATGTAAAAAACATATCCTTCTCTTTTTGGTATTGTCGACCAAAGATAAAGGAATGACATTGTAGTAATAATTATTTATGTATTGACTTGTTACATAAAATAAAGTTAATACAAGGATATGTGACGTTAAACATTAAGATATTAAAATTGCAAGAGAGATTGTGGAAGGGGTAGAAAGATGGGATCCCACACATAGAGCCTCAGTAGGTAGGTGCTCAACACCTTATTAATTTGGCTTTATTGAAAATTGTTATAAATATCAAAGTAGATTCTTTACTATTATATTGTATTAATATCTTATATGATATTGTTATCCTGTTCTGGGCTGGATGATTGGTTCTTGGTTTAATAATTAATGCCCTGTTCTGGGCTAGATGACTAATTCTTTGTTTAAGAACTACTGTCTTGTTCTAGGCTGGATAATTAGTTCCTTAGTTTAAGGATTAGTGCTTTGAAACTGGATACCCTGAATGAGTGTTTATTACCTGGGTTTGGTTTTAGGAACAAATCTTTTGAATGTTTGAGGGATTGGTGTAATTAATAAGAAGAGGAATTAAGTTATTTATTAACTCAATTCTTAATGGAAGTGTATATTTTAGTTACTCAGTAAATTCATTAAATTGTATTAAAAAAATATTTTGTTATATTAATTAATTGTGGTATAAAATGATTTTCAGAGTCCTCACAGCTTTACCGGGATTAGTAGATTATCGAGCCCTTTATGTTTTGTATTTTATAAGAATATAACTGATGTTGCATATTTTATGAAATTTTAGGATGATAACTGTCATGATGTGCACGACATCAAATGATGGATCTATCTCTTGAAATATTAAAGAGGGTTTAGGGTGATTCCAGATGATTTCATCTTTCCCAAAGGGTCTATTTCTAATCCCAATGAATTTTTGAACAATCTTTAAAGTTTCATGAATTTTATGATAAATTATTGTGCTATTGTTATGGATTATTGTTAAATGTCATGTAATTTATGTGTGTTTGAATGATTTGAGTACATAAATATTTAATGTTTTTGCAATTTTAATCTAGATTTCTAATGTTTATTAGTTTTGTGTGATAAAATTTTATATTGTGATGGTTTTTATATAATTTATGGTGTGATTGTAATTTTTTGAAATATTATTTTGGGATAATTGAATTATATATATTATTCTCGAATGATTTTGAATTTATAATTGTGAAATTTGGCTAGTGAGATTATTATTTTGGGATGATTGAATTTTTTTAGAAAATATCATTTGTGATAATTTGGTGCACTTAATGGTGTGTGAATGATTGAGTAAAATTATCGATATCAAGTTTATGGAATTTTATGATTTTAATGTAAATCTTATTTCGTTGATGCTGTTATTAAATTGTCAAATTTAATGTATTTGGCATTTTAATATGTTAAATATTTTTAATTTGTGAATCTTATTGGGAATATTTCTTTATAATTATATGAAAGTTGTGTGTGCACATATTTGTTTTTAGCAGTGTCTTGGCATATAAAATATATGTGTGTATTTGTTCTTGTGTTTTTTTCTTTATTATATTTTAGGATTACATCTTAATATTTCTTCTATTAAGTATGGATTTGGGTCGGGTTGGATTTAACATGACTTCACAAAGGCCCAATTTATTCGAGCAATAACCTTTGTGAATATGTTAGATAACTTGGGTCAAAGTTCATTTTTCATCATCCATACGGGTTCAATACTTGTTTTAAAAATAAATAAAAATGTTATTTGTATTAGTTGTCCCTTATAATTGTTAATCAACCCAAGATGAAATGGTCACATTAGGCTTTGTCTTTTGGATATTGATTAATGAAAAACAAGATTAAATAATAAAAATTATAAAATAAAAATGTTCTTTCGAGTTAATTGTTTCTATTAAGTATTAATTAATCCAAGATGGTACAATCTAATATCGGACCTGTCTTTTCAGATGCTGATTAATAAATTTATTGATATAGCCATTCCTTTTTTTACAATTTCAAAATCCAATTTATAATATTTTAGTGGCCGATGGAATGATCTAATATTGAGTTCTTTGTTTGAATGATATTTGATAGATAATGTACATATTATAACCATATAATGTACATCTTATAACCATTTTTTTCTACATTTTTCAAAATCAATTTGATATACTCATCATTCTTTGAATAATTGGAATGATCTAAAATCAAGCCTTGTATTTGGGATGTTATTTAGATAGTTAATCATGATTATAACATCTAAGTCTTATATTAAATGATCGTATCATATGTTAAGTAACCCAGAAAGTAATGGTTTCAGTATCAATCATGTTCTTTGGATGTTACTAGGTAAATAATGGTTTTTATTTTTACTTTTACTTTTTGTGATATTAAAAATCAAATTGATGATCTTTTTTTTCCTAGATGATCCAGAATAGTAATGTCCAACATTATGACCTTTTCTTTGGATATTGTTTTATGAATAATGACAATACCCTGAAATACATACTAATTTAGGCAAAACATCTTAAATTACATTGATTATTGAAAATATACAATACTGTAGTTTATTTTAGGTAGAATGTATAAAGTGATATCTATCTTTTCTATTACATAATCAACCCCTTACCCAGAACCTCTGAAAATCGGTTAAGGTTTTTAGTTATCATAAAACTAGGTAGTTATTTGAACTGCAACCACTACCATAATCGGCCCTAAATAAATGTTAACAAACAAGTTTGATACGAAGGACTTACATGTTACAGATGTCATACTAGAAATAAAAATTTCTAAGATATTTAATGGATTGGTATTGTCCCAATCTCATTATGTTAAGAAAATTCTTGAGAAATTTTCTAAAGATGACAATAGTACAGTCAAAACATCAATTGATATAAGTATACATCTATTCAAGAATAGAAGTAAGGGAATAAATCAATTAGAATATTCTCAAATAATTAGATGCCTAATGTATGTTATAACCTACATAAGGCCTGATATTGCTTACTTAGTTAGTAAACTGAGTACATTTACAAGTAATTCAAATATGAATCATTGGAAGGTAATAAAAACGGTACTTAAGTATTTGAGGTGCACCTTGAACTATGAGTTACACTATACCCAACTATACTAAAAGAATATAATGATGCTAATTGGGTATCTGACACTAAGGATTCAAAATCTACAAATGGATATGTCTTCACAACTATGTTATGAAAATCCTTCAAACAAACATGTATCGCTAGATCCATGATCGAATTAGAGTTTATTGCTTTTAATAAAACTGAAAAGGAGCCGAATGGATTCAGAATTTCTTAGAGAATATTCCATGTTGGCCAAAACCACTATCAACTTTTTGTGTCCATTGCTATAGTAAATCAGCAATTGGAATGGCATAAAGTAGTATGAACAATGAGAAGT
Organism: Populus trichocarpa; assembly: GCF_000002775.5. Lineage (NCBI taxonomy): Eukaryota > Viridiplantae > Streptophyta > Magnoliopsida > Malpighiales > Salicaceae > Populus > Populus trichocarpa. The sequence continues at coordinate 16,950,915 of NC_037288.2, read as the reverse complement.
TTAGACATATACATCGCGGACATAATATTGTTTGACACTTGCTCTCGAATGAAATTATCTCCATTAACTATGTAAAGTCAAAGAAAAAATATTGTGGATCCGTTAACCAAAGATTTGTCGAAAGAGCTTGTGTATAATTCATTGAGGGGAATGTGCTTAAAACCTTTTAAAAAAATAAAAGAGTGTATTGATGGTAACTATACCTAGTTGATTGGATATCCCGAGATCTAAGTTCCAATGGAAAACTAAGTTATATAACATTCTTGGTAGCACAAGGAAACTATTATTTCCTGTTTATTCCTATGATAAAATAAGTGTGAGCTGCAACGTGATAAAGTGTGAGCTGAGCTCTTAATGATTTTCATATTTTGGTACACTAAGTGGAGTAGAGCAGAATACTCTTAATGAAAGATCACCTATATGAGTGAGATGGTCGTTTCTTTGAGAATTTCGATAAGAACTGAATTCTCTAAAACACTAATGAATTCAAAAGTTAATAAACACAACAGTGAGAACCAAAGGAAGTCTCTACGTAAAGAACTATATGAGTACTATTATCTAAGTTTACACAGAGGCTGAATAACTCAAGACATCACATTTACTATATAGCCGACTAAATTTGATAGTATTTTACTAAGAAATGTTCAAAACTAAAAGTTACCTATCTTGATGTAATTATCTACCAAATCAGTATCTCTCGACAAATCTTTGAGTTATTTTTAAAATGGTGAGGCAATTTCCATTTATGTGGAGGATTGTTGGAAATTTGTTTTAATTAATATGATTTTAAAAAAATTATGGGTGAATGAGAAATTAATCTTAAAGAACCCTTGATTTTTCCACTTAAAGAACCCTTAGTTTTTCTAGATTTAATTTTTTATTTATGGTGGTTAATCAAAGTTTGATAATGATGAGAATTATTTTTTCAACCTTTAACTTCCAAAATTCTATTTTTTAGCAATTTGGTATTGTGTTAACTTCTATTTTTTGGCCAATCATAAAAAAAAATCATTTGGTTGGCTAAATATTTCTGCTTTTTATACTAAGTATCACATAATTGCGTTTTAAATCTTAGTTCGGTAAAAGCTAAAATAGCATGATTTTCATTTATTTTGCTTGCAAAATTCATATGAGAACATTTTTAACCAAACATATATATTTTTTAAAAAAATTTAATTGCAATTAAAAATGTTTTTCTTAAACTTATTTTTTTAAAACTACAAACACAAACTTTAGAGAGGTGATGTTATTTCTCGCTGGATAAGCTTTAAATGATGTTTGTTTAAATAGTCTTTCCAGAAGAAAAAAAAATGAGTTATTCGTTTGATCAAATTAATTAAAACACTAAAAATTTAATTAGTCAATCTAAATTAATATTTAATTTGATTCAACTAAAAACTTAACTTGATTTAGGCTTCGAATCTTGTGTTTTTCAAATCAACCAATCAACAAGTTTAATAAATGATGATTATAGCAATTAGACCCTTTATAAGAATAAAGTTTCAAATTTTTTCTTCTGTGTTTTTTTTTTTCATGAATAGATTTTCAAATTGAAAATCGCTTCTTATTTAGTTTTTAACACGAAAAAAATACAGTTTATAGTAAACCTTCTAATCGACCTGTAAAAAACCAGAAACGAATTCCTTTTCATTAATATTTTTCCATACAGCTTCATCTGTTGAAACTTAATGTGCTGGTTTGGTTCATACATCCAAAAAAACCCAGCACTGCATAAATAAATAACAAAGAAATTAAGGTACATCCTTAATAAAGAACAACCAACCAAGACACACCAAGGTAGCTAAAATTTCTCATTCAGTCTCCTCCACAAAAGCCTCGATTCGAAGAAGAACGAACCCGACAGCAACTCCAACAAGTACAAGCCCATTCATGACTGCTGCTATCCTAAATATCTCACCAACATTGCTACAGGTTGAAGAGAGTGCACCTCCACTTCCGCCTTTACCTTTCGATGGAGCTTTCAATGAGCTCACAATCTTTGCAAAAGACTGCTCAGAGCCTACTGATAAGCCTAATGAACTCACGCTGTTGTGAGCTTTTAGCCCACCAAAAGAATTCAGTCCTGTTATGTAATTTACATTGGTTTGCTTCCTCTTGGGACTGCTAACTGCGGAAGCAACAAGTGTTGGTGGAGAAAATGTTGCTGAGGTTGTTGCCATTGACACAAAACCTGCTACATATAATGAAAGAACGAAAAAAGATCAGCCTTTGTATACAGCAAACAGAAATATTGAAGTTACTAATTATATGATTTAATGAGATAATCATTTTATGCCTGACAGAGGAGGAATCTGTAGTTACCTTGTTTTTTATGGTGTCTGTCTAGTTAGAGGTTTAGCAAAATATGATTGAAAAGAAAGGAAATGGAGACTTTTGTATGGAAAATAATGAGAGAGGATGGATAAGGCAGGGAGAGGATGAATGGTGGACAAGCAGATTAGATGGACTACAGGCTACAGAATATTTTCAAGGGTAAGAAAAGATAGTGCACCTTAAAAATTAAAATGCTAGCCAGGAAAATAAAAAATGAGGCCACTGGGCCTAGTTTGTAGAGAAGTTGGCCAACAAATTTGAATAATTTAACAGTCCAGAGCTTCCATGGTCTCCAGTTCTATTAACTCACTCAAGAGAATTCAGACCCAGGCCCGATTTCAAAGAAGACTAAAAACGCGACCCCCTGGCCCCAAATAAGATCCATACCACGGCATCAAATGTTTTTTTTCTTCTTTTCTTTTCTTTTCTTTGATAGATACCACGGCATCATTTGAAGATGATGGACTGGTCAAAGATAAGTTTTTTCAAAGCAATTTACAGCAGGGCAGATTGTTCACATAGCATAAAGTAATCAGGTTTGGACATGATTGGAATTAGCTTTTTCAGAACGTTGATGCCAAATAAACCTTAAAGAGAGAGTATCATACATGCACAGATCATTCATCTAGCAACTGCGCCCTGAGCACCAGTGCACTGCTAGAGAGAGTGTTTCAAAAAGCTTTTTTGTACATTTTATTTATACATTACAGGACACGAGAAATTCTAAGAGAGTTTCCCACTTTTGTGTTTGCTTCCACTGAGTGCTTTTATGTGCCTCCAAGCTGCATAGAAAGCAAAGAATCATCCGAGAGAAAGCATATATAAGTTGAATCGACAAGTATAATTAGTACTATCTGATTGCCAACAAAATAAAAGCTTGATAGCTGTAATTCTTACAAACTATAATACTTTAATTTCCTGTCATTGATGAAACTGAGTATAGTCTGGAAATTCCAAACAAATCTGTAACGTTTGCCTTATAACATTTGCTAAGAGACCAAAATTTGAGCTATGTCAACAAACAATATACCTAACAGAATTAGGAACCTGATAATGATGTAGCCTCGTTGCAAATTAAGAATAGGAAATCAAGAAATTATAAAAGCAGTTGCTCTTACACTGCAAGTCAATTTGAAGGCCCGCTGCCATCAACTGCACGGAACATTGAAACTTGTAGTGAAAATTTTTTGTTCTTGATCAGCTCAAAAACACATACATCTCCTTCCTTCAAGTTGTTTTCCCTTTTAAATTCATTCCATCCCCTTGAGATAATCATGCGGGCACGTTGTGTTTTATTGAGACGAAGAGGCCATTGTCTTCCATCAGAAACTTGAAGTTTAATATGTTCTGAAACTCCACTTAAATGTCTTTTAGAAAATTCAGCCGGCACAGCCTACACAAAACAAGAAGAATCAAGAAGTGAATGTGTAACTTGTAAACTTGATGAACATATCTTATTTATGAGATTACCACGAAACACTTATTGTATGACCGTAACAGGACCATGAAAGAAGGATTTTTAGGCCTGAACATTCTGGCGGCATGAATTGCCTTCTTGCTTTCTTCTGAAGCCTTTGCAAATCCACAAACAATGATGTCCGTGTCTTCTCCACATCGCGGTGAAAAATCAGTTTCATCTGCATATGATGGAGCTAGCAATCAGAAACAAAAAGGTTATACCAGATCATAAAATGATATCCAAACAACATAAAAGAGCTTACCAAATTTAGTTTTAGATTTGCCCTTGTTGACCTTGGTTTCATCTATCAAGGATCCATGTGGCCTAGGCAATCTACATTTCTTAGACAGCTTCCTTCTCTTTGATTCATCAGTATCATCTAACTCGGCCATAACAATAAGCTCCTTCTTCACAGGTATTTTGCCTCTTTTGTCACCGGAACATTCAAAACATGGCCTCTCTTGGGCATTGTTTTCTGATGGAGGAGGCTTAGATGGGTGCCTTTGTCTTGAATCCCCTGCATCTTCATCAAAAACTCCACTTTCCAGTGCGCAACAATATTGGGAATCGATGCTTGCAATTGTACCTTCATCTTTCATTACATCTACATCATATGGTGAACATTTTTCATCGTAATTGATCTTTCCACCACTAGTCCCTCCCCTGCATCTATGATACGGAATCTCACATGCAGTCTTATCAAATATGAGAGCATTAAAATTAGAGCAACCTCTATAACCAAAGACTAAAAGGTGCCCATAACCGACTGAATGTTGCTCTAAGAACTGTAGCCAACCATCATCAAACGAAACGCTGTTGTTGGATTTTGTTAATCCTATTTGCCAGGAATGGCCATTGGGTAGAACAACTTTAGCAACATCAGAAAGTTCTTCCCCAAATTTCCTCGCAAACTTATTTGGAATCCTCTGCAGATACTCAAATTAAAGTTAGATCAAATGTTCCATGTACAATTTTTTTTCTATATAATTGCAACACAGTCATTACTTTCATTTTCATAAACCAAGAATTATCTCATTTCAGATAAAATAGATGACTGATACTGATTGGAAAAACAGGAGTGGTAACTATTATTCTGTAGATGTTTCACTTAAAGTTGAAACATCTAGCCTTTCATCGTTGCCCCTCTATAGCTTTTATAGTATCAACAACATTAAAGTCACTGAAATCGAAGTTCAAAAGTCACATGCATCCTGGCTTGTCACTTACATTCAATCTTTATCAGCACAACTTATTGGCCCTGAGAAGGCCTTTTTTCAATAGAAAGAACATTTCTTCCACTCTACACAAAAGAAAATGAAAAACAGATCCTTTCTGGCCCAGCAGTGACCAAGATAATTTGCTAGAAATTAACTTAAATCTGGAACTTTCATGAAAAGGACAAAGCTTTTCAAGAATGACAGACTTTTCTTTTTGCTTCATGCAAAGCCAAATTCCAAGTTATCTCATTTCAAACTTCAATCATGCAACACATAAAAAAATGTTCATCGGGAAGAATAAATATAAAAGACAATCTACTAGTTAGCTATAGATTTTATGCATCAAGTGAACAGGAATCCCTAACTATCACATGCATGCAATCAAAATTACCAGCTTCTTATCTTTTAAGGTACTCTGAGTGATTATCTTGAAGAAATGCCACAACGGTCTCTGATCCGCCTGAAGACTCCTGGTTGGCCGCACTTCCTTCCGGGGAGCCATTGCTGTAATTTTTGGCAAATTGCTACTGTGACATTTTATATTATTACTGTTGCAACAAGTTTTTTATTATAATAACTCTGAGGTATGTTTGGTGGACTAGGAATTTCAGCATGCAAGTGACACGTAAATCATCTAGATTCACGCTGCCTTCTTTTCATTCAACAAAATTTACAATTAGCAGGCCGGCCTATTAGTTTCTTTATGTTTGGTGGACCATCATTGTCACATAATAGGGCCTCTCTAAGAAATTGTGTCCAAAATATTGGAACCCCCAAGACAAATACAGCAAAGAAAGATGGTTCATGCATCAACTGTCTTAGTCACAGTGGAAAATTGGGACCGTTAGGATCAGTTCAATCCAAGCCAAGCTTGAACTCAAAACTGGATCAAGCTGAGTTTTAGGCTTCGTCTAGTTGCAGCGTAGTATAATTTTCAGTATGCATGAAATATATATCACAATTAAGCTAGAAGACCAATTATCATTTAATTATATGAGAGGGAAACTAAAAGCATTTTCTGCAGATTAAAATATTTAACACTCAAAACATATAGGCCATTATCCACTAATTTGGTTATAGTTGTGGTTTTTAAAAGTTCGATAATACTTTAAAAGCTAGTGTTATAGTTTTTCAAATGTTGTTTTCAGAAACCATTGTCAACTAAAAGTCACAACCTCAGTTAAAAATATAATTGTTCATTGATATAGTTGGATTAATTTTGGTTCATAGTATATCAAACTTAACTCCTGATATTTTATAAATTATAAACCCGACTTATTCAATATTTTTTTAGATCCGAGTGGATTAAATATGTTAAATTGAGCTAAATTTGTGTATGAATATTATAAATATTCACAGACTGAGCTTATATTGTTAATTTTAATGAGTTTGTATTTGATGAAAAACCTATAACATGGACTATAGATGTGATGACATCTTTAATATTAAGTATAATTTTCATAACTTATATTACTATTAAATTCTAGTTACCTTCACCTCCCCTCCAACAAAAAAAATATTTTTTTTATTATTATTTTAAATAAATTTAATATAAAGATTACTAACAAAAACTTTGAAAAATAATAATAATAATAATAAATGCTTAGTCCAAAGCACCTAGCTGAATGCCATAACTTTCCTAAACAGATGGACCCCTCAGCAAGGGTAATTTAGCCACAAGGAAAATTATTTTTTTTTATTGGATTGTGCTTATTATAACTGTTATCTAGACCTGTAGGGTCCTTATATCTGGATTTTGATGCTTCATAACTTGATAATTTTTAATGAAATTTTAATGAAAAAACAATATTTGAAAATATATTAGTAATTATTTTTTAAAGTATTTTTTATATATCAAAAAGTATTTTTTTTATTTTTTAAAATTTATTTTTAACATCAACATATCAAAATAATTGAAAAATACTAAAAAATAATTAATTTAAAATAAAAAAATCTAAATTTTCATTTAACCGCGACCTAAATAGACACTAAAACTGAAGTACTTTCTGTTAAAAAAAATCAGAGACATGCATATTGTACGGGAAAATGTAAAGGGTATCCACAAACTATTTTGGATTTATAACTATAGTTTTAAAACCCGGCCCGGCGGGTCGACCCGGGACCCGTTTGACCTAGGATTAGAACTGGGTCGGGTTTATGAAAAAATAAGGGTTGTTAACACAGTCAAAAACTCGATTGCAATCCGTTGACTATTTTTTTATATTTTTTACTAAAATAACATCGTTTTAATTTATAAAAACAATTAGGGTTGACCCAATAACCCGTGACCCGAGCCTTGACTTAGATCAACCACGAGGCCGGGTTTAAAAACACTGTTCATAACTGGATTCTAATTGTCAATATAAATATAGCCAAAAAAGGCACAACGCCAGTCTTGGACGTGGAGGTAAGTGGAACATACATGATGAAGCATAAGCTATCAAACAATCCTTAGACATGCAACGATAGTTCAACTTCTCTTTGCTCGACTCTCTTGCATCTTCTAAATCAATTATCTCAGCATCCACTTCCTTCACAAACTTTTCACTCGTTTTGTCACCGAATTGCTTAAAATTTTGCCTCTGCTGCACAGAATTACACCTTCGACGCCTTTTCATCCCAAGATTTTGCTCTGCTGAAGCGTTGTCTCTTTTGCTGGATTTTCCTTTCCTTCCAAATCCATTTGAATCTGTACTTTTCAAAACACATTCATTAAGAGATGCAATCTTGCAACCAGAGATTTCAATAGAGTCTTCATCTTCCATTTTTTCTACAGGATTGAAGAAACGTTTCTCACCATAATTAGTCTTTTTAGCGCTAGTTGGTCCAACACATGGGCAAGGATATCGAATCTCACAAGCACTCATATCAAATATGAGAACGCTAAAATTACAGCAACCTCTATATGCAAAGACTAAAGGGTATCCAAAACGAATTGAATGATGCTCTACAAACTTTTGCTGACCCTCATCAAACCAGATATTGCTCTGGTCTTTTGTTAAGCCTATCTCCCAAGCATGACAAGAAGGAACAATGACTTTAGCAACACCAGAAAGTTCTTCACCATATCTCCTCACAAACGTATTCGGAATCCTCTGCAAAAGTACTTAAATGTTCTGATGCAAGACAAAATCAACCAAAGTACTTCGAACAATATGTTTTAGGATTTATATAATTGTAGCATGACATGATTTTCATTATCTATAGATTTAAGCTAATCACATAGGTGAACCGATTATCACTGCGATAAGAGTGGCAAAGCATGAAGCACCGTATGCAAAGTGAAACAGTTATTTCTCAGAAACTTGTTGACGATTGGACTGTAGCCTAGTGGCACCCTCCCAGCAACAATGCAGGGACAGAGTAGGGACTTGATTATCTTCCTCGGGTGAGTAGAATTCAGCCAGCAGGGGCCAAATTCAAGAAAACAAGAGAAATAAACATGGAGATGGGCAACCATGCATGCACACTAGAAACTCATGACCTTCCATCACCATTCTCTATAATTTATCTCTACCACATTAACATCACCAATATCAAGATCCTGAAGTCACATTCAATTTTCAGTTTACATTGGATCTTTTATCAAAAATCTATATAGAACAATCAACTCTTGTTTAAGAAGTTCAGAGACATTCGTAGAAACATAATGATCAGCTTTGATTTAATGTCTTAGGTTCATGTTTAATCAAAGCAGTCTTTGATTTAAGAAAAGAAATCACATTTTTTGCAACATTGTTTATCTTTTGCTACATTCACAACACACCAACAATCTCATTTAAGTCTCTCCCAATGCAAATTAATTGTTTTTGGTGAAATAGAATATATATATATATATATATATATATAACAAGAGATCAACAATCTCCAGATTTATTCCCAAATCATCTAGAGTCTCCCTTTATGCAATTTGCTTTCTTCTGCATAGACAAAGCAACAAAGATCAGAATTCAAAAGTACTGAGCTAGGGAATCCTAAGAATGAGCCAAAAAAAAGGACTTGCCATGGAAATTATGGAAGAATATTAGGAAATATTAACCTTAAGCATTGCGTTATAGGCAAGGACTTGCCTTAGATCAGCTACCTCTTGCTCCAACTGCTCAACCTGCAGGACAAATTTTAGTTTCGCAGCAAGGCTAAAAAATGGAGACACTTTGTGACTAGCTCCTAGATTGTGGACATTTATAAAGAACATTTATACAAGGCTTCTCATTTATCAGCTTTGGATTAATCAAGCAGTCAAGTAACTATGGTGGGAGACTAGAATGAGGTGATACTACTTGTAATTTGAATATATGACAAATTTAAGTCTTATGCATTGGAGCTCCATGAATGCAAAAGGTCAATCGATTAGTTTACCCTCGAAGAGGAAAAATATGATACCAAATTGAGGGTACCAAACTACACAAGTCTAGAAAATCTATGTAAATGGCCCAATAAAAACTCTAAAAACAAGAAAAAAAAACCTCCGATCAGAGGGAGGAAAGTGCTTTGCATGTAAACCAAAACATGTATCTATTTTTTCATGGATTCAGAAGCAATCAGGGGCGGAGTGAGGGGGGCAAGCAGGGGCCCGAGACCCTGCAAGAATTCTTTTTTTTTTTTATTTAGGGGTAAAACAGAAGTGTGAATTAATAGGAACTAAGGCTGTGGATATCTGCCGGGTGACGAGAACAAAAGGCTGAAAAGAATGGTCCCACAGCCCACCAACTTTGTGTAATTAATTAATGGATTGTGATAAAAAAAAATGCCTACGTGGAAAGTAATAGGCTACAAAGTGATCAATATATTTCTTGTCTTTTCTCTCCTTATAGGCTACAAAGCACAACCCTAATATAAATTGTTGCAATTCCAACGCAGCCTATCAAAACAAAAACAAGAATAAAGATCCTAAACAGAATTTTTGTGCGGAAAGATTGAAGCAGAGTATTGTTTGATTTATTTTTCAGTAAACAAAACAAGGTACGTAATTGGATATCAATAACTCAAATTTAAAATATATTTTTATTTTGTTTTGAGATGTTTATTAAGAATTTAATAAGATTTTTTTATAATTTTATAATTTTTGCTTTTTTTTTTTCAAATTTGCTAGTTCTAACAATTGTTTTTTGAATTCTTGTTATAGTGATTTTTTTTTCTAATTGATTAGATATATTTTATTAGTTTGTTTTGATTATGCATGAATTTTTTTTTTATGTTTTGTTTTTAGCAGAGCCACCAAAATTATCAATTTTTTCTCACTATATATGTTTTGATTTTAGGTTGAACCATGAACAAAATAAGAAGAATTGATTTTTTTTTTGAAAAAAAAGAAAAAATATTGATAACTCACAGCCTAGTGAACCAACTCCAAGTAATGTTAAAGTTATGGTTGAGCAGCCTCTATGTGCTTCAGTTTACAAAGAACCTACGCTGATTAGTGAGCAGCCTCTTACTAGAATCGATATTGCTCATTTAATTAGAGATCCAAGCAATCGTCCTCAAATTTGGGAATACCCGGTTAATCAACAAGATGAAATTCGAAGGGCATACATTAATTTGGGGCCATATCAACCTTTGATGTCTGAATATCCGCTAACTGGTAATAAACATCCTCATCGATTTCAGTCTCATTGGTTCAAAAGTTATCCGTGGCTTCAATATTCAGAGAAAAATACTGCATTTTGTTTCCCTTGCTATTTATTTCCAAGTAAACCATCTGAAAAGCCAGGATCAGACACATTTACTGTTAAAGGATTTAATTGTTGGAAGAAAGTTAATGATGGGGAACGATGTGCTTTTTTGACTCATATGGGAAAAGGTCCAAATTCAGCTCATAGATTTTCTACCAGGTGCTTGGAAAATTTGAAAAACCAGTCATGTCATATTGAGAAGGTAGTTAAGAGGCAAACTACTCAAGAAATTCAGAATAATCGATTGCATATTAAAGCTTCAATAGATATTGTTCGTTGGCTCACATTTCAAGCATGTGCTTTTAGAGGGCATGATGAACATCCAGAATCAAAAAACCGAGGTAATTTTCTTGAAATGATAGAACTTTTAGCATCATACAATGAACAAATAGGTGCTCTTGTTTTGGGTAATGCTCCACAAAATGCTAAATACACCTCACATCAAATTCAAAAAGAAATTTTGCATGTCTTTGGTAGAAATGTTCAGTCTTCAATTCATCATGAGATTGGTGATGCAAGATTTTGTTTAATTGTTGATGAAGCTCGAGATGAATCTAGAAGAGAGCAAATGGCCCTTGTTATTAGGTTTGTTGATAGAAGTGGATTTATACGAGAACGATTTTTGGATATAGTTCATGTCAAAGATACAACTGCTGCAACTCTTAAGGAAGAGATTTCCTTTGTTTTATCTCATCATAATCTGGATGTTCAAAATATTAGGGGTCAAGGGTATGATGGTGCCAGTAATATGCATGGAGAGTGAAATAGTTTGCAAGCTTTATTCATTAATGATTGCCCTTATGCATATTATGTAAATTGCTTAGCTCATGAATTACAATTGGCTCTTATTGCTGCAGCTAGAGAAATATCTGATGTTCACACTTTCTTTTAGAATTTGATTTTTATTATTAATATTGTTAGTGCTTCTTGTAAGCGTAATGATGAATTACGGGCTTTCCAAGCAGCTACAATTGAACATTTAGTTGATATTGGTGAGATTGAAACGGGTAAAGGAGTTAATCAAGTAGGTGGTTTGCAACGACCTGGAGATAGCAGATGGAGTTCACACTTCAAATCAATTTGCAGTTTGATAAAAATGTATAGGGCAACTTGCTTAGTTCTTGAAAACATTGCTTTAGATGGATCTACTTATTCTCAACGTGGCTTTTTCATTTAAGTTGCTAATGTCATTTGATTTTGCATTCATCTTACATATAATGAAGGATGTTATGAGAATTACTGATATGCTTTGCCAAGCTCTACAACAAAAATCTCAAGACATTTTAAATGCTATGCATTTAGTGACTACCACAAAGACTTTAATTCAGAAGTTAAGAGATGATGGTTGGAAAACTCTTTTAAAAGAAGTGACATTATTTGTAAGCATCAAGACATTGAAGTTCCTGATATGGATGCTTGTTTTTCTAGTGTGGGATGATCTCGTCGTAAACAAAAATCAGTAACAGTTGAACATCATTACCGAGTTGATATATTTACAGCTATCATTGATCAACAATTGCAAGAGCTAAATAATAGATTCAATGAGCAGGCAATCGAGCTTTTTAAGTTGAGCACAACTTTAGATCCTAGAAATAGCTATAAATTATTCAATGTTGAAGATATATGCTTACTTGTTGACAAGTTCTATCCTCAAGATTTTTCTGATCAAGAAAAAAATCATTTGAGACTTCAGTTGCAGCATTATGAGCTTGATGTATCTAATCATCCAAAGTTAAAGAGCATGTCATCGATTACTGATTTATGTCAAGGACTGGTTGAAACAGGAAAATCAACAATTTATCCACTAGTTGACAGGTTGATTCGGCTTATTTTGACTCTTCCTGTTTCGACAACAACTACTGAACAAGCTTTCTCAGCGATGAAGATTGTTAAAACAAGACTTCGTAATCGGATGGAGGATGATTTTCTTGCAAATTATTTGATTGTCTACATAGAAAAATAAATTGTTGAAAGATTCACAATTGATATGATAATCGATGATTTCTATTCTATGAAAGAACGACGAGCACAATTAAAATAAATATGTAAGAATCATTCTTTATTATTTTTTACTTTATTTCAAAGTTTATCAAACATAAATAATGCTTCGCTTTAGCTAATGTTTCTTTTATACTTTGTATGTTTATATTTGATAGGTATAAAGACCAAAAACATTAAAGTGATGGATACATATGAAGATGGAATTAACTTCATTGCTTTGACTGAATTCAGTATTGCTCCAAACCTTTTACCTTATACAAAGGTTATTATATGTTTGTAATAAGTTATTTGAATAAAACTAAATAATAAAGGTTTTTTTTACAACTCATATATAATAAATTAAAACAAATATTATATATTGTTATATTATTTTTGATCACCCCTAATAAATAATCCTAGCTCCGCCCTGGAAGCAATAATGGTGGTTTGAATCAACTTTGAATATACCTTAAATCAAGAAAACACTTCCCTTTGATGGTTTGTAAATTAATCAATGACTGGAATTAGTAGTTAAAACTGGCACAGCAAGGGGATGTCTTCTTAATTTCGCCAAAAATTGATCTAACATGATCCTTCGCCAAAAATGAGAGTTCATGAACATGACAAGGATTCATCCACGCAAGCAAAATGACACACTTAGGGTACGTCTGTGTGATTGGAGTAGTAATGGCAGTTGAAAATATATTTTTTTGTTTAAAAATATATTAAAATAAAATATTTTTATTTTTTAAAAATTATTTTTAATATAAACATATCAAAATAATATGAAAATATAAAAAAAATTCATTTTAAACAAAAAAAATTTAAAATTTTAAAAAACACGATGTCCTAAACACTCTTTTAAACAAGAATTATCAGTTTTTATCATTGTTTGTTAAAGTATTTCTCATTTAAAAATATATTAAAATAATATATTTTTTATTTTTAAAATATTATTTTTAATATCAACCTATTAAAATAAATATATATAAAAAAATTAATTTAAAATAAAAAATTATAACTTTTTTAAAACATAAAAACATCACTCATATTCGACGGGACCTCACTTTCCTCAGTGCGTTCCTCGAGCTTCTCGAGTCGATAGAAGTACTCTCTCCTTTCTGTGGACAATACAGGTGGCATAACATCTTGGCTCCTCTGTCCACGTGGTACATTCAAGATTACAACTGGCAGTCCATTGCACATGTTTTTCTTTTCTTTTTTCTACGAGTGGATGGTATAATGGTTACCGCGGGTAGGATTTTTTAATATTTATATTATATTTTTTATTTATAAAATAAAAAATTTAAATATTATAAGTATTTATTAACTAGATTTTATTCTTTAATAAAAAATAATTAATATATATTTTAAGCAAGTACGAATATATGTGTGTTTTTCATGTCAATATTGAAATATTCAATTTCTTATAGTACAGGACATGAGTTCTAACAAGAAACTCAAGGTCATATTGGGCATGCAGGGCACATGCTCAATTGGGCATATCCCAGCACACCCAGCAGAGGCATGACATTCCCAACTTATTGGGCGGGCGTGATATGCCTAACAACATCGTGGGTTTAGGTTAAGGAGTGTACCCCAACCCAACATGTTTGGATTCAGGAATGCGCTTGGATCCATTTTATATTTTTAATGAGCTTGAGCTCAACACTTGTCAGATATTTTTCAGGACCCCACACATGTCTCTCGGTAATATATTTTGATCTAATACGTATTATTTTGAGTAGAGTACAACTCAAAATATCACAAGGGTGAAATTACATTTTAGCCTCTTCTCTCCACAAAAAAAAGAAAGATTCATAGGCTATAAATATATCATGAATTCTTCAAGCCAAAGGTTCATAATCTCTTCATTCTTAACATTTTTAGTATACATATTTTCATAGCTTATCTCTCTAAAATATCATTGCACTTTCTCTCTCCATAAAGTTATAGACTTTACCATCAGAGAGTTTTGACGTCCATCAAATGAGACCTTTTATGGGTAACAGCTACCGGTCATCTGGCTCACCAAGCACCACATGCTACTACCATAGCTACTAGTCACCTCGCTCACCAGGCATCACTCGCTATTACCACAGCTACCGATCACCTGGCTCACTAGGCACCATCTACTACTACCATAACTACCAGACACCTTGACTAAGAAGAATTGATCAGATTGTTTGAACTAAAAGATCAATCAATTATCCAACACATCAGCCTTATTCCTAAGCATCTTGGATCTTGAAACCTATCAATTGGTGCCATCTATGAAGACCTAATAAAACATCCATTAGTTTCTAAAACTTTTTTTTGATATTTTCAGGTCATTTCATAGCATACAACCAAGACACACTTGGGTTAGGATGCATGACAAATCTACTTGTTACCACAAATACTTCTACCCAATCAGACCTTTAACAACTCATTAGTCAGGTGTAACTTCTCACTCAGATCATGTTGGGAATCCAAGGGCAAAATCAAACCTTGTCACCCCGACAAGTCTTAACACTCTTAGTAATACACAACCGCCTCAACGTCACGGCCACATTAGGCGCCCGTAAATGATTACATTACCCAAATGAGACTAAACATAATGACAATCTTGAGAGTCCCTCAAGGGGTCGCTCGCGCCAATTATGATGGTTGACCCATGGAAGCATGTATAGAATGTGCGTGGTAGCTTAGAGTTGGTCATCTAGAATAGTGACTCGATATGCAAAATCCTCCCCACAACTTCCCAAGGATATGAGCATGCATAGTACAATAATTTGGAGCCAAGCTCCATTAATGGGTTTAGTGACCTATGTGCTAAGCTAGTGGCACGCTTCAGCACCAGCATACTAGCTAAGAAAAGCTCAAGGAAACTATTTGGTGTTACCCAACAAATAGGTAAGTCCACACGAGCATATTTAAAGAGATTCAGTGAGGCGATACTCAAAGTTAAAGAATTGCTTGAGCTAGTAGCCTTTGAGGCCTTGATAAGAGGGGTAAGGGAACATACACTATGGAAAAACTTTATTCTTTACCCAACAAAAACTTGCTTGAGGTAAATCAAGTCATGAAAAATCATATACAAGTGGAAGAGGCCAACTTGTTACCACATGGGCCTCCTTGTTTTTCAAAGAACCAGCATGAAAGACCTTCTAAGTGAAATCATTCTCCTAGTAGAAATGAAAGCTCGATGAAGAACCATGCAAGATCAACCCATAATCGTTTGGTGTATCCTAATGATCACTTATTTGAAGTTATTAGGACAATCAAAGCAAACACTTTAGCGCCACCTCCAAGACATGTTACTCCTAAGAACCTTTCTTGTACCTATCACTCAATTCACCTTAGGATGTATAATCCTCAATATAAATGTAAGTTTTTTTTAATAAAAATAATATATCTTTGACATACATTTCATATCTACATATCTTCAATGTGGGCTTTCAGATACTTTCCAAGAAAGGGATTGACTTAGTCTCCCTAGGGAAATAACCCTACAATTTTCAAAGGTTGATTCAAGATCCTCTATTCTTCAGGTGATGCCTAAAGGCCTCTTACCAATTCTCTATGGTAGCCCAAACCCAACACCTGAGGAGTTTGGTAGCCCAAGCACAACTCCCTAGAAAGCATGAGCTCGGGCAAGAAGCCCAAGCCAATGCTGGGCATGCAAGGCACACACCCGTGTTGGGCGTGCCGTCACGCCCAAAATAGGCATGACATTCACAACTTGCTGGGCGTGACACGTCTAACACCTTTGGTGCTATGTGAGTATCCTAACACCCCTGTGTGTTCGGGCTTCCATGCTTGAGGCCAATGTGCTCGGGCTAGGAAGCGCACCCTGAGCCCAACATGCTTGAGTAGAATACAACTCAAAATATCACAATGATGAAATTACACCTCAACCTCTCCTCTCCATAAAAATGACAAGATTTATGGGCTATAAATACACTATGAATCCTTCATGTCAAAAGTTCATAATCTCTTCATTCTTAACATTTTTAGCATATATATTTTCAGAGTCTATCTCTCTAAAATATCATTGCACTTTCTCTCTCCATAAAATTACTGACTTTGTCAAGAGTCTCCACATCCATTAAAGAGAACCTTTTACAGGTAAAAATTATTGGTTACCTGGCTCACCAAGCACCACCCACTACTACCATAACTACTGGTCACCTGGCTCATCAGGTACCACCTGCTACTACCACAACTACTAGACACCTTGACTAGGGAGAATTGATCAAATTATTTGAACTAAGAAATCATCTTATTCCTATACATCTTGGATTTTAGAACTAATCAATAAGTCATAAATACAAGCAAGCATATACTAACAATAGAGTTTGAACAATTCATTTTTTCCTAAATGTCAATTCAAAGATCACCATTAACTTTCAGCACACTCTTCTTTCCTTTAATCTTCTCAAACACACAATTATCACCTTCATCTAAACCATTTTCCTTGCAAAATGCAATCCACCCTTTTGATAACTTAGGAGCATTTTCAATGACAAAAGCTATTTAGAAGAACCAAATTGTTGATATGACTTTTTGAATAATATAAATATAATTTTATTATTATTATCTGCACTGCAATGAAAAAAACTATTTTAACAATCTATTTATATTTTAATATTGATACTTTTGGCTTTTTTTAAGGAAAAAACTATTGAAAAAAATTGAAACAATGAAAGAATGAATCTTTAAATAATCTATTTAAATATTTTGATTTTTTTAATAGATATGCAGGAATGATTTTTCTTTGATAGAAAAGCCATTTTTATTTTTTATTTGGCTTTCCCATTACAGATGTACTATCAAGAAAAAAAAGCTAAAAAATAATTTTATTTTATTTTTAGCTCTGTCATTACATATGCTCTCTGTTGCCTTTAGAGCCATCACTAATGATTCATAGAGGCTGAGGGGTGTAATTATAGTATTTTCAAAAATAGATATTATTTTGAAGAGCTAAATTAATAAAATAGCATTTTAATGATAAAAATATGACTTTTTAGCTAGGTCTCCTTCTTAATTGTGAAGCTATTAGTAATGTTGCACTGGTGATAAGTTTACTCGTTCATTTGCACTTTCTTTCTCTAAAATTCAGACTCTTCTGTGATATGTTTGGTGCCCCTTAGAAACAATCGTTTCGGCAGCCATTTTTTCTTCTGTTGGCTGTTATTTAGAGCTGTCATGTCGGGAGGCCATCCATTTATTTTTCAGGTATTGTTGTTTGATGTTGCAGGGCTTGATGTTGTTGTTTTAGAAGTAAGTTCTATTATTCGACCGTCGTTGCAAGTGTGATGACGACAAAGTTTTGTTGAAATCAGTGCCCACCGTGGTTGGCAATGATTTGAGTCTATGAGATAATGTTTTTCAAAACTTCTTTCTTATTTGGAATGGTAGCTACTTGAATGTTCACATTAAGAAATTATAGTTTTTGAGGATCGAAGCTGTCTGAATTGCTTCGGGCTTGCTGCCTTCATGCTTGATATTCGATAACAATGGCAGTTTTTGGCATGTTTTTTCTTCGGTTTGATCCAGATTTCTACCACCTTTTCTTCTCCTCTGGAAATCATTTGAATTCCAGGATCTTCCATGATTCTCCAGGCTAAGTCCGATTGTCCATGTAGTGATAATTACCTATATAAATAATGAGGCGCATTGATGATCTTCGTTAAAGAATCAAGACAAAACACTAAAAAGGTTGACTAAAATATTTTTCCCAGCTAAGCTAGTGGGTGCAGGAAAAAGGAAAGAAAAGGATAATAAAATCACCACCACCACCACCACTTTAAATTTCAGAATAGATACCTTTACAACTTTGACGAGCAGGGACTCTTGGTAAAAAGAAATCAGAGAAAAAAATTGTATGGGAAAAGGGCTACCTAGAGAAAAACGCAATTACAAATCAACTCTAGGACAATTGCACACAAAGCACGAAGTTCATGACTTGCCCCATTCAGATAAATTGGCTTTTGAATCAACTCTAGGATAAATTGCACGCAAAGTAGAAGTGATTAAACGCAATTACAAATCAATTCCAGGACAAAAAAAAATATTATTTGATGTAAAAACACTTTGAAAAACAAGCAAATAGATATCCGAGAACGCAACAATTCTGATTTTAAGCTACAAACCTTTCCATCCAACCGAAAAACAGCAATAATTGTTTTCAGATGACCTAACTGCGACACAAGATGCTGAGAATTGAGAACAAGATTGCTTTGCGGCCAGTTGGTTAAGGAAAAGTTGTAACTCTTTTCCCCTAACACGTGACACGAAAACAATACAAGGGAGTTGCTTATGTATTCTACAACATGAAACCCTAAGCTGATAATTACTCTTTATAATTTACAAAGCAGTCATGCTATGCACAAATACAAGGCAGCTTGAATGCCATCACATCGCTAGAATTGAGTGCGGCAAACCCCTGCAGACAGCCACATATTATTTGGGATTACAAACAAGAAAAGAAAAAAGCCCTTTATGTGCTAGTTATGAAATTAAGATCGCACCAGCAGATAAAAGATCAATCATGTTACATTGGCAATATGCATCAGGTTCCAGCTGAATAAACAAAGGTTAACAAACTAATAGAACACGAAGAGTGATACGCCTGATTGATGTTTTACAATTCACCTCCTACAAAAACTATGATTAGTTTTTGTCTGACTGAATCTAATTTGAAAGTTGGCCAGTTGGTGCTGCATCTTCAAGCACTCGAAATACAGCAACTTTCAGCACAATTTCTTTTGCATGAATCAACTCAAAGATACAAACATCCCCTTCCTCCAAATTATTTTCCCAAACAAATTCCGTCCACCCCTGGCCCAACTTTGCTTTACCATCCTTGAAAGAGCATCTGACAGGCCATTGTTTTCCATCAGAAACCTGAAGTGTGACAAATCCTGTAACCGTGTTCAAAAAGGTCCGCGCAAAACTGGACGGGATGTGCTGTAAAAGAAAACAATCGAAACTTCATATACATTCTTTACAAATGAAATTTGGGATTATTTTAAACAATCCAGTCCAACGGCTTACCAGAAGAAATCCCCTATATACATAAGATGGTCGCAAGATAACCCGGAAAAAAGGATTATCAGACCTGAACATGTGAGCTGCACGAATTGTCCTTTCCTTTTCCTCCGGTGTTACAGCTCTCCGCCTCCTTGTAAGAGTTTCAGAAGTATTTCTTACATGGGTCGACTTTAGTTTCACGTTCTGGATGCCTGGTGACGCATGTTTATCAACATCTTCAACTAACTAGTAATGTAAAAGTCAATTAAGAACATATCATAAAGACGGAATGCAAGTTAAAAATGCTTACTATTCTCACTCATCCGTTTGCGTCCTCTGGTTTTTCTTGTTATGCCTGGGATAACGGAACCAGCTCCATCCTCGGTACTTGTAAGCTCCATCCCATTAAACTGTGTACCTATGTCTCGAGAAGATTGAAAGTTTTCTCTCATATTGTATACATCTGTTCTTACATGTGGCTTCTCTAGACTAGCAGTGGAAGTAGATTGAATCCAGTTGCAATGGATATATTCATTACAATTTTTGCTTGTTATCGAGGAAAGGAGATTAGGAGATGGAGGTCTGAAACCCAAGACTTTTTCAAGGCCATCATCTTTCTCATTGGGTAATAGACATGGATTGTCATGGCTGGATTCTTGCAACTGACTAAGAGAATTACATGGATTCTTTATCTCTGAAACCGTCAAATCAAACATATGAACATTGAAGTTTGATTTTCCTTCATATATGAAGACCAAGAAATACCCAACACGAATGGAGTAGCATTCTACAAATTCATGCCAACCCTTGTGAAACCATAACTTGCCGTTAACTTTTTGCAATTCCACTAGACAGATACGACCACAGGGAACAGTAAGTGTGGCAACGGAAGAAAGTTCATCTCCATATTTGTTGACAAACTTTTTTGGTATCTTCTGTTGGCATAAACAATCAAGTCACATTTCGAAACAAAGACACCATCTTTCAAGACAACCTAGGCGCTCTCTTTCAAGTCAAACAAAACATTGAATCCTCTTGTACAGTAAACAAGAGCAAACCACAGAAAATACCTTAAAAAGGAAAAAAGAATAAGACATTAAGGCTAAAGAAAGACAAAGGAAAATGAAAAATAACACCATTCAAGGCCACATACAGAAGAATTAAGGAAAAGAAAGACCCATAAGGCAAACGATGATCCACAACTCAAACTATTTGTCAAAACAATCTGAAAAGAGTAGAGACATTAACAGTAAGCTAATTTCCAACTCTTTCTTCAACCTTGCCTGGTTAACAAATTTGAAAATTTTCAACTCCCATGAGGATAGAAAATCATCAAGCAAAATTTGCAATAAGAAAAAAAAAAGGATAATAAAAAAGTCGTCGTCGGTAATCAAAGCTGGATTCTAGCTGAAAAACTAGAACTCCTGCAATTTTCTCAAAAGCCAAACAGATTTCTACATTTTGAGTACCTAAATAGGAGCTAATACTATAATAACACAAGAACTCTTCTCTTCATTTTCTCTGTAACCAAACAAGCAAACAGAGCAAGAAAGTAAATTAAAGTTTACCAGCTTTTTGTCTTGGAGAATGGAAGCAACCATCAACTTGTAAAACATGCAAGATTTTCTTGCCGGAGAATCAGACCCGTCTGGCTTTACTGCTGCTTGTGACATTTCTTTCAGCAAGCCTGTAACTATCTGATGATAATGACCAAATTACAGGTCCCGTTCATCTCTATGCAATGTAAGAACTAGAGATTTTTGGTAGCAAGTGCCACCCATGGTGTATGAACCACACGTGGGGCCTTAATACGAAAAGTTGAAATGGATGATTAGGATCAAAGGTTATTGATTACATCAGACTTCTTGATTGTGACTTTTTGGCAGTCCCATGTGATTAATGAATCATAATGGTGTAAATTCTCTGTTTAATGGTAAGAATGTGACTATATAAGTAAAACTTGAGAAAGCAAAGGCTTGTATTCTTGGGTTTTTAACCACTTGTTCACTAATCACTAGGATATGACCACCTTTATCCATTTCATTGACCCATCACCTGTTTTCCTTTCTATAAAGTTACCCTTCACTTTATTTATAGCTTAAACCATGGTTACCAAACCCGATTCAGGGTTGATCTGGTCAAGAGACTGAATCCCAGATTATTGAATCAACTCGAAAAAATAAAAAAAAAATATTTAATATTTTAATATTTTATATAAAAAAATTAAAAAATAATCAGTGTAAATATAAGTTATACATGTTATAAATAATAAAGTTTAAAAAATTATTTTAAAAGGTTTTTTTATTACATTAGAAAAATATTATATTATTTTTTTAAGTTAAAGTATTTAAATCAAAAAAGTTTTTTATTTCACATTGAAAAAATAAAACAATCTTCTAGTTTTTATATAATAAACTTTGAAATGGGTTAGTAACCAACTGAAAAATATAAAAGAAAAAGGTCTCTGACTAGAAGAAGAAAATGCATTTAAAAAAAAGGATCTCTACCTAGTTTTGTTGGGTCACCCGGGTTCCGGATTGACCTAGCAAGTCGACTGGTTTTCTTTAGGCCACTTGCAGGCCAGGATTTTCAATAAAATAGATCCGGCCAAGGTCCCGGGTTGACCCGTCAGGCCGGGCCGGGTCTGATAACTATGGCGTAAACTAGATTTTATTTTTTTCCTACACTGCACCATCCTAAGAATTAAATTTTGTTTTACATAAAAAAAAAATTAAACAATAATAACTTGAATGAATCCAGATGAATTTGACTAACTCGTGATCCCGAATAATTTTAAAGAAAAAAAATAGAAAGCTCAAGGCTCAACAAAGCTAATTTCAAACGATAAAATTAAAAAAAAAAACATAAAAAGAAAAAAATCTGAGTCAACTTGGATTCACTTTATTAACCCACCATCCACGACAAGAGATTGAGATAAGAAAATTATTTTTAAAAAAACTAACATAAAAAAAAGGATCAAACCTAAATAAAAAAAATTGGAAAAAAAACACAAGTCACATTGGGTTAACCTAATGAACCTGCAACCTAGGATAACCATATAGAAAAGAAAAGCATAAAAAATAAGAAATCTTAAGACTCAATAGCCCAATGTCAAAGGATAAAATTAAAAAAAAAACATTGAAAAAAATCCAAAACAACTTGTGTTAACTTGACTAATCCACGACCCGGGATAACTCCAGAGAAACTAAATGGAAAAAATAAAAAGCTCAAAACCCAATAGCCTAATATCAAATGATGGAATTAAAAAAAAATACAGGAGTTAAATTGGACTAATATTTAAAACTAGCAACTTTGGTCATGAGACCAAGATGACCTTATACAAGACAAATAAAAATTTTGAACAAAATTCTTAACCATAAAAAATATTAAAAAGAAAAGAAATAGTAATAAAAAAATAAGAACCTAATCTAGTATAAAAACTAATGAAAAAAATAATAAGAGACTTAATCAAAAAAATAAATTTGGATAGGAAACAAATAAAATAAAATGTTGAGGGACAAAATGAAAGAAAAAACAAAATAAAAAAAAAAGTAATTAAAAGAATGGGGATCAAAATTGAATGAAAAAAACAAATGAAATAAAATGTTGAGGGACTAATTGAAAGAAAAAAAAAGGATAAAAAAAATAATTAAAAGAATAAGTACTCCATCTAGAAAAAAAATAAAATAAAATGATGAGTGACAAAATTAAAAGAAAAAAAAAAACAAGAAAAAAGATTTAAAAAAAACAACAATAATAAAAATGAGTATCATATTTGATATAAAAAAAACAAAATAAAATATAAAATGATGAAATTGAAAAAAAAATTAAAAATAATCCAAAACGAAGAAAAACCAATCAAAACAAAGAGGATCCTAATTTAAAGACAAAATAGATAAGAGGACAACCCTGATTTTTGGCTAACCTAACATGAATTTCAAGGAGTGGGGAGAGAAAATAGAGGCAGGAGAAAAAAAGTCAACTGCCACCAAACCGTCATGATTTGAGAAACATGTGTTGCCCATAAGCTTTGTCTCCACTAGATGTTTTGGATGGCACAACAATTGACAAATTTTGGTCACACGACACTACACGTGCCATCCAAAGCGTGCGGGTAGTAAGAGCATGAGTTGCCTATTTTTTCTTTTTTATTATTATTTTTATTTATGAAAATAATAATTTTTCCATAATCCAAATAGAGTATAGCAAAAAAACCATAAGAAAAATACTAAAATACCCTTTGACCCATCTTTTAATTTTCTTGACTTTAAGGACAATGAAGTAAATATATTATTTCTAAAGAAAAAAAATTATGCAAAAGCTCTCTTAGCCTTTCATTTTTTTCTTGCATTTTAAAGGCATCTATGTAATTTAAAGGAGAAGTTTTCCAATAATTAATTCAAAAAGAATCTTTTTGTAAAATAATCATTTAAATGAAGCTTAATTTGACATTTAATCAATAATTTTTCTTCTGTTACTTTTTAGAAATTGGATAAAGATTTATTAATGGACTGGATAAATTAATTTTTGCACTTTTATAATCTTGAAAACAAAAGAACATATCTGATAATATAACAAAAAAAAATTATAAAAAAGAAGCAGCATGGTTGGCCCGAGGTCCAACCGAGTCCCATAAGACTTGTTTGGATAGTTGCCCAACCGAACTTCATCTTTCTCCATTTTTCTCTCATCGCTTAACCCGGTATAGTCTTCGTTGTTATTCATGAATAATGTTTACTATGCAAAGCTCCTTTACAATGAGTCTCGAATCCACATACTAACTCAAACCAAGCTCTACCCCCTTCTCTCTCTCTCTCTCTCTCTCTCTCTCTCTCTCTCTCTCTCTCTCTCTCTCTCTCTTACCTTGGCTTGGTTTGGCCAACCTAATTTGTCTCATATCATTTTACTATTCATGAATAGTACTATTTACATTGTATTGTTCATTACAATTCATGAATAATATCTTTTCTTAGATTTTTTATAGATATTTTCAAGATATTTTTCAGATATATATTCTTTGATTTGGAAAGGGGGAGAGAGAGATCTAAAAGATTATTCATCCAAGAATCGATTGGTTTTAGAGTTTTTTATAATAATGTTGATTTTATCAAAAATTCTTTTCAAAATAATTTTTTATTTAGTGTGTGTATATATGTTTTTACACACCAAAAAATATTAAGTTATGTTGCACGTGTGCGCGTGGGGTTGTGGCATTAGGATCAAAGAATCACTACCTAGTTGTTTGATTTAGGATCACTAGGAGACTTGGGTGGATTGGTCTTATATTAAATTCTAAGGTAAAAGACTGGTTGTGGCTATGAAAGGTATTAGCACCACTAGCGTACCGTACCTAAGATAAGCTGCATTGCGTTGTCTAAATGTGACTTAAAGATATTGATGGGTTCTTAACCAATGGTTTGTCTATAGTTTAGAATAAAGATTTATTCTCATGAATAAATATGATGTTTTGAATTCATTAGGGGCTCGTATGCCCAAATAAAATTTATGGAACATGTTGATTGGGGACAAGATAATGGAGACTTCTATGGAAGAATTGGGGTGTAAATGTCCAATTTCATGGGCATAAGATTGTAGAGGGAGTGTTTCTCATTTGAATGATGGTGGTTATAGCCCTTGAAGTCGTCGGAGGCACCACATTTATTTGCTTAAACATGCTCACTTGATCATCCAAAATTGTCAAGGAAGGAGATGGACAATGGGTGAATGAAACGTCGTCTAGGTTGAACCCTAGAAATTAGGGTTTTTTATTTTTAGATTTGGCCAATTTCAATTTGGTCCCTCCTCTTCCAATTCCTTTTAATTGCATTGTAATTGCCTCTCAACTTTTAATTGCATGCAATTACACCCTTTTCAAATTAAAATATCAGCCCCAAAGTTTAACACCTTTTACAAACGAGTCCTTGATTTTTAATTTGTTTAATTTCATTATTAATTGACCATCAAAATTTCATTTCCTTTTGATTTTGTCCCCCTGATCTCACCAATTTCTACCCCTGAAATTACATGTCACTTACAGGTTGGTCTTTGGTCTTAGGAAAATGCAATTAAGCTCCTTATTTGACCAATTAAACCTTTAAAAGTCTAATTTTAATCTCCAAACTTTAGTTTCTTCCAATTAACACCCAAATTGACTCCAAAAAACTGATTTTTCTTGCAATCAAGACCTCAATAAAAATAATTAAGCCTTCCAGAATTCTCATTAAGTCCTTAATTATTCAAAATTGTATTTCTTTACCTAAAAAAAATTCACCAATGAAACCTTTTGTCAGTTAGAATTGGGTTACCAATTTTGATAATCTTATACATTTTGGTACTCCAACTTTTTTACTTGTTATCTTGGTTCTTTATCACCAACTTGAGCAATCTTCTAAGGCTTTCTTCTTGTATTTTTTTTATTTTCTTTTTTCTATTTTTTTGTGGGATCAAAAGTGGGTAACAACAAGTTCTATGAATGAAACCCACAAATTTAAAGGAGAAGTTTTCCAATAGTGAATTCATAAAGAATTTTTTTTTGTAAAATCATCATTATTAATGAAGCTTAATTTGGCATTTAATCAACAATTTTTCTTCTTTACCCTTTTAGAAACTAGATAAAGATTCATTAATAAACCAGATAAGGTAATTTTTGCACTTTTATAATATTGGAAACATAAGAATATATCTGATAATACAACAAAAAAAAGAAATTAAAAAAAAGAAGCAACTCGGTTAGGCCGAGGTCCAATTGAGACCTACGAGACTTATTGGGGTTGTAGCCAAACCGAACTTCATCTCTCTCCATTTCTCTCTCATTGCTTAGCTTGATATTGTCTCACTTACTATTCATGAATAGTATTTACTATTCATGAATAATGTTTACTATGCAAGCTCGTTTAGAATGAGTCTCGAGTCCCCAAACTCAGTCGAACCAAGCTCCACCATCTCCTCTCTTTCTCTTCCTCTTTTTTTTCTCTCTTTTATTGGTTTGGTCTAGTCAAGCTACTTTATCTCACCTAGTTTTACTATTCATGAATAGTACATGATGAAAAGTACTATTTACATGGTACTATTCATTACTATTGATCATGAATAGTACTTTTCTTGATTTTTTATAGATATTTTCCAGATATATATTCTCTAATTTTGAGAGAGAGAGAGAGATAGAGAGAAAGAGAGAGAGATCTAAATGATTAATCATCCAAGAACACTACATTTACTATCTCTTCACTATACAAAGAACACATTAAACTAGACAAAGAACACATATATCTCGTCTCTGTATAAAAACACCATTTTCATCTTCTTAAATTTGTATCTGCTTGTCACTTTGAAAAATAACTCAAATACTAACTGAAGTATCAGATTGTCTCTCGTTCCTTAAGGGACTTGTTTTATAGTTACAACTCAAGCCTATAATTCCTTAGCCTGGGAAAGTCTATATTTTTCTGTGAATCTTTTTCATGACTTTATCAGTGGCGTCGTTTGTGGAAAACTAAACAAAAAGTCTGTTAATTCCCTTTTACCTTTTTTTCAAAAACTTTTCATGGGTGATAAGACTCCAGAATAGAAGAGAGTGATTGTTTTCCCTACAGGGACTCTAGCTCCTCTAGGACTCCAATAGATTTGCAACTAAGTTCAGTTACTCAACGATGTTATTGTAGTGATGGAAATGCATCTTCATATTCTTCCTCCTACACAATAACAAGCCCTTATACATACACCAAGTATATATACACAACTCCACTTCTATAAAGAAATAAGGCAAAATGACATGTAAGGGAGTAACACTCATATTCTTATATTTAAAGGGAGTTACATGCCTTTTCCTCACACGAGACACTCGAAACAATTCAACTTCATCACGTCACTCCACCAGAAAAAGACCTAGGAATGAGACAACCTTAATGACTTCAAAAGTTCATGAGACACAACACAGTGCTCACCAAGAGTCTACACTTCATCATAGTGTGTTACACACTCAACTCTTTAAAGATTGTGTCTCTATAAAAGTTGGTCGAGATAACTACAAGGGACTCATAGACTATCGGGAACGCATATAAAATGTGAGAAGCCTCTTAAAACTTGTCACATAAGACATTGATGTTATGTGCAAATTTCTTCCAACAACACTTCATCGATCTGCACGTGCATGGTATCACAGTCTAGAGCATGACTTTATTCTCCATTTTCATTATCTTAGGTCCAAACTAATTTCTCGCTTCAGCATAAGCATTCCTACAAAAACAAAAATGCCACAAAACTCTTCGTAGTCACACAATGAGAAGATAAAAGTACTAGGGCCTATCTCCAACATTTTAATAAAAAAAAAAAAAAGCTCAATATGGAAAGACTTTTTGAACCTATAGCTACAGAACCTCTGATTAATGGAGTATACAACTATTCTTTTTTGGTAAAGTTATACACCATCCTTTATAAAGATCTCCTCGAAGTGAAACATGCAATAGAAAACCACATCAGGGTGGAAGAAGCTAGCGTGACCAAACAATGTCACTTATATTTCTACGCATCTTCACCATGCCATTAGTCTTCAACAAGAGCATCTAAAAGAAACACCAAGAGGCACATCCATGATCATTTGACGTTCTTTGAGCTCATAACCACACATTTGACCACCACATAGACAAAGGCGTTAGTTATTATTTAAGGAAAAGACTTTCTATAACATCCACCTCAAAAAAAAAAAAATGGTTCAAACACAAGGGACCCTAACATGTTTTGTCTTATTTTACCATGAAAACAAGCATGGCATTGAGGAGTGTCATGCACTCAAAAAATAGATAGAACGATTGATCACTAGAGGTTACCTTCACCGGTTTGTGAAATAAAAAACAATCAAAGCTAAGAAAAGAAGTTTGCACGCTTAACAATTACTTTTGATCATATAATCCACTATGGATTATACTAACATATTTGAATCTCCATCTTTTGAGCCTTTTAATAAAATAGTTTTTTTAACTAAGCTTCATAACTCAGTTCTAATATTAATGAATAATGTTATTGATTACTCTTTATGAATAGTATTTTTCAAGGCTCAGTCTAACTAAACTTCATCTCGGTTTACTATTTTATGAATGGTACTAAACTTTTACACTTTAAGGATCCCCCCCTCCTCTTTAGTTGTTTAAAGTCTTCCAAACATGTATGTTTACAAGTCTTTTTTTTGTGTTAATAAAACAAAAAAAAATTAGAAAAGAAGCTCGGTTAGGCCAAGGACCAACCGAGTCCTACAAGACTTGATTGGTTCGTGGCCCAACCGAGTCTAACACACTCGGTTAGACCATGACCTAACTTAACTTCATATCCCACTATTTATCTCTCATTCCTTAGCTCGGTATAGACTTGTTTACTATTTATAAATGGTGTTTACTATTCATGAATAGTGTTTACCATGCAAAGCTGATTCAGAATAAGTCCTGAGTCCCTAGACTTGATCAGACCAAGCTCCACCCCCTCATCTCTCTCTCGTACATTGCTCTTTTATCCTTTAGCTCGGTATAGTCTAATTTACTATTCATTAATAATATTTACTATTCATTAATTGTGTTTATCTTGCAAAGCTCGTTCAAGACGAGTTTGAGTCCCTAGACTCGGTCAAACTGATCTCCACCACTCTCTCATTCTTTTCTCTCTCTTCCCATGGCTTGGTTTGGTCGAGCTACCTTGTTTTATTATTCATGAATAATACTTGATTACTAGTACTATTTACATGGTACTATTCATGAATAATATATTTTCTCAGATATTTTTATAGATATTTCCCAATTTATTTATTCTCTGACTTTGAGAAAGAGAAAGAGAGAGAGAGAGAGATCCAGATGATTATTCATTCAAGAACACTATATTTACCATCTTCTCATTACACAGATAACACATTTAATGAGACAGGCAGTGGCAGAGGGAGGGGGGCTGGGGCCTCTGCAGGAAAATGCCCCTCCCTTATAAATATTTATAATTTTAATAAAAATAACTGAATTTTTTTATGTCCCCTCTAATTTATAATTTGACCCCTCCTAACTATTTTTTCTTGCTCCGCCCCTGGAGACAGGAACACACAAATCTCTTTTTTATATAAAATATCATTTTTATTTTTTTGAATTTACACTTGCTTGTCACTTAAAAAAAAAAAACTCAAATATTAACTTAAACATCAGAATATTTTTCGTTTCATTAAAAACTTATTTAATAGATATAACTTAGAACTTCTCATTTAACAAAAGTTTACATTTTTCTACAAAGCGACTTTGATTACAATATCATACTGTCTATTCCAAATTCTTTGATTACAATAGAGGGCTGGAAGGTTCAAAATTGAACTTGTCAATGTCCCCTGTCAAATCATGGTCCAAAAGATTCTGTTAATCAGTCGTTTAACTTAAACATACCCTTATACAAAGAAGTTGGCCACCTCCCTCTATAACAGACATGCATGCATATTTAGCTCTCGTGCACAGATACTTAGCAGGCACTTCGCACGAAACAACAAGCGTCTTGATGTTGAGCACATAGTTCCCAAGAGCCTACAAAGATGGTTCACTACACGAACTTTATACCTAATTAACATTTATTTGGAAAACTTTTACCAAGTTTTATACTAAGGGAAGATGGCTTTTACATGATATTATATTCACTGTAGACGATACCAAACTCTCTTTCATCTTCCATGAAATAAAAAGGCAAAATCCCAACAAACAAGCAAAGCAGTCCATGGACGTAGGGCAGTAAATGATACTTCAAACCGAAACGACAATAGATTAGGCCTAAGATCTGTTGTTCTGCTCCATTGAGGTCAACTGGATTGGACAGTATATTTACAGGCCAACTCAAGCCACAACTTTCTGTTCAAGCACCTAAACAACTGAAAGTTCTACAAATTTGCTCTGACATCAAACATTTAAGTACCACAAACCACAGCCACAGATCATCCGAATTGAAAAGGGCGTTACTTGATAGAGTTTACCAATCCAGAAATGACTAAACATCAAATGTCTATCTAATTTCATGCAGATGGTATCTTATAGTTAAGGATGGTTCATAAGTCCACCATCTTCGAGAACTCGGAATACTGTAACTTTCAGCACGACATCCCTGGATTTCAGCAGCTCGAAGACACACACATCACCTTCCCCTAAATTATTTTCCAACGTGAATTCATACCATCCCTGGCTAAATTTAGCTCTGCCTCCTCTGTAAAGGCAACGAACTGGCCACTGTTTCCCATCAGGTAACTGAAGTTTCATAAACCCCGAAAGTCCATTTAGATTCTTCTCTGCAAAGCCAGATGGCAAATACTACAAAAAGAAAAGGAACTGCATCATTATGCAAAGCAAAGTATGCTGTGGATTGCAAATTTAGCATGGCAGATCAGTTAATAACTCACCATAATGCAACCCCTGTATAAGTATGATGGTCGTAGGACAACCCTACAATAAGGATTATCAGGTGCATATGCTTTAGCTGCATTCATTGCTCTTTCTCGTTCCTCAGCAGTGACAGTTCTCTTTCTTGCAGAAGCACTTTCATAAAATCTAAAGCTCATTTCACCATCATCTTCGTTTGGAGATGACAGCTGCTGCTCATCTGCAGTTTCATTGAGTAGCTCAAAAAATGAGAACTTTCAATACTAATGGCATAGCAAGATGAAAAGAGGATCTGAGTTAAAAGAACTCACTGGGATCAACTTTCAGCCTTTTCCTTCCACGTTTTTTCAGTTTTGGTGTTTCTCCATCTGGGCTGTAGAGTTTCACTTCTTCTTGAGAATTCTTATGCTCGTTGTATTGAGCAAATACATTTCGTGCCGATTCATTGGCCACTTGTGAAACATTAGCACTCTTTGTTAAGTGCATATTCTCTTCACCACCCCAATTTAAGCAATTATTAAGTTTAGATCCACTGAGCAAATTCTGCAAGGCAGGAGGATTGTAACTTTTGTTGACTATCAGTTGTGTGGTGGGGATGCCTGAGCTTGCAGCACTGTCATCATCTTCCAATTCTTCAAATGCAAGATATATTTTCCCACTAAGAGAGTTGGAGTGATAATTTATCTCAGAAGTGGGCAAATTGAATATATGAACATTAAAAATTGCATTCCCTTCATATTGAAAGATCAAAAAGTATCCAATGTGTATAGCGAAGCGTTCAACAAATTGCTGCCAACCATCATGAAACCATAATTTTTCATCAGCTTTTATTAATCCTATGCGAGACACATGACCACCGGGAACAATGAGTCTCGCAAAACCCAATAAGTCATGTCCAAATTTCTTGACAAAATTATCTGGGATCCTCTGCAGAAAACCAAACCAAGTTAGGCTCCATTTTCCCCAAAGGAGAATCAAATATTTTGTTCCCATAATGTAGTGTTGCAGATGACGATAATGTGTATAAGCTCAACTCAATAAAAGATTTGCATAAGGTTGGAACGTCCCATTTCCTTATAGTTGACAGCAACTCTACAATGAAATGTAAGAAATTGTCTCCAAGTAGGCTCAAAATTTTAGAACACACGAACATAAGCTTTGTTTTGTGAGCAAACAATAAAGAAGAATACCAAGAGGTCCAAAAGCACATTCATCTCCAAAGACCCAAGCATGATGGTGTTTTATGATTGCTAATTTCATGAGCCACTCAAACCACAAAGCACAGTAGCAACTGCAGGCTACAGTTGATCCTGGTGAAACTAATTGTTTTTGTTTTAATTGAAAATGAATGTTTTTCTCAATGCCACCACTTGTTTCCATACATGACATCTTCTAATGATCCTACACATCAGGTTTGGAAAGATAAACCATCAGACAAATTTAATGCACAGTATACAACAGAACCTGCAAGCTCCTTTTCTAGATATCATCAAAATAAATAGGAAATGAAATCTAGAAGTTTATGCTTTTTCTAGAGGACATAATCAGTGAGCTAAAGAAAGCTTTTCAAATCTCTAGAATGATTGAAAGCAAAGTAGATTCATTAAAAACAATTCCATGCTTCATTTTGTCCAATTTTACTAAGCAATCTTAGAATAAAGTGACAATCCAGTACACCAAAACAAATCGAGACGTCATCTATTATCATGCTTCTTTAATTTCCAAGAAACCTTATGAAGATAAACTAAAACTTCCATGTTGTGGTGGAATGTTCTGTAATGCAAGAAGGAAATGCTATTCTAATTCCATTCCCTTGCAGTGAATTGTCATACATACTGTAGTTGTAAGCTAACGCTTTGTTTTCTTTTTTCTCTCTGCAAAACTATAACCAATTTAAATTAGCTGTATCATAGTATCCTAAACTTTTTTTGTAAATAATTTTCAACAAACCAGTAACCACCTTGTTTGATTGAATCAGAAACAAACCTAAACAAAACTCTACAAGCTGAACAAAGGATTTCATCCAACAATAACTAAGCAAACATGTATTTTCTCTGACATAATTCCATTCATGGACTCTCGATTGAATTATCAATTCTTAGTATCTCAAAATATATTTTTTTCAAAAGATATTTTCCAGAGAAAAATCCCGCTGTACAAAAAACTGAGCTAAACAGAAAGCTACGAAAGCAAGAGAATAAAAACCCAATTCCAGTTGGCCTTCCTTCACATAGTCCACTCCTAATCAAAGAAAAAATAGGGTTCTTGTCAAAACCAAGAAAAAGAACACAACAAAGAAGAACGAAAGAAACAAAATCTAGACAGCTTTGACAAAACGAAGAAAAAGAACACAACAAAGAAACATGAAAGAAACAAAATCTAAACAACTTTGACAAACCCTTTTCTCTCTGGTATCACTCTGAATATCTTATCATCGAAAGAAGTTCTGGGTTTTTATCATTTCACAAATTATATCACCAAGTTTCAAACTTTATGTAAACCAAGAAAACACATCAACGAAGCAAGACACAAGCAAAATCTAAACAAAACCCTTTTACTTAACTATCACTCCATTCAATCTCATCCACCGCAATCATTTCACAATTTAATTCATAAAGTTTAAACCTTTATCAAAACCTCACCTGAGAAGCAATAATACAAGCATGTAAAATAAGAGAAGGAAAGGTTTTTATATACCAGTCTCTTTTCTCTGATAGTGCCAGGGAGAATTAGCTTCTGAAAAAAAGGTCTAGGCATTTTTATTTGAGATTTTGGGTATGGTAAGACAGGGATGGAGTGAGGGAGTGAGTGAGGGAGACAATTTACATAATGATAAAGATCTGATTGAAAGATGAGTTTCTTTGATTTCAGATCTGCTCCTTTTCTTACACAACACTGAGTGTTCCTAGTCAAATTGTTTTAAACCTTTAAAAAAAAAAAAAAACCTTGATCTAAAGGTGAACGAGTTGTGTGTTGTTTCCGTGACTCATTGAATTGGACATGTTCTGACTCGAAAGCCTGACCCAGGTAAGAAGTGCTAATAATAGGTTAATTTTTTTAGTTGTCTTTTTCCTTTTTTGGACAATACGGGACGGACAATCATTAAAGCGTAGAGAGAAGGATCCTCTGCTTTGTACTTTGTTGTACTTGTTTAATCTCCACCGTTCGATTTGTTGACCAATCTGCTCTTTCTTCCTCTGGAAAAAAAATGGAAATTAATGCTTATACTTGGGAGTATGGGTTAAAAAAGCATCACTCCTTAAAACAAAAATTTATATTCTTTACGGAATCTAAATATACAAAAACAAAATCTATGTTCTTATAAAAGTGGAGCA
Source organism: Populus trichocarpa (assembly GCF_000002775.5). Classification (NCBI taxonomy): domain Eukaryota; kingdom Viridiplantae; phylum Streptophyta; class Magnoliopsida; order Malpighiales; family Salicaceae; genus Populus; species Populus trichocarpa. Next base: position 16,916,523 of record NC_037288.2, on the reverse strand, counting down.
GAGATGCGTAAGAACATTCAACTTATTTGATGAATCTATATATACAAAAGCAATTTATATTCTTTACCTTAATTAATCTTGTTTGATGGATTTAGATTATTTTGTTTTTTTTATGGTTTATATTCTCTATTTAGTGTCTGTAGTTGATGTTGCTTTTCAAAGTGTTTTTCGTTCTCAAATGCAACAAAATGATATTTTTTTTATTTTTTAAAAATTATTTTTGAAATTAACGCTTCAAAACGATCCAACACATATAAAAATATAATTTTTTAAAAAAAATTAAATTTTTATAAAACATAATTTACATCGTATTTTCAAACTATTCCTCAAATCCTATGAATGGAGGTATTGAAAATTATACATTATATAAATGAAAGTGATAAAGGTGCATGCTCCGTTTCCATATATTTTCATTGTGATATCACCTCTGTGTGTGTGTGTGTGTGTGTGTGTGTGTGGATATAGCCCTTTCCACGCCAGTGCACTCATGTCACTGTAGAAAAAAATTTGATTAATCCAGTTAACTTGAAATTTTTTTAATATTTTTTAATTATTTTTTTTCAATTTAATTTTTTAAAATTGGATTGATTAGAAATTAAAATTTATAATTTTTTTTTATTTTCTATGAAGTTATCACGGTTTTATGATCCGAATCGAAGTCTAAGCCGATTGACTCGAGTTTTTTATCTTTTTTTTAACTGATTTTTTTTAAATTTTATTTTTAATATTAAATTAATTAAAAATTAAACTTTATAATTATTTATATGAAATTATCCGGTCTTATAACCCTCTATAATTTATATATTTGACATGTTTAGATTGTTAGGTTAATTTTAGATCACCGGGGTCAATATATTAACCTCAAAATAATATAGTTTTGAATAATATTTTTTAAAATAATAATATCAAGTTTTATAAAGGTTTGACCAGTTATAAAGTCATCAATTTAACCCATTAATATCCAAAATAATTAAAAAAAAAACTCAAACTACACCAAGCTTTAAATCAAAAAGTTACCAAATCAATTTACCGAATAAAATAAGATTTAATAACTATGTGATAGCAACATCGAACATTGAACAGATTGTCATACGTGGAGTGGCAACAGCAATGTGTACTTTGACAACTGCCTAATGTGCATTTACCAACCGACGGAAGATGGGTGTCGTGGCTAGTGGCTTTGCCTTCGTATTCCATTCCCCTTCCTTCCGATTCTTAATAATAATTATTATTATTTTTATTAAAAATTAAATTTAATAATTTATTTATTTATTTATTTATTTATTTATTATAGAGTTATTAAAATTTTATCAGTCTAGTTCAGTTCGATTCAAATCGATTTAATATGTTATTATTTTAATATTTTTTAAAAAATATTATTATGTTTTTTTTTAAATCAAATTAATTTTTACTGGTTATTCAGATTATTTTTAAATCTGTCAAGTTCATCGGGTCATATTAGATTAATTTTTATATAATTTAATTTGTTTTTTTACTAAAAAAAACTTAATAACAATGCCTAGATAATCATTTTTTATATTTTTTAAAAATTAATCCTACCTACAAGGGCGTGGAATGATTTATTGACCAAAGTAATGAGAAATGAAGCCCCATCAACCACCCACCTCCATTGCTTTGGTGGGAGCTCTTAACAATAAATAAAGGCATGTTATTGGCTTCCCTCAAGAAATCTTCCGAATTTTCTTTTTAACCACTGCATATAAAAGCTGAGCAAGTTGGGTCCATTGCAAAATTTATTTTCGAGAACGGAGAAAAAGACTTGTTTCCATTCCGTTTTGGTGTCAGAGAGGTAAAGTGACTCGGTTTGGATTTGTAGTTGACTCGGTAGAATCAGAGAGCAAAAACTGAGTCAAGAATGACCCCATAAATTTCACCATCGGAAAAACCTTCATTTCATGACGGGGTTTCTGTACACGTGTCAATCAAGGGTGAGTAGGGGACCATCAGGGGCCTGCCCTCTTCCAAGTATTGGAGAGAGTTCACCTCAGTTCCTTGTGGGTGGGGAGTTGGTGGAGAAAAGATTACTTTACATCAATTACACTTGGACAAATTGAGAGCGCTGGGGTCCAACGATTAAGAATTTGTTTGAACATTTTTTTTTATTAAATTTACTTTTCAAATTTGATATCCAACATTAATTTAGTACACTGATAATTTTTTTATTTAGATTACCCGTCTATTTGGAAGTATGATTATAGTTGCTTTTCAAAATATTTTTCATGCTGAAATACATTAAAATAATATTTTTTTTTTGTTTTTTTAAATTATTTTTAAGATCAGCACATCGAAACAATTTAAAACATAAAAAAAAATTAATTTTGAACAAATTTTTTTTTTGAAATTTTTGGAAAAGCAGGTTGGCCCGCGTTTCCAAACACTCTCTACATCATAACTAGATGCTATGCCCGCGCGATGCCGCGGGCTTGTGGCATGTTTGTCCGTTATCGTGGATTTATGGAAAAAAAAATTATATGGAAAAAAACTATTGCAATCCATAATGTTTTCAAGGAAAAAACTACAAAGCTAAATTCTTAACCAGATTAATATTTAAAAAATAAAATGAACAAAGAAAATTTTGGAAAAAATAATAACAAAAAAAATGAAAGGAAAAAAACCATGCAGAGAAACACTGTAGCAATCAATAGTGTTTCATAAGGAAATCTACAGTTGTAATTCTCAACCAGCTCAATATTAAAAAATAATAAAATCAACAAAGATAATTCTGGAAAACAAAAAAAATCATAAAAAAATGAAAAAAAACCATGTGGGGAAATACCGTAGCAATCCACATTGTTTTAAAGGAAAAAAACTACAAGGCTAAATTTTCAACCAGCTTCATATTAAAAAAATAAAATCAACAAAAACAATTCTGAAAAAAAAAACACAAAAACTTGAAAAAAAAAAAAGAAGAAGAAGACAATTTTGAAAAAAAAAGCAAAACAAATGAAAAAAAAATGGAAAAAAAACATGTGGGGAAAGTTAAAGCTGAATTCTCAACCAGCTCAATATTAAAAAAAAATCCGACAAAGATAATTTTAGAAAAAAAACATGTGGGGAAACACTGTAGCAAACAAAAACTATGTGGGGAAATATTGTAACAATCCACAGTGTTTTAAAGAAAAAAAACTACGAAGTAAAATCGACAAAGACCATTTTGAAGAAAAAAAAGATGAAAATTCATTAAAAAAATCAAAAAAACCATGTAGGGAAACATTGTAGTAATCCATAATATTTTAAAGAAAAAAACTACAGAACTAAATTTTCATCCAGTTTCATATTAAAAAAATCGACAAAGATAATTTAAAAAAAACACAAAAACAAAAAAGAAAAAAAAAAAAGAAGAAGACAATTTTGGAAAAAAAAACATGTAAAGCCAAAAAAAAAGGAAAAAAAATATATGAAAGGAAAAATGAAAAAAAAACATGTGACGTGGGGAAAGCTACAGTACTTTCCCCACACCTTTTAGAGTATTGTTAATATTTTAATCCTATTTATTTTTTATTTATTTTCAAATTCACATGTGGATAGATATGGCAATTTGTATAATTATAAAATTTCTAGGAATTGATCTCCAAGTTTATTTTATGCAATTAATTTCTTATTTGTGACATATTCACAACCTTAATTTCAATTTAGATGTGAGTAATTTCATATCTAAACTAATTTAATCTCACACTTGTATATAATTTAATTTTAAAGTGTTCATCTAGATTTCAAAAAATACCAACTTAAAAGTGCTTTTTATCCACGTAAGCAAAAACTAGCTCGATCAACAAATTAATTAAAAAATCAAAGAGTTAAGGTCTACCTAGAGTTAGATTTGAAATGAAATTTATTAAAAATTTATGTAATATATTCGATCAGTCTAAATTGACCTAACAAGTTTATATGTAATCAAATTAAACTTTCAAATTAAAAAAATTATCAAAATAATATCTTTTTAATTATAATACTTATTAAAAATATATTTTACTCTAAAATAAAACGAAGAAAAAGTAATCTATGAATTCTCGAATGAAACTTGAGATTCTCAAATTTGATCCCTAATAGACAACTCTACTAGATGACAATAATTTTTATATTTTGTCTATGATATTTGGACTCTTATACATATACACTATCCTCATGAATATTTCACGGTATTTACAAGAAAGCAATCCGTCTGATCCTGAAGACCAGTAGACTCAAATGACTTGGAAACCTTACTCACGAGTGTTTTTAAAAAAACCCGGTTTGGTGATTGATCTGGTCTAAGGTCCGGGTTAATTTTAATTTTTTTTATAAATCAAAACGACGTCGTTTTGGTAAAAAAAAATAAATAAACAATAGGTTATAACCGGGTCTTGTCGGGTCAATAGAGTTTTTAACTATCCTTATTTTTTATAAACTCGGCTCAATTCTAATTTTAGATTAGCTGGGTTTCAAATCAACTCGCCGGAGCATCAGGCTGGATTTTAAAACTATATTAGTGACCAACCAAAAACAACTGAAAAGGAAAATGGATAACTGATTAACCGGCCAGTCGTTTATCGGAACCCACTTGTAGAAAAAATAGAGACAGGAAAAAACTTGAACTTGCTTCTAATAACGGTTAAGGGGCAAGATCCACCTGGTTCGCCTGTATAACCGCCTGGCGCGTTTTTTGAAGTCTCCTATGTAACATTGAAAGAAACCCATCAAATATTTTCCCACGTTAAACTTTGCAACATATAATCCCATCTGTGTCCTGTCTTCTTTTCCATGTTCAATTGGTGACCGTTTATCCTCGAACCACGAAGACAAAAATTTGATCAAAGGAATCCTATTGAACCAAGAACACCATTGTCTTTGTTTCGAGGATCATTCATTCGGACCATGGTAGGTCTCCGTTTTTATCTTGAATCTATTTATTTATAATCTTTTGCATATTACGAAATCACATCGTGATAGTTTTTAATGATTGAATTTAGTTTCAGAATTCAATGTATAAGATTTTTGAGGGGGGGTGATTTCGGAAACAATATTCGGTGAAAGTAGTATTTGATCTCATTAGCTGTTAGTTTGCGTTCATGATTGTAACATTGCTTGGTTCGTGTATCCGATTTAATTATATCTCTAGTGATTTCGCATGTCATGCTGTTCTTTCTTCTTCTTCTTCTTTTCTGCCTTGTTATTACCGTATTGAATTTTTGGTTATTGTCAATGTTGAATTTAGCAGGTCTGTATTTTGTTTTTTCTTTGTTAATTTCTGAGTGCACTTTACTGTTTAATCGTGCAGATGATAAAGACCATGTTGAGGCACAAGATAGCAACACAGATGATAGTTAAAGTGATGGTGATGTTGATGATGATGATGATGATGATGATTGCTATAAATGCTGCTGATACCAATGAAGTTTTCGACCCTTGTTCAGATGCTATGGTACAAAAGTTCGATGGTTTCACATTCGGTCTAGCATTTTCAGATAAGGATTCTTTCTTTTCCAATCAGGTTCAACTTTCTCCCTGTGATAGTCGTCTAGCCCTGAGTAAAAAAGCACAGCTCGCTGTGTTTAGGCCTCAGGTTGATGAGATTTCCCTGCTTACCATCAACAGCAGTCCTTCCGACCCGGTATGTAATAAGGGGTCTTTGTTTCTGCTGCTACGAATTAGTAATAGTTCTTGAAATTCATGATTGTGCTCCGATTCTTTCATTGAAACTGCAAGAAAGAAACTTCAATGTTATTTCATATGTGAACTGCAAGAAATGAACAATACGCACAAACTTTTCAGGGCGCGCCTGGACCGCTCGGTAGCTATATGGTAGCATTTGCTGGGAGGAAGCATGCAGCACGATCATTTCCAGTGATGATTTCTGACAATAATACGATCATCACCAGTTTTACTTTGGTAAACTGATTAAACATACTTGTGGCTTTTCCTCTCTGTTATTTTCTGCGCTGCAATAGCAATATTGACATCAGAAAAGTATTGTGTCTCAGGTCCTTGAATTCCAGAAGGGTACCCTTCAAACCTTGTATTGGAAGAAATTTGGATGCCAATCATGCTCCAAGGACTTTGTTTGCCTCGGTGGTGAAGACTGTGCATTACCAATCTCAAAGTGTAAGAGTAACGGTGGTGCTCATGATTGTAATCTGAGCATACAATTAACGTTCTCAGGCACTGACAAGAATCTTCAAGCGCTTAATTCGTGGTATGAGGTGTCTAATCTCCGGCAGTACTCGCTGTATGGTCTATATTCCAACCTTCGGGACTCTGTCGTTGGCCACTTTGACGGGCTCTTTTAAGCGCCTATTCCAAGCTAATAGGTTACAGCCATCTTATGTAATGATGGGCTGTCAGTGATTCAATGTAAGAGAAACATACTACTGTTTTTCATATGTTCATCTATGCAGTATCATATTCATAAGTGAGCAACACAGATTTGGCTAGTTTTATATTCAATAGAAACTTGAGTTTTTCTTGTTCGAGATCTTTAGGAGAACAAGTTTAGCAGGTATGGTTTCGCAATCTAAACTGTATTTTGGGTGTTAGTGTTGGATTAGCCGGAAAAATTAGGTATTCCCGTGCATTGCTCCCTCGCGAAAAAATAAGATGCACCTTTACAACCAATGTGGTGTGGACGGTGTCGAATGATGAATGATGATAGAGTGTTTTTTTAGAATGAGGATGGTTTGAATATGTTGAGATTAATTATAAAATTATAATTGGAAGAATTATGAAGTCATTAAAAACCTACTGGTCTGCAAGAGTTTAGATAAAGGATTAGTTGTGTACAAGAAAGACACATCACTCCTTGTACACCTTATCTATAATAAACTGCATTATTGATTGATTGTTTTTTATTCTAAGTTACGTTTATATTTGTTGGTCTATCTAAAGTTCAAGAAAAGTCTTCCTTGATAAGAAGGTCTTTATCTTATGGATTTGAAGTAGAACCTTCCCGGTAAGGAGTTTTCTACTTTATCAGGTTAAAACTCAATAATTCTAAGGATTAAATTTTAATGATGTATTTATTTTTATTTTTGTCTTTAATACATGTAGATATACTTTACGATGTAATTTTATACTCTAAATATTTAAGTCTACAATTAATTCCTAACATTTTATTTTTTTTCAATTCATTTAATTTAATATTAGGAATATGTATTACATTGTAAAATTCATATCCCAGATACTAATTAAACAAATTATTTTTTGTGATGTTTTTGAAATTTTGGTCAAATCATAATGGATAATCACAAACTTGTTATGATATTCATTAATTAATTTTGTGTATTTTTCAATATTTTATAAAATATGCATGAAGATTTCTAGAATTTGACGCATGCACATAAATAAAACATGTTTTTTGTATTTTTTTAATAAGGAATTTTGGATTATTTGTGTTTGTATTTTCTTGAAATTTCAAAGAAAAGCAGGTATATTTAATACCGAGTCAATATATTATAATGTAAGTTTACAGTCCAAATATTAAATGAAATAGTTGAAAAACATGTGAGGGACCCATAAATAATTTTAAAATGATCCCTAAATATTTTCAAAAAAAATTAGAAATCATTTGGGGCTTATTTGGCAAAACAAGAAAAAAATCATCAAAAAAACTGTCAATAATTCATTAAAACGTGTTTGTCAAATACATTCTAAAAACAAAAAAGTATATTTTTCTTTGTAAAATCTTGCACAACCAAACAATGCCTTAAGCGTAAAATGAGCTTAGTTTAGCAACATGAACTAGGCTTTGTGGTCTAAAGCACAGACCAAAAAACTAGACCAAAATCAAAAACAAAGAAATAAAGATTAAAAGAAACAAAAACATGAAGAACACTCTCATGAACCTAGAAATTGAAGTATCATTACATACCAGATCACATCAAATTGAAGACAAAAGAAGGATTCTACATGGAAAACTAATGCATAATTAAGCACGAACAACCACAAGAAATTCTGATTTTCAACAAATCAAACCCGATATCAAAGAGCCTCACGCAGATATTCAAGTCTGCTAAGTAACAATTGATACAAAATAAACTTCAAAGAGTTAAAATAATGGTATAGAACAAGTTTATATGAATCTGAGTCTCAACTTAAAACCACAAGTAAAGCTAAAACATTAAAATATGAGAAAACAAAAAAAAAAGACTTGAGAACAGACAAAAACCCATAAATTCATTCCAGACCTGGAAAAGAGCAGAAAACTAGAAATTGCATTCAAACCAAGAAAAATAAAACCTAAGCCTTGCAACCATAACTTCAACATATTTGCCCTAACTTGCTTGAACCATCCAAAATGACAAGAAACAAGAATCAGAAGAAAAACAAGAAGCAAATCTATCACCCACACGAAAACCAAAATTGCATAACATTGTTTCATTGATTATTCCTTCTTATAACCACAAACATCATGTTTATAACTCAAATAAGCCCAGCCAACCACCAAAATAGTCTAAGATCAGCAAAATTTTTAACTCAACTTGATCTTCTTTTCAGAACCGCCTGCTAAGGAACGACGACTCTCAATGTCATCCCCTGTAGAGGTAATGTCCTATCACTATATCGCTTTCTTACTGCTTCAATGCATGCTCAGTGCTCCACAGAACAAGGCTTAACTCCATTGAACATGGTAATGGCAATAGTCTGGTTCAGCCACAAATAATTTTTCTCTGTTCTCAATCTTTGCTGCCATTTTTTTTCCAAGTCATTCATGTTCCATCCACAATTTACTGTTGTTTTCCTTCTCTTTTCCTTTTTGGAATAAGGTTGTGACTTCTTGACTATGAAAACATGCAATTTCCCCACTGACTCACCAAAAGAGTCACTTGCCGTGATTTCCCACTTGATTAATTGGCCTAGCACGGATAAACCTCTTCTGCCAGTGCTCAGAATGGCTAAGCTGCTTCCTTTTTATTTCTATGTTGCTTCTAATTTCTCTTCTCTATGATTGATTTTATGTTGTTTCAAGGTGTCTCTTCACTCTCAATTATCAGCTCCTGTGATTAAAGTTCAGCTCTTTCCCCCAAACCTTTGCGCACCACTTTATGCGTTGCTGCTGGCTTATTTATTCTGTGTTTTTCACAGCTGCTTGTCTTGCTTATTTTTTTTTAGTTTTTCCCATCTCTTCCCACCATTGTTAGAAATGTTTTATATTCTTCTCACTGCATTTTCCTTAGCGGGCAACACTTAGCTAATGTGGGCACATGCGTGTGAAGGAGAAGAGGAGATAAATTTTATTGACTCGCAATCACGTGACACGGGGGAGGACCAATTTGGGGTAAAATAATCTATCACAAAAAATCAATTGCAAGATCTGCGACAGCACAAAATTCCCGTGACAAGGGGTACTGCTTGAATTAGCAGGAAACTATACACAAAAAAGCATCACCATCCTCTATACAAGCTCTAATTTTCAACTTCTGTGCAATTTGATTATTCGAGGGGTACAGCTAATGGCCACGGTCCAAGAGAATTCAATATATCACTAGTCCTGTTTGGCATTCGTAATACCTCACCTGATTGTTCTTGCGAACAAAATGAATATGATGGGCAAACCGAATGGAATCATGTAATCTGGTAATCCTTGGAAGTGGCTGTGATATTTTTAATTTCATCATAGCTGGTACGAATAATCAACCGGCTTCGTAGCGATGAAGCCAAGAATGTGCTATGCGGTGGAGCATGGCTTAGTAGTGATTAAACCAAGAATTTGCTATGCGGGTGGAGCACGCATCTTCTCGTTGAGACCCAGCAAAACATCCCGGAGCTCAGGGAAAACTGATATAACTAATAGTTCAAGTATTCCATATGCAAGCTGCTTCACACAGATAGTAGACTGCAACTCAAAAAAAAATTATATCAGTCAGTTCAGAATAGCATGACAGCAAACAAAATTCATGGGGGGGGGGGGGGGGGGGTTGACAGCGCCTAAACCCATAACATAAAAAGTACAGAGGACTATACCTGAGTGAAATAGAAAATGTCTCTTGCACAGCGCTTGTACTGTTTATTTCCAATCAAGCTGACTAAAGTTGCAGGAGCTCCATCTGACAGAAGGGAAAATTTTGTAACTATGTTCTAGATAAATGTAGTCAAGAACTCAACTCTAGATTTCTGAAGCGAAGAGTCTGTTCATCCAAAATTGGAAGACAAAATCTACACCCTCAACTTATACCTTTGGTATCCAAACAATGAAAGTTCCAACAAACTATTGCCAACAAAATCAGACAAACACAGCTTTCTATGACTTGCTTTTGTTGAAAATAGAAACATGTAGCAAAACATGCATGCAACTTTTACTCTCTTGAGAAATAGAGTGAGGAATGAGAGGACAAATTTCTGTTTTCCAAGCTGTTTATATTAAAACTAGTTTGCATGTTCGTGCTAAGCTATGGGTTGGATAAAAAAATCCAAAAACTTTTCCAACGCGGGAAACTATTTGGCATTGTTATTAAACCCGGCCTAGTGGATCAACCTCGGAACCTCCCTTCCCGACTCTTTTCCTAGCCCTCGGTTTAAAAATTAAACCGCGCGAAAGCTATCTCGACATGATTAACGGGTCCAAAGACAACTCAAACGACATGTAAAAAACATGATTTGGTTTTAAAAAAAATCAAGATGACACCTTTTAAAAAATATATATATTGAGAAGCGACATATTGAATCAGTATGGGTTTTGCTGCTTAACCCGCCAAACCCGTGACCCAGGTCATTGACTCCACTAGGTTTGATAACTTTGTTTTTATCTTAACTGTTTTTTACTTAGTTATACGATAACAAAAAGATAGTTCTTTTTTTGCTGCTTAACCCGCCACCCCGTGACCTAGGTCATAGACTCCACTAGGTTTGATAACTTTGTTTTTATCTTAACTGTTTTTTACTTAGTTATATGATAACAAAAAGATAGTTCTTTGTTTGAAACTACAATAACATCGTAGAAAACAAACTGAAACAAATTATGAATATCAATTCAAAATCAACTAAATATTGAAGGATGAAATAAAAAAAATTGAATACAAACTCAATGTTGAACGATAAAATTAAAAAAAAAATGAAAATGAAAGAACAAAAAAAGAGGGAAATGAAAAAAAAAATGAGAGGGACCCAAGTGAGTTAAAACCTAACTTTATGAGTTAAAGTAAGTACAATAATCTAGCACTTTCCTAATTTTCTTAACCACTATTTTCATCCCCCCTTCATGCTGTACCAAACATGCTATCAGAAATGGACTTGTGTGGAATCCAAGTATCACATGACTACCAAATTAGAAAAAAAAAAACAAGTCAATGTTATTAGAACAAAATAAATAAATAAATAAAACCATTCGGAAATTTCTCAAAGAGCTGATGATCAACAAATCCATGGTGACAATGAGGCCAAACTCAAGACCAGTAAAAGGACCTCAGATTATACAAGTATCAATGGTTTAAGAAAACTATACTCACCAAAGAGCATATTTTTGATATCACTTGCTCTACAAGCAGCCTCGAGTTGTTCCTCGAATGAACCCTTATTAGAGACCTTACAGCCACTCAGTTGGCTAATCTGAAAAGGTATGAGATTTAGTTGGTCATCGTCAACTTTGCTTTGTGCAACCCTTGCTCTCGTAAAGAACATGCCATTTGGCCAGAGAATCTGAAAGTAATTCATTATAAGAAAATAACATAATTTAACAGTCAGTCAGTCTGATCAAGATCAACAAGAGAGCAACAGAAGTCAAACTATAGTCCAGTTCACAACTTATTTAAAATAAAAAAAAAATTGTCTCAATCGATTCATCTCAACATCAGACGATGCCTTGATGAGGGCTAACCACACAAACCCGGATAAGGCATTAACTAACATGTAGTCAGACCAGTGACAAAGCATCACTGTGGAATTAAACTTAACAGAAACACAACCTAATTCGGATAGCCACATCTATGCTTTACTTTTGGATGGCTTTAACATGTTCACTATCAAACAGAAGTGTAATCCTGCCTCGGCAACTTGGAGCACATACCAATGAAGACTCTTTTTACCAAGTATCGCTCGCATGTGTTGGGCAACAGTTTAGGCACCCAGAATCTTTGTTACAATTTAATTTACAATTAGGTCTCAGGGATGCAACAAGCATGGCAGCAAAAACACATTGGCACTCCTAAGATAGCCCTCATCAGGCTTATGCTGTAAAGCTGGTTGCCCAAACAAGCACAAAGCTAGCCTAGAGTAACCTTGAAAACTTTAATAGCCAATCATAAACACCTCTCTCATTACTTGAAAACTTGAAGATGGTAGGAATTAACGGGCATCATGCCAAGTAATTTTTTTTAATAACAATCACGTACACAGTTGGGAAAAGATCTGTGCAGTAAACTTAATGAAGTACACAGTTGGGAAAAGATCTGTGCAGTAAGCTTAATGAAGAAACAAAAAATTGGTTCAGTTCTTACATCTTGCACCCATTGAATCCCAAAAGCAATAGTGTCCTCCCTCCGAAGCCAGTAAATTTGCCTCAAAAGCCAGTCATCGATAGCATCTTCCATTATTAACTGCAGTATTTGCTTTGATATCCAAAAGACCTGTCTTCTGTGCTAATAAAGATGATCACATGTGAAAGACTGACCAATAGTAGCACAATAACCAGAAAAACAGGTTCTGGAAGATTATTCATACCATGAAAGGGAGAAAGATTATATTATATTCAGGTAAAACAACTTTTCACAGAAAAACTATCGAGCATTGAAATTTCATTAAATGTAACCTTCTGGAATTCACCAAATATCCACTTAAATTTCCTAGCTCAAATAAATCGAGGATAACCAAACTTCATTGGAGACATGAGTTCAATGAAGACAATCGCACAAACTCAGCTTAGGAATGTCTCAAAATTTTCAAATGGAATACAATTTGAGATTCTTTCCCAAATTCCAGTCCATGCATGGAAGATCTTCTATAGCTAAAGCCTTAATTATGACATGGTTATTATATATTTCATCTGATTCTTATCTTCCACAGTTTGGTGCATCATGCACAAATATATGGTAGGGAGAAAGGACAAGGGTTGCTATAAATAGCATACACACCACTTCCTAGAAATAAATGAACTAATGAGAAAAATTAGCTCACCTCAGCCAGCCTCTTCTTTTAAGCTGAAACACCTTATCGACTAGATTTAGCAGAGGTACACTTACATTAGAAGGAGTCCACTGCAAAAATACCAAAGTCAAACTTCCCTAGGCTGTGAATTAAAACAAGCTTCAGAAATCAAAAGGCAAAGTATACATTTTAAGAAAAGGAATGTCTCATCTGAACACTGTGACATGACTGCAATGTCTGACATCATCATTCATAAAATACAGATTCAGTGTTGCAGTTATTTTACTCGATTCCCATGTCCCTAACCCAAAACATTTCCACCTCTAGCAACATTCTCCTTTAGGTTGTGATGTCTCAGTGCCCTTGTCCGACTGTATTTATTTAACATGTTTAATCCTACATCTGCCCTTTTCTATCTTAATACTATTTAATCTTGCTATCCTCAACTCCTGGAACCAATTTTTATATATTTGATTTTTTTTTTTTACAATGTAAACTCCTCGAAGACCTCCATTACTACTAATAGATCTCATAAAATGCTCATTCAGCTTTAAATCAATAATCAACAGCCTCAACAATTTTTAACATGAAGCTGATCATTCAATCTGTTTAGGTTTGACAGGTTTGATGTATCTTTAGCTAATCTACCTGAACAGTTTTGCCTAGAACACAAGTTTCTTCAATTGAAAGTGTCCAAAACAAAAAAAGTTCATTAGCAAAATTATAAACTCAGCTGACCAATGATATAAAACATTTGGGAGACAGAAATCTTCTACCAAAAATGCAAGAAATATTTCAAACCTGGGGAGTAGAAGGTGGTACTCTATATGTTTATAAGATTCTTGTGTGTGGTTTATTGAGAAGGAACTTGACCGAACTAACCGTTGATACCAAACTAAATGAAGTCAGCTAAATGAATCACCCAGTCTTGAAAAGGCAATGCTTATTTTAACTTGTAGGAAAATAGTAAAATGAAACAGCAAATCTACAAGAAGAAACTATTATTATGCTCTATCAACTTAATCAGGTAATTTGAGATGCCCCAAGCCCAAATTATCTTTGCAGCAAAAGGTCATGAGCCATGAAAAAAATGATAGATAAATTAGAGATAACCAAACTTAAAATACCTCAGGTGGCATTCCAACTGGATCATCCATATGACTGGAAGCTATTGCAGAGTTTGCTACAGAAAACACGCCATGGTTAATCCTTTCACTTTTCTCCTCTAATACAGGTTTTTTCTCTAAACCTAAGGCCCGTGACTCCTCATCATGTTTGAACACCAGAGGAGGAAAACCGTTTGCATTCAATTCATTAACTGAATGACAACCACTGGCTTCTGCAGTAGATCCAACTCCCTTCTGGTCATAGCTTCCTTGATTATGACATTCTTCAGTTTCAGAATAGCTGTTTGCAGTTTCTAAAGTATCCTGCCTTGAGACATGTTTATTCACATCATCCAAATGCCAGGACAAGTTCCTGTTGTAGATTGAGGAATTGGTTTCGTCGAGTGGGGAAGTTGAACCAACAACTTTACGCATAAAGCCATCTGAAACATCTTTGAATTGCCGCACAATATCATCCACAGCATCATCCACATTGACTGTCAAGTTAAATTACATAATTAAATGAGGAAAATTTTTTAGCAGAGGGGATAGACAAGAAACAATACTCATAGCTTTCACTCAGGATCCACAGCATTAAACAGTAACTGAGATGATTTTGCTATTCAGATTGAAAGGGTTATAGAGGTCTTCAATAAATGGCTCTCTTCAAAACTAAACTACTTGTTTGCAAAATAGGGGTCAAAGCACATGTTCTGTAGCATATCCTCAAGTTGATGGACAATAAAAACAAAACAAACAAAAGATTCAATTTAAGACAAGAAATTTGATGTGCACCAAGATATGCATAGTCTTCAAACAATTCAGACATGATGTGCATTTGTGACAGAGAGACAATGAGAGAGAGAGAGAAACCATATAAACAAGATGGTGCTTAGCAGCGAAATTGTAGTTTCAATAAGAAGTTAGGATGAAGCAACATAGAAGAACACACCCACATACCTGCCAGGGTTCTCATGACTGAGGAAGATTTCGCAAAAGAATAATTCTTCAAGGGGGGGAAACAGAAAAAAAGAAATTCAGAGTCATTTAATTTAACAAATGGAAGTATAAAGAAGAAAAAAAGGGGTACAATAAGTTCAGCTAAATTCTACAGAAACAAATTTCAGTTTCCACAGAATCCTTACCTTTGAGGAAACACTTAAGAAATCCCAAACTTCATGCTGCTCCGCAACGTTGGCTATAGACATGAGATCCTGGGAAATGCAACATGATTAAAGAAGCAGAAAATTGAAATAAGCATTCTAAATAAGAAATTCAGAGTACAGATTAGACAATACTTGAATATATTTATCAAGCTGAATACATCGTTGTTGAACAAAAGCATCTTCAGTGCTTGATGAGAATATCCTTTTGGGAGGTAAGTGCAATGTGTAATTTGGGATCTCTTTCAGATGTTTATGCAATCTCTCAAAATTCCTGTATCTGCAGAAGAGGATGGAAATTGATGCAAAAGCAAAATAGCTTCAAGTTATCTAGAAACTTCGAGAACTTTCACAGAAATAACATCAATGCAGTAAATATGAAGAATAGTAAATGGAGTGGATCGAGAAAAAGCAAAACTTTTAGTAAAACTAGCAGCCTTAAGTCATCTGTAGATGAGAAGCAAACCTTCTTCTCACAAACCAAGTTCTGTTTTCTGCATCTGTCACTGCTATTGAGTAAACTGCAAAAGATTTTGACCCAAGTTTCTCAAAGTATGCTCCCATGACCTGTAATGACATGGATATACAAGATGTAAAATAAATGAATTAGATTCAAGTATGATGACTGGTAAAGAGCAAGGCCCAAGAAGAAGCTCTAATGTAAATCCCTTATTGCACAAAGAATCCAGAGATAATTTAATTGTTCCAAAATCTGTATGGCTCACAGTAACTCAGAAAAGAAAACGCACCCGACACTTCAGCTTGGGACTGTGACGTCCCTCACTACTAACTACCATGTTTGAGACCTTAACAGCATGATCTGGACTCCTATGAAAATCTGGGCTATAAAATTCTGAGATAATGGATCCCCCTCCATCTCCCGTAAATGCATTATTTTTATCAGGCAGGGCTTCTAGAGCAGAGGTGCTATTGGATCTCTTAAGTCCACCTCTTTTTTCATTCAAAGAGAGATTGCCGGCATTCTCCAATTCACCACCAACATGTGCGCCTTCAAAAGACAATTCCTGGCTACCATCCTGAGTAGACTGTCTCCCATCTTTGTTCTCATGACTTGTTAAAGTATCTAGACTCAATCTAGGTGTTAGGCGCCCTATAGCTTTCTCATCCATTTCTTTAAAGATTACATTGGTATTCATCAGCATGTCTTTTCCTAAATTAGAATCAGTTGCAATGCTTGTAACTAAACTCTTTGCCATTGATTGCTGAACCCCTGCTTTAACTTTTTTTTTCTCTTTCATTTTATAGTTTCTTCCTTTCGTCCACATATTTTCCAGATTTTCAGGTGTAAGAATTTCCGTTCTTCTCTGGGTCGCCACCTCTAGCATTCGTGCCCACTCTGCAGGATGTGGCTGCATATGGTCTTGTTGTGAGTCATAATCCAAGTACATTTCTCCGCAATCATCAATTTTAGACAAAGTTGTATCTGTTCCTTGATAGTCTCTTTTGTTGTCAACAATTCCAGTCCTTTGACTATTTACAGAGGGATCTTTTCTCAAGGTAGAGTCAGCATTATGCACACTCTCTGCAGGTTGATCACCAACAGTATCTTTTGGACTATCATCTTTAATGGAAAGTAAAATCAATTCAAGTACCTCATTGATATACCTGGTCACATAAAGCATAACCATATCATTCAGTATACAAAGGTATGCATTAACATTAAAGAGTTCCAAAAATTTATCTAATCCGCACAATATTACATACAAAAAAAGAAAAACACAAGCAATCATAACATGTTTGCAGATAACACACCAATCAGGATGGTCATAGCAACATATACTTTGAAAACTAATCAACTCATGAAAGATGAATCATTTGGTGGAGGATAGCAGTTGATGACCACTTCTTCAATCAGACAGTCCAACCAGCAACAATGGTTGATAATATAGCTTGTTAGGAGAGAGTTTAAAAAAAAAGATCCAATTTTTCATTATTATAATTCATATTACTTCTTTCCTATGACCTCCAAATTGATGCAGGATCTTCAATTACAGCACCCTAGTACTGTGGCTTACAAGTTGTGACAGATTTGATAGGTTGGAAAATGGAAAATTGGGGACAGGTTGTGTTTTAGAGGAGTAACATGAAGGAGCTAAGGATCGAGTAGGTTTAAGAAAAAGAAAACAAACCTAGCATCACACCTCATTTTCATCTTTGGTAAACTACCAAGTGCTAAAGTCATAGTAATCCTCCTATTCAATATCAAGTTGGCTCATTTATCTCTAACCTTGAAGGCTGAAAAATCTCAATTCATTCACTTCAAATAATTCTCCAAAAGTGGGAATTACAACCAATATATATAGGCTAATAAGGAGGTGCCTAGGGAGGCGCACCATAGCTAGTGCTAGTTAGCAAGTCACTTCCTTAATGGTGAATAAGTTGACTGGTAAACTTTACAAGTCACAAAATTACCCCTGAAAATTACAGAACTGCCCCTGACAGTTAGACCCCCCTAAATTCTGTTCTATTTACCTGGTAAAACTGTCTAGGTTACTCCAATTAGGACCAAGCCAAATAGACATGCTTATAGAAATAGATTTTCCCCTTCTTTTATAAACTTTCCAGGTGCTATTTGCATCACAAATATTAGGAGGCAAGTGCACACATTCTTAGACTGTGGCCTTGAGCAAAGCAACACCATTTACTTTTAATTCTAATTTTCCTCTAGTTCTAATGTTGCACCTAAAATAATTTCAATTCTTTAGAAGATTAGCATCTATAAGAAAAAAAAAGGCCTAAAACCAAGACCAAGTAATCTGTATACTTACACAGGGCTTGCAAGATTCATAAGAGGTTGCATTACCAAGCAAGTTACAATCTCTCGAGCGATAGTCCGAACCAGCGGGCATTGAGCTTCACGAGGTCTAAGTACTATAGCTAAAACTCCACCAATCAGTCGCTGAAGAACCTTTTTGGAAGAGGAAAATGGGAAGCAAAAGAAAAGGAGGTCATTAAATAACAATGAAGAAGGTGCATACAAAAGCAGGAAAAAAAAATTGGAACACTCCACTCACACCTTGTACTCACTCTCGAGAGATATCAATGCAGGATGAAGCTCCTTAGAAGCCATTAGATGGTGTTTCAACCTTTCATCTCTCTCTTCAGTAGAAAGAGTTGCCATCACGTCGGCTCCTATAGCTGCTTGATTTCTTCTAAAGAGGTCTAAGTGATCCCCTATTAAATCAACTAAATCCCTGCAACACCAGACAGTCTTTCATTCCGATGTTTTCACACGTATGGCTTATAAATGACTATTTAACTATGAAAAGTTTCTTGAAAACTTGTGTGACCTATTTCATTTTAGAAAGGATATTATAGGATGAAAAAAAAATTACCTAGTTAGCAAGTCAATAAGATTTATCTCTTTAGCCCTTCCAGATACCTCACCAAGAGCATCCATGATTACCGACCGTATCAGCTCAGGCGCCTCCCTATCTGGTGTAATTTCTGAATACCATAGGTCTACCACAAAATCCTTCAATATCTTATCGATGAAACCACCAATTGCAGCCTCAACAACTGGAGAATCAATTTTCCTCTTCCACTTTGGTGCCGGTGGCACAGAAGAAAGTCGTGAGTCATTCTTAGACAACTGTTTCTTCTCCAAATGTGACAAATAAGACTGTCGATGAACTGACCGGCGTGCTTTCCAGCTGAACTCCACTTCATTAGACAAAATTCTTAGTGCAGACACAATGAGAATTGATATGGGTAGATTCATCCACATTGATGAACTTGTATCTGTAATGAATTGCAATGATTACCACAAGAACCATAAAAAGAAAAAAAACATTATATTGAGTAATTATTTATATTGGATAATTATCATCACAGTAGTTTGGTTCCTAACGAAAGCACACCAAAGCTGCAACATGCACATAAATAAAAATATTTATTTGAAGCAACAAATCTATCACTGACGAGGACTCTAGCAATGGATCAACTTCATGCCACTTAAACTTCCATTTATAATTAACCTCAACTGATGTAATTTCATCATTTTTTAATAAAAAGAATCAAAATTTTGGTTTTCTAAAGAGTCCTTAATTTTCATAGGCAACCAAAGCATAATCAGGTGGGGAAAAAGTTTCAAAAATTACATAAAAATCGTAACTACCCTGCGTTGATCAAAACTAAGTACCAAATAATAATAATTAAAATCTTTCATCTTGAAAGAAAAAAAAAATACTCCTGATCAGTTAATAATCACCGACGCCGTGGTGATAGCAAGTTCCATAAAACGTTAACCCTAGCTCTATTGATACAATACAAAACGCAAATTCACTGATTAATCAATCAAAAAATCTAAGAAATTGAACCTTCAAAACGAGCTTCACTAGCACTGTACAGAATCAAGAAATAGATAAAGAAAGCAAAAGAATCGAGAACTTACGAGATAAGAAGTAAGTGGCGGAAAAGATACAAAGACACCACCAAACCGTTCGAAGTTTAGCTTCTTCAATCAGATCATGTACCGTCTCCATAGCCTTCATTTTTCTTTGGTCTCCTAAACCTCAGAATTTCTCAATTTCTCTCGCGATCAGAAAAGAAATGAGGATCGCGATGAACTGAAGGGAATTTGATTTTTATGCAACAGGGAGAAAAATAAAGAAAATTGCGTGTTTTTAATTTATTTTCTACATGGAGGGAGAGGGAGAGGGAGAGGGAGAGTATATTTTGTGTACGTGGAGAAAGATGCTGGTGCTTGCTCCACATTGATCTTCACAGTTGCCACGTCGGAAAACAACAGAGAGAAAAATAAAGACAAAACACTTAGCACATTTTCTTTTACGTCAAAACATTAACCAATTACTTAATTAACAGAAAGTGCCGTGTGGGAAACCAATGTAACAGTTTTTACCCTTTATCCTCTCGCAATTCAATATGAATTGTAATACTATTTTTTAAAATTTTCACTTTTGTCCTCAATTTTTTATATATAATTGAATTTTTTTATCGCAAATTAATACCTAATTATTATTTTTCTTGGGAAAAGGTTGGATTCTTCATAAAACAAACGAAGCATTGTATGTAATTTTTTTTTTAAAAAAAGTAACTCATCCTTTTTTAAAAAAAAAACTCAGCACATTGGCTGGGTTATTTTTTTAAGGCTCTATTTTTTTTGTATTTTTCTATTTATATTTGATTTTAAAAAAATAATAAAATAAATAATTAAACTTAGTTGAGTCTATTAGTCGGTTAAAAGATTTAACCAGCATTTATTTTTAATTATTTGGTTTAATGATTTTTTTGTTCCTCAATTTAAAAAAATATATATAATTTCATCATTTGTTATCAGTAATATATATTTTTATTTAACTCAAACCTAGAACAATGTAATTTTACCATTTTTTTCAATAATCTACCCTTACTATCTCGGCTTTACATGTTTATCATGGCTTTTTTACTTTTTTAAAAACATAATTTATACAAAAAAAAATTATAATGCGTTTTATTATCATATAATTAAGATAAAAAAAATTCCGTTTTGCTAAATGAAAATAATATTCTAAAAAACATACCTGTTAAAGACAACTAAGTATATAATAAATATTTTAATTTTAGTTATTTTTTGATAAATATTGATTTAATTAATTAAATTTATATATATAAATATTTTTATTTATAATTGAGAATTTTTTATATTTAAAAATACTTCTTGCATATAACCACCCCGTGGAGGAGACAAAACTAGCTACATCTAAGACTAAAATTTTGCGAGAAAAAAATTTAAAAAATTGGACCATGTGATATCCAACCCAACACCGAAACAAAGATGTCACTAGCCTTGTATTTAGAGGCTTTGAAAAAAACATTAATTGTCTGTCAAGGAAAAAACAAAAAATAAAGGCATCCCCTTTGCCACTTTACCACATAGCATTAACTTAACACTTGGCAGAAATTGGTTGGTTTCACTGTTGAACAGTGAAATTAATTTAGTTTTTGTTCAATTTTTTATAACCTAATTATATGGAATTAGACTTGAAATTATAAAGACAATATCAAAATAAAAGATATTAAAACACGAATAAAATATACTACTCACTTCAAATTTGCAACAATTTTCATTTTGATTTTAGGGTTTATTTTGTTTATTTCTCGATTTCTAAGTTAGGAAAAAAAAAGAAAAACTGGTCAGAAAGCAATAAGAAAAGAGAAAGGTATCGATTTCTTCACTTGTCGATGATGAAACTTATTGTTTTTTGTATCAATGGACTTCATTGAACAAAAAAAATTTGAATGTGATTGTTTCGAACTTTCTTCCCGCCTAAAAGAATAAATCAAGGTGGAGAGAATTTTTTTTTCCCAATATGATTTGGTTTTTTAGACCATTTTCTATGCCTTTTTTATTGTCAAATTGATTTAATTTTTTTTTCTGTTTCAAGGGTGTTTATTAGGTATTTTTTTGTCAATATGGGTGAAAAAATTGATTTTTCTAACAAAAAAAAATCATAGCTTTAATTTTTCAATCACCATTGTGGTGGCCAGATTTTGAGCAGAGACAGATGATGCATTATCTCCCTTAATTTTTTTTTCCAAAATAAAACAAGGATGATAGATCATACGCCTTTAAAACACAAAAAGGCCCAAGGGTGGAGGCTTGGGTTTTGTTTGAAAGCCTAGATCCATGCGCTTAAGCTTTTTTTTTTCTATTTTTTTTTGTTGTCAATCAATCTTGTCCTTTCAATTTCATTCTTTAACCTTTTTTATCATATAATTAAGTAAAATAAAGTTTTGAAAAATAATAGAGTCTATGACTCAGGTCATGGGTTTAATATATTAAGTTGTGAAGTCTGAGTTGATTCATATATTAATATCTCAATATTTTTTTAAACAGGATGCAATTTTATTTTATTTTTAAGCATTCGATTTATTTTAAATTGATTTTCATAATATGTTTTGATTTGACTTCTGCATGATTTTTTTTATCAAGTTATCACAATCATGTAACTCAAGCAGCGAGTTCGACATGTTAATCCGGATTAATCCAATATATATATGCCTTAATATTTGTTTAAGAAAAATATCATCTTAATTTTATAAATCCGAATCACATTATTATTCATCATCCAAGTTCTTGTTTGAAGTTCTTGTTTGAGCTATTTTTATTTTTATTTTTTTTTCATTCAAAGAATTTTTTTAGTTGACTCATATCATAGCACAAGTCAACCTATTTCATGCTATATTTTAACCAACAAGATGACAATTTTAAGAGATTCGATGTACCAAAACTTGTGATATTTGGTCAAAAATTTCAAGAAATGCTTTGACAATCGAGTTCAACCGAGCATCTGCTCTTTATTTTGAGGATACCGAATATCAGCTATTTGATGACCGAATTCGGTCGTAAATGTTTAACCACATAATAGAAATCTTAAGAAATTTTGTACTTTATAAAATTAAAGAAATCCCACTCGAAGGAACTATTGGCTTTGAAAATTCTTGAAGGCACAATAGATAAAGGGATCTTGATGATATATTAACAATCAAAGTTGCTGTAAATCGAAGTTCTAACATACATAATTGATTATAATTTGCAAAAGGGATCTCCTGAGTGAAAGAGAAAGCTAAATACCGAAATTTAGCAAAGTATAAAAAAAAGGTGGAATCTAACAATGGAATTTGGTTTTGCATCATTTGTGGCTATTGTTATAATTGTGCATTGTCAAGATGATTAATTTTCTGAATTAAAATTTTGCAGTATAAGTGCTATAAAAAAAATTCTTGTTATTTATTTGTTATAAAGGTTTGAAGTCACTATATATTATTTTAGTCACTAAATACTTTAACGGGTATTTAAAATCTAGATAAATAGACTAATTGTGTATAGAAAAGACTACATCACCTCTAATACACCTTACCTAAGATAAATTATATTTTTTATTTGTCTGACTATTACTATAACACCATTATGTTTTTCTAACTATTAATCTATCTATTAGTTAAAATAGATTCACCATAGTAAGAGCATCTCCAACCGGGGATGCAAATGGAGAGCCAAAGGTAAAAACGTGTACTTTTACCTTTTGTTTTTTTATGAAGCCATTCCAACGGAGCAGGCAGTAAAGAAGCCAAAATAGCTTTTTAATTTAAGAACATGCATTTCTACAGGTTCCTGTAGAAGAGTTAAAATTAAGTTAACTGTAGAAGAGTTAAAATTAAGTTAACGTTGCCAACGACTATTTTTATAGTCGTTGGCAACAGTATTTTTTTTCTTTAAAAGCAAGAAAAAAAAACTTGTTTTTTTTTAAATCTTGTATTGTGCTTCACTCTTCTCTTAAATTTAGAAAAACTCACTCTTCTCTCAAATTTAGAAAAACAAGAATCAATTATTCTCTGATTAATTAATAATATCAGTTGTATTAATTAGCTGAAATTAAAAGGTATGTTTATTTAAAAGCTTTTTATATTTACTCTTTAATATCTCTTGATTTTGTAGATTTTTTGTTGTTAATTTGATAGTTGTGATGATTTTTATTTCTAAGTTATTTTATGTTTTTGATATGGGTTAAGGAAAACAATTTTAAAATTGAAAATCAAAATTTAAAATATTGACGGTTTTTTTCAAAGTTTAAATTTGAATTTATTTTTTAAAAATTAAATTTTTAATAGTAACATATAAAACTAAAATTAAAAATATTCATATAAATAAATTTTAAGTTTAATTTTAAATTATATCTTTTAACTTTCATATTATTTCATCAAATTTTATATTATTTTTATAAATTACTCATATTAATTATATAATTAATAACATCATAATTATATTATATATAAAATATCTAAATTAGTTATATAATTATATAAAAATAAATTTAATATAAAATATATTAAAATATAAATAACTTTTCTAAATAGCTTTTTACCATTGGAATGTATATAATCAAAAAGGCTATATTTATACTATTCCAAAAGCTATTTTATCAATTTAACTCCTCAATTTAGTTTTTTTGCATTGGAGATGCTCTAAAGTAATCCATGCATTTACAGGTTAAGCCTAACCTTTTTAAGGTTGAAACATGTATTTTGCATTTTATTTTTTTATTTTGCATTTTATTTTTTTTAACTCAAGAAATAATTTTACGAATAAGTTCAAAATTCTTAATACTAAAATAAATAATTTTTTTTATATTTTCAAAATTAAACCAAGTTCCCCATAGGCTTAATAAATTTGTTGTTAAGTCTATGATGTATGCAAAACATAAAATTATTTTTTAACACTATTTTTGAAATATTTTAGTATTTTCAAAAATGCTAAATCATGAAAATATTTTTGTTTTTTTCTCTTTTTTCTTTCATCTATTTTTTTGTATTATAATTCTTTGATAAAAAAATGCAAAATATGATTATTTTTTAAAGAAACTTTGCCATATGCAATTAAAAAATTTTGGTTAATTTTTATCATTTATTCAACACAAAATGAAAAGAAAAGAAAAATCACGCACACACTCTTTTTTCACTATTTTACTCACACCCTATAATCACATGTTTACAAATCATCAAACTTTAAAATCTAACAATAATTCAAACACACACATTAAACATTCAAAATTTACAAAATGATCCTTCAAAGGTTGGAAATAATTTGTAAAAGTTGTTGGAAATTCAGAAATCACACTGGAAGATTCTAGAATTGCATGAACAGCGGCGTCGCTTATGCTTAATATGTGGACCCACGCGCCGCCGTTACTCGGAGAGAAAGAAATAGGCAGATCTGGAACAAGCTTATTCTCCCTTTTCTTTCTATACCAGCGGTGAATCTCAAGGATACCTGCAAAAGAAAACCAACACAAGCAATTTGTTTTTTTCCTTGGTTTGTTTTGTCTATTTCCCCTCAGTGTTTTTTCTCCTTTTTCCTAGGTTGCCATTGAGGAAGATAAATGGTCTTCTAGAAGTGGAAAAGTTGCAAGGCTTATGGGAAATGGCTAGAACTATAGGTGAAAAAGAGTCGATCTTGGTTTGGGTCTTCTCACGGTGAGGAGAGAAACCATCATTTAAGGTGATGAGAGAAAGATAAAAAGGTTGTTGGTTTTTAGATGGTGGAGGTCATAATGTTAATGAACGAATGAGTTTCTTTAATAGTATTAGATCTATTTTGAAAAGCTACGTGTCACGACTCAAATCTCGAGTTCTTAACCAGCAACGGAAGAACAGTGTCGTAAGGACATCACATATACTCTAAAAGCATGTTTAACAGTATGGTTGCAGGTGCTTTTCAAATAACTTTTCATGCTAAAATGCATGCCAATGATGTTTTTTCATTTTTTAAAAATTATTTTTAATATCAGCACATCAAAACGATCCAAAACATACAAGCCATATTAAATTTTAGCAAAAAAAAAAAAATTTCAAATTTTTTAGGAACACGGGTTGAACCGCGTTCCCAAACGCTTCCTAAGTCTCATAACATACATATCATAAAATAAATTCTATAAAACTATGCAACATTTTATAAACTTTCAAAATATCTCATCATTAGATAAAAACAAAACAAGGGTTCATAATATGTATTACATTACATTAAATCCAATCTTTAAAATAAAAATCTAAACTTGAATAAAAACAGTATAACAGTGGAGTGTCTAAAACATCAAATAAAAAGAATAAGAAGAAAAACCTCATGGAAGCAAGCAAGACATACCAATAAATAAAATAATAAGAACTCTCAACCAAATGTTAACATATTAATAGAAACTACGAACATGAAAATAATATTAAAAAGGAAGGGTGAATTCTACCAACTTAATGAAAGAATAAAATTTAATATACATCTTAGATATTATAAATTTTAAATCATACATATCTTGATATAATTATATATACATACTAAACATATTAGTATATAGTAATGGAATACATGTAAGATACCATATGAAACTCGAAGATTACCAGATAAAACCGGAAGGTTACTAGAACATAGCATTGTAAGATGATCAGTCGTTATAAATTGATGTCTCTCTCGTTAACTAGATATACATATGCAACGTGACTAATTACTCTTTTAAAAAACTGACCGAAGCCCACTACTCAGTTAACTGATCAGCCGATTTAAACAAGATATTGGATCAATTGACCAGGATTTTAAAAACTTGATCTGCTAGTCTCTTAAAATTCTGCACATCCTTAGAACTCAAAATTTCAGTCCTTAATCAATGTATTTTAAACCAAAATTAACACCCTAAACATCATTTACATCTCTTAAACCAACCAAATATCAAATAAAATCAATATATTAAATATTACAAAAACTCTAAAATACCTCTATGGTTCAAATCTCCAATAAAAAACAATAGAAAAGAAAATCATGATATAGAACCCTTCTTAAACCCAAAAGTTAAAAGTTTAAATATAGCTGAATCTTTGATATATTGGAGAGAAAAGTCATAGTAGGGGAAAGAAAAGGAAGAAGTGTAAATCAATTATCTGACAAAATTTTCTTTATATATAGAGGTTAGGTTGGGTTCTTAGGTTTGAACTAGACTTGAGTGTGGATGTAATGGCCAAAACATGGGTATCACACTACGGGGATTGGTTTAGGGTTGCTTGTGGAGAAGACGGTGTTGTTGTTGGGTTGTCGGTGAGGTTGGAGGAAAAGCCGCTGGTTGGGATTTTTGGTGGCTGAAATGGGAGGTTGCGAGTGGTGGTTTGTGATATGATGAGTACCGTGGTTGTCCAAAGGCCATGAGTTTGGTGGCGAAAAGGGATTGCTCGATAAGTTTTGGGTGAGGTGAAAATCTATAAAGATGGGTTGCTTGTT
Organism: Populus trichocarpa; assembly: GCF_000002775.5. Lineage (NCBI taxonomy): Eukaryota > Viridiplantae > Streptophyta > Magnoliopsida > Malpighiales > Salicaceae > Populus > Populus trichocarpa. The sequence continues at coordinate 16,889,404 of NC_037288.2, read as the reverse complement.
GGCCATTGGTTCAATTAAATAGAGGAGGAGATGGCGTTGAGGGCCGAAGAAGGCTGGTGTTGTGTCTTTGGCTTTTGATATGGCGGTGGCTTTAAGAGGAGCGAATGTGTGTGGGAGGTGGTCTGTTGCATGGTTGTTGTTGGGAAGATGTGCTGTACTGTGGAGGAGATAGGCGTTTTGGGAGTGGCTGATAGTGGAAATTGAGGGACTCACAGCGATCGTGATTATTGGTTTTAGTGGGATTGCTCGCGATGGAGAAGAATAAAGGAGCTGGCGTTGGGCAATGAGACATTTGGTGGTGGTTTGATTCGGAGGTGAGTGGTTTTGAAAAGAAGATTCAGGTTTTGTTTTGTTTTTTTAGGAGAGAGGTTGAAGACGGGGAGGGTTATTATATTTTATTTCATTTTTATTTTAAAAATATTAAATTTTTTTTATTTTAATTAATATATTTTTAGTATTTTTAAATTATTTTAATGTATTGATATTAAAAATAATTTTTTAAAAATAAAAAATATTATTTAAATATATTTAAAAATTAAAAATATTTTAAAAAATATTCATGACCATACTTTCTATTTAAAAATAAAAATGTGTGCTAGATCCTTGAAAAATGTGTTGAATCGGTAGGGTGTAGCTGGAATGGGGAATGCTTTTTGTTTTTAACTTCCCTTAGAATTTTGGTATTTTGGGCGACTGTGGAATGTGTGCATGAGGCTTATTTTTTGTGGCAAATGCATAATTAATTTTCCTCTTTGCTTGTGAGAATTCTTTTTATTTATAGGTAAAATTTATATATATATATATATATATATATATATATATATTAATTGCTTGGTGCTCAAGTAACTTAATGACCAAGAAAATTAAATCACTTAGATTTTTTAATTTTTACAATAAACTAATATGGGTATATCTTAATTATTTACAATAAACTTCACTTGTCATAGATTTTTTAATAGTGTATTTTAGAAAAATTAAGTATTTATCAATTCAAACGACATGATCACGATGCTCTAATCGCATTTCCAAGTTTCAACCTTACGGTCACCTAAATAGTAAAGTTGAACGATTTTTTTAAAACCTAATATTATTTAGAATTTTTTTTTAGGGTTCAAAAAAAAATTCACTCATGTTATTAGTTAGATGAAGTGCAATTTTGATCAATTTACTTCGTTATTTTTCCATTGAAAGTAAAATTTGTAGCACTTTGGCTCATTCTGGGTAATTAATGTGACTGGAGGGTGTTTAGTTGCGTGAATGTATATTTTAAAAATTTTAAAAATTTTATATTTTAAATTAGTTTTATTTAGGTTTTTTTTATATCATTTTTATGTATTGATATTAAAAATAATATATTTTTTTAAAAATACAAATAATCCACTGTAATTCCAAACAATTTTTCAAAAAAAATTGATTTTTTTTATTTAAAATTAATTTTTTTTCTTAAAAGCTGTGCATGTGATCCAAAACTGCAATCACGAAAACAAGAAACAATGCTGTTTTGAAACGATGATAAAATCAGTAGTTCCCTTGCGTTCAATTCATTCTCCTTTTCTCATAGGAACCGAAGACCTTAAATGTGCAAGCAAGATAGTGATAAAAGAAATATGAATTACAAGTTTCAGATATTGAGGTGAATTAGGTATTTGATCGTGTGGAATGGCGTCGAAGGATCTATATTGGCGACCCAATTGGTTTGGGATTGAGGATTGGTTGTTTGTTGCTGTATCAATTCAACAACTAATCTTAATACAAGGAGTCGACCAGACAAGGAATTCCAATTTAATTTACCTAGTTCGTCAGCCTGCAAAAAATCAATTTATCAATGCTGCCTTGTATATTTCGTTTAAAGCTGAGTAACAAACTTACAAATTAGAGAATCCAATTTGTATGAAGTACTTGTGAACCATTAAGAAAAGGCTTAATTGGCTGTGATGTGCTGCAGAGAGAGTCGCCGAGAGACGATGCAGAGAGGCTAATTATCCAATCTGGGGGTGTTAAGTCAGAGGGAAAAAGAATGCTTTCAGCCTGGCGGCACTACGACCAAATGTGGTGAAAGAAAGAGAGAGACTGTGTCCACTACCGGAGGATCTTGAAGAGGAAGAGAAAGCTAGAATGCCAGATTCTCCATTTACTAGAGTGCTTAGAACTAAAGGGAGGTTTCCTGCTTGGTACTCTCCTGCTCTGACCATGAAACAGGTTGATAAAAAAGCTGCCTCGTGTCACAAGCTCTGTTGCTTCTTTGTAAAGCTTGTGGAAATGGATGTGGTAGTGTTGATATGCGAGATTTCTATAGATGTTAGCGATCCATGTGGTGGATAGATACACTGGGATTTTTTTCATCTGATCGTTGTAAGTTACTGTTCCCATCATGTGTTTAGGTCGTGTTACTGGAAGTTCTTCGTCCTAGAAAATCTGCTGGCACCATTCAACGTCTTCAAATTTTGGAAGAATGTATTTCATAGTTTAAGAAGTTGTTATCTTTTGTTTTCCTTCTTATTTTGTTTGAAAGTTTTTTAGAATTGGTGGGTGCAGATGGATGTTTCCTTTTGATGAAGTTGGAACTCAAAGATTTTACAGTTTTGCTGTGTAGGCTAGTGTTTGCCCAATGAAGATTACCATGGTCAGCTTTGGCATTCAGCATCTAATAGAGATAAACTAAGCAAGAAATTTATTAGCTTATGCACAGAATAATGCCTAATCTCATGTCAAATCTTAAGATTTTGCCCTCTGGCCCAAATTGGCCAAGTCCTGAAGCCTTCAGGCAGTAGTGAATTCGACATCAAATGTTTCGAGTTGTTATAATAAATTCCTGCTGGGTTGTAGGATAATAATATTATCTATGCATAATGATCACTTGATATTCGCAAGGGGCAATTCTGTTGCAAATCTTTGGAAATCTGGAAGACAGGGAGCTGCGCACCTCCAAAACAGCTCTTGCAACACATTTGATGCAAATTATAAGGTTTCTACTCTACCTTTCCTAGTGCTACTATGTTATTAATCTTGCTTTCTTTCACAATCCTGACAACCTCAATGCAGCTCAGATGAAAAGCAAGAAGCCATAAAATTGCTTTCCATGACAGTATGTGGAGGAAACATAAGTCTTGTTGTGTTTCTTTTTTTCTTTTTCCTTTTTTTTTCCACCATCAAAAACAAGAAGGAAAATAATCAGATTAATACCAGAAGAGATTCTTGTGGTAAAGGTGGCTTACTCTTTATAGTTCCTCGCATCATCTACCAACAAACCTGTCTGAATTACCACAGGTAGGGCACAAAGATCCCTTGTTACTATAAAAAGAGTGTAGATGAAGATGGCTATCTGTTATTCTCCAAAAATTGTTCTTCTCCAGTTTTTATGATGTCATCTTGGAACCAAAATTTAGTTAGAGGTTGACGTGGTCAATTGTTAGTTTTTTAGTTATTCTTGGTTAAGTTTCATTAAGACATGTTCCCCACAATCCAAGCAAAACCTTTGCTTATATTAGCGGACAGCAAATTCTATGGTGTCAATGAACTACGGAAAATTTCGGGCGCCTATAACTGGAGATGTCTTTCCTCAACCTCTCCATGGCTGTAATTCTTGCCTTCCTTTTCCCTTGATATTACGTCATTCTCATCTTCATTCCCTCCTATAAGCAGCCTTGGGCCTTCCAAGGTGGTCATTAATGGCGAACCCTCTCAGAGCCTTCGGCTGCTTTTTCTTTTTCTCCCTGCTCTTCTCTTCTTTCTCAACCTTCTCTCTTGCCTTAACTGATGCTGAAGCATCTTATATTGCTCGTCGCCAGCTCTTGACGTTAAATGAAAATAGTGAGCTTCCTCATGAGTTTGAGTATGAGGTCGATGTGAAAATAACCTTCGCAAACCAAAGGCTGAGGAGAGCGTATATTGGTCTTCAGGCCTGGAAAAAGGCAATATACTCCGACCCATTTAACACTACTGGCAATTGGGTTGGCGCCAATGTGTGTGCCTATAATGGTGTGTTTTGTGCACCAGCTCTAGACGACCCCAGTCTGAGCGTTGTGGCAGGTGTTGATCTTAACGGTGCTGACATTGCTGGGCACCTTCCAGCTGAATTAGGGCTTATGACAGATGTTGCATTATTCCACATTAACTCTAACAGGTTTTGTGGTATCATTCCCGAGAGCTTTTCCAAGCTCACACTCATGTATGAGTTTGATGTCAGCAACAACCGCTTTGTTGGTGATTTCCCTTCTGTTGTTCTATCCTGGCCAAGCCTCAAGTATCTTGACGTCAGATTCAACGATTTCGAAGGTAGTTTGCCTCCAGAACTCTTCAACAAGGAACTCGATGCTTTGTTCTTGAATGACAACCGATTCACATCCACCATCCCGGAGACAATAGGCAACTCCGCAGTTTCTGTTGTCACATTTGCTAACAACAAATTCACCGGCTGCATTCCACACAGCGTCGGCAAGATGGCCAACTTGAACGAGGTCATCTTTATGGGCAATGACCTTGGTGGTTGCTTCCCAGCAGAAATTGGGCTGCTTCGTAATGTGACTGTCTTTGATGCCAGCCACAATGGGTTCACAGGAATCTTGCCGCCCAGCTTTGCAGGCCTAAAGAAGGTTGAACTCTTGGATCTTGCCGACAACAAGCTGACAGGATTTGTGCCTGAGAACATTTGCAAGTTGCCAAGCTTGACAAACTTCACATTCTCGTATAACTACTTCAAGGGCGAGGCTCAAGCTTGCGTGCCTCCATCAAGGAAAGACATTGTGTTGGATGATACCAGCAATTGCCTGTCTGACAGGCCAAAGCAGAAGTCAGCCAGGACATGTTATCCAGTGGTGAGCCGACCTGTGGATTGCAGCAAGGACAAGTGTGCTGGAGGAGGAGGTTCTTCAAACCCTCATCCAAAGCCCCAACCCACACCACCTACTTCAAAACATGAACCAACTCCATCTCCTCCCAAATCTATTTCTATTTCTACACCAACGCCACCATCAGCACGGGTCCCCACCCCTCAAACAGCAGAATCACCAAAACCAGAACATGAGTTGCCACAAACTCCGGTTGAACCTATTAGGCCATCGACTCCAAAGATACCCTTACCGTCATCTCCATCAATCAATTCATCTGTCCCATCATCTGATCCATATAATCCAGGATCTGGTGGTCATGGTGAGACACCATTATCACCAAATTATGCACCGTCACCTGATTCATTTGGTAACTCACCTATTGGCCACCACGATACACCACCATCACTCTCTATTAGTCCATCATCATCAAAGATACCTGTATCACCATCACCAAAGTCTGCACCATCGCCTGATGATGAATACAATCCAGGAGCTGGTGGACATGGCGAGACACCATCATCACCATCACCAACCTCCTCACTAAAACCCGAGGCACCAAAAACATCACCACAACCAAAAATACCAGTTATAAACCCTCACTCTCCATCATCATCCCCACCACTTGTGCTCTCAACCCCTTCACTGGTCCACTCTCCCCCACCACCAGTTCACTCTCCACCACCACCTGTCCAGTCACCCCCACCACCAGTTCACTCTCCCCCGCCACCTGTCCAGTCACCACCACCACCACCACCAGTTCACTCTCCCCCGCCACCCGTCCAGTCACCTCCACCACCAGTTCACTCTCCACCACCACCCGTACACTCACCGCCACCACCTGTCCAGTCACCTCCACCACCAGTTCACTCTCCACCACCACCCGTACACTCACCGCCACCACCAGTTCACTCACCACCACCACCTGTCCACTCTCCGCCACCACCAGTCCAGTCACCCCCTCCACCTGTCCACTCTCCACCTCCACCCGTACACTCACCTCCTCCTGTCCAGTCACCCCCTCCACCTGTTCACTCTCCACCACCACCAGTACACTCACCCCCTCCTCCAGTTCACTCACCCTCTCCACCCGTACAATCCCCCCCACCACCACCAGTACACTTACCTCCTCCACCAGTACACTCTCCACCACCACATGTTAAATCACCACCACCACCACGACCAGTCAAATCATCTCCACTTCCAATTTTCTCTCCACCACCACCAACTGTATTTCCTCATCCTCCTCGTGCTTTTCCTCCACCACCCCCAAATGAAGATATAGTCCTTCCACCAAACCTCGGATTCCAATACGCATCGCCACCTCCACCAGTGTTCCCAGGCTACTAGTTAGTATATATGACCATTGTTTGTAGTGCCAAAAAGCTAACTATGTACACAGCTAAAGAGAAACTTTGTTAGTTCAATTTCTTGACCAGGAAATATAACCGTTTTGCTTTCCTTCTCTTCATGGAATGGAAGTTCTTGCTGTTTACATTACTAGAGATTCTCTCTCTCTCTCTCTCTCTCTGCTTTTTTTTTTCTTTCATATTCTCACTTCTCTCTATCACTATCCAAGAAAAAACATGAGGAACCTGGAACAGTATGTTACTACCTTGACAGTGACAATGAATTGCTTGTAAATTACATTTTCAAGGCTCTGATATGTAGAAGAGAATGGCAGAAGTATCTTTTCTTTTTTCCTTCCAATGTCACATTACTGTTGTTTTTGTACTCAGTGTGTCTGCCATTAAATTTTTATGCATGATGTTACTATGAAATGAAAGATCAGAGCCAATTCACCGATGTTTTTTCTTGAGTCTTGATTGTGATTTTGACACTTTCTCTGACATTTATGTAAACGTGCCAATGTAAGGAAAGAAAAATAAAAAGGAAAACGAAAATCCTATTCCTTGTATTCCTGAAGCAACTTCACCTTTTGATCCTTGGAAATCCAGTCTTTTGGATCATGCAAACGACTTTTCTTTTGTAACATGTGCCGTTTCAATCCTTGGTTTTGTCATTTCCGGAACCTGTCCTACCAAGCTGGCCACTTCCTTACGAGTTACCAATT